>NW_026020312.1:258791-714161 GCF_900185275.1 Solanum verrucosum | reverse complement strand
CATCATTGAATCTCTTAGTAGGTAACCCTTTGATGAGGTCTCTTGATATGAGCTTGCTAATTTTTGATAAACTTATGTGTCCTAGCCTCTTATTCCAAAGAAGAGAGCTGTCAATAATAGCACTGGGACATTTTAGTGAATTCTCTTTAGGACTCATATGTCTGCTTTGTATACATTCTTATTCCTCTTTCCACGAAGAACTAGTTTCCAGAGATTGAATTGAACATTCTCCGTTCATTTGAAGTGAACATCACATTGTTCCTTTTTTGCACATTTTAGACACACTCAACAAATTGTGTTGTAGTTCTTTAACGTAGTACGCATTGTCTATTGCTTCAGTGTAATTGAGTCCAACCTTTCTTATTCCCTGAATTTCATCATTTTTTTCCATTTCCGAAGGCTACATTTCCACTTTTGTAGTTACTCAGTAAGATGAAGTTATTTTTGTCACCATTCATGTGTCTGGAGAACGCAATGTCTAGGTACCATTACTTCATCTCTCCTCCCACCAATTTGTGCATCAATATTCAGAGGTTAGTTTGGGTAGGGAAATCCACTTAGGTCCCTGTTTATTAAAAAAAGGATGAATGAGATTTTTCTTATACTATCTTGGTTAGGGTTAGGTTTCTAAATCAATTTCGTGATTCCTTCCCCATATGGTTTTCAAAAAACCCTTAGATTATTCTCCTGAGCTATTAACCTTTTAGGGCATGTGTTACTCTTGTGTATGGCTAGCCCACATTGAATACATAGACAATCTTTGTTGGGATTTGTGATTTCAATAGACTTCCGGTTGATCCTATTCCATGTCTAGTGGATGATTGACCCTTTTGGATACTGTCAAGCATGATGGAAGATCTTGTCCATCTCATAGTATGCTCTGCTTCCATCTTAGTGATATGAAGCTCTTTGTGGAGAACTTTATTCTTTTTAGTCATTGAGTATAGGTCATTGATTGTTCTTCTCAATATTTTCATTTTCTTTTCTTAAAGATGCACAGTCGTCCATAAGTCCATAGTTTGTTCTCTTTTAGAACTAGTTGACTGGTATGAATCTATAAGAGTATTTAATAGAGATTCAAGTTTTCTCTTAGAGTATGAATGAAGATTTTATTTGATGTGATGAAAGCTTACCTTGGATTGTTTGTCATCTACTTCATCTTTTTTAAAATTTGTTCTTGCCATCAGTGCCAAAATTGTTTCCTGATATTGACAAGTATTTGTTTTGTCTTGTACTTCTGTTAAGAAGACTAGTGCAAGAAAGTCATACTTGTCTGTCTCTTCAATTGCCAGTATGACTGATTTCCAAAGTTTCTATCTCCATACTCTTCCTCAAATTGATTTCCATAGTTGCAAATGCTCTTTTTACCGAGAGATGAACTTCTTGATTGGCCAGCCTCCTATTTGTGAAAATATACTTATCATTCTTCATTTCCTAGTTTTCTCTAGATTGTTTCTCTTGCCCTCCAAGGCCCATAGTGGAAATTTTTTGATAAAGTAATCTGGACTTTCACATTCGTGATAGACCTGCTCCTTTGGATCCTTCACAGTTGAGTTTTAAAAATTCATTCTCTAAAATACTTTTCCTTTATTTAGCATTCTAGAGAATGGCTTGGTCATTAGTATGGTGTTTTCATCCTTGAAATCTTCTAGTGTTGTAGCCTTGAGATCCAGGTTCTTATATTTTCTCGTTCCTCTAATTTCCTTTTCTTAGTTTTTCTTGAGTTCATAGGTCATAAGATTTCTAATGTCATCCATAGTTAGCTTATCTATGTGATGTGCTTCTGTGATACTTTTCTCTCCCAAGATTCTAGAAGAACACTTAGAAGTTTTCTGACGGCCGTTCTGTTAAGAGTTACTTCTCCTAATGAGTAGATTTCATTAATGATTGCAGTAAACCTGGTATGCATATCTTGAATTGTTTCACCTTCTACCATTCAAAACAACTCACATATTGCCTATTCAAATTGACAATTTTAGACTTCTTTACCTGAGTTGTCCCTTCATGAGTGGTTTGTAGTATTTTCCATATTGATTTTGCATCCTGACATAATGAGATCCGATTGTACTCATCTGGACCTATAAATCATATCAAAATCTTCTTAGCCTTAGGATTGTTCTGAATTGCAAGTTTATTCCCAGCATCCCATTCCTTCCTTTCCTTTGGTATCTTAGTGACTCTATAAGTTCCCTTTTTCATGGGTATGGTTAGTCATCCAAGACAACTCCCCATAGGTATGAATTTTCTTCTATAAAGTGATCCATCATGCGGTTCTTCCACCATCCATAGACTTTCCATTGAACAATGGTTGTCAAGTTTGGGAAGTTCCTTCTTGTGGTGTAGGTGGTGCAACTATTGATCCTTTTCAAGATGTGAGTCTTCTAATGTAAAGACCTACTCTGATACTAATTAAATAAAGCTTACCCCTATACAAGAACCAGGTTCTTGTACATTTACCAAAATAAACAATTGCAACACAATAAAATAGAGATTATATCACGGAAACCTTCGTCCCTCAAAGAAAGGAAAAAACCACACCGCAGTTTTATTACCTTTAAGCACAATTCAAGATTACAACTCAATAATCAATGAACTAACTCTAGTACCTTTACTCTCTATCGATTAACTATAATCGAAGACTCTACTCTCAAAAAAGTCAAACTCGCTTCTTGTTATAATTCTCTCAAACTCACTCTCTTTCTCTCTTAGAATACACATCTTAAACATTGATTCAAGACAAACCAATGTAACACTATACTTCAGAAAGAAGTACTAGATCCTAACTCTAGTACTTCTTTCTTTCACTTTCTTGATCTCCTTGATGATTCGACCTTTGCTTGGAATAATTTTTCTCAATTTGTTATTTCTCAAAGGCAACTATTTCTCTTTTTTGTTCTGTCCTTTTATAGAGGTTGGTTTTTTCCTTGATCAACTTCTACATGGAAAGAAATAAGTTTTCCTAGATATCTAATCAGTTTCCTTATAGAACTTGTTTACCTTCTTCATTTTTGGTCTCGGAGTCTTCTGCTTTTATTGTTTTCCTCTTTTAATTTGGCTTGCTGTTTTGGACACGCTTTTGCTTTTTTTATCTCTGAATAAGTGAACTCTTCCCGCCTCTTCATATTAAGTTTGGTATGTGTTATGTGAACCTTGTTCATGTTGTCATCATCAAAAGTATTTTGATTAATTCATTATTCACAATATATGCCCTCTGGGTGTGGCTTGTGGAGGAATATTTTTAAGGGATGAGATTATTTTAGTGCTAACATCTCATTTAAGGTAGGATATAGGAAAAGGTTTAGTTTCTAGGTACAAAGGTGGTGTGGGGGTGATATTACTGAAAGATGACCTCCTGATTTTGTTCTTAATATCATGTGAAGGAAACTTGACGCTACACCTAATTAGGGGAACACAAGGAAAATAGAACTTTTGGGATTTTACATTTAGAAGGGATTTCCACAATTGGGAGGTAAATGAGTTTCAAAGGTTGTTGGCGCTACTTTTTAGGAAAGGTACTCCAGTGGATAATCTTGATGCTTTGTGGTGGGTTTGGGGAACAATGGATTTCTCTTAGTTAAGTTTTTTTTATGATTTTTTTTTTATTAGGGAGAAGGTTAAGTTTCTAGGTTATGTAGTATGGATTCCACAAATGTTGAAGAAGGTGTATTTTTTTTCTTGCCCAACTGCTAGAGTGGTGATCTTGATGGCAGAAAATCTGAGAAAACGGAAGATTGTTTGCATCAGATGGTGTATCATGTGTAGGGAAGCGGGAGAGGACGTCGATCATCTTATTCTACATTATGATATTACAATGAGGTCATGCTAGGATTTGTCTAGGTGGTTTTAAACTTCTTGGAAAAGGCCAAAATCTTTGAAAGATTTGATGCTTTGTTGGAGGAGTTGGAGAAAGAGGAGAAGATGTAGGGCATGGAACATGGCTCATCTTGTGTTGATGTGGGTTGTTTGGGAAGAGAAATAATAGAGCTTTTGAGGGGATAGAGTCTATTTTTACTATGCTTAGAAAAGGTGTCCGGTCATTTATTTTCTTTTGGTGCACTCGTAAAGTTCTTTGTTGTTGAGAAGTGATGCAAGCCAAGTTTAACCTTGCGCAGGAAGCCAAGATATGGAGTTGGTACACTTTTCGTCGAGTCGGGAAGCTTGGAGGGTTCTTGGAATGAAGAGTTAAAGTTCAAGAACATACTAAAGTGGAAGTACAAGGGAGAAGGGAGAAATAGGTTATTCTTAAAACAACACAAGACTTTTGACTAATAAGACTAGGAAGATCGTTAACTCATTAAGGGTATTCTTTTAATCATCACCATTATTTCTTTAGTCTTAGCCTATTCTAGTATAAATACTATAATATGTCATTTTAGTAGGTAGATTATTTTTGTGATATTGAGATTATGAGTGATACTCTAGAGTCTAGAGAGAGTTGGGGCTATGGCCTTTATTGCTATTCCATGTTTATATATTGCTGGCTTGACAAAGCTTTCCTCTTGAAGGTTATCTTCTAGTTAGGTGCTTGTTGGATTCTATTAATCGCGGGTTTAAGGTTTCTATTGCTATAGTTTTCAATTAATCTCCATCTGGTGTTTTTTCTATCCTTCTATTTTTAATTCTTGTTCTTAGTGTTATGGTTTCAACTTTCACATTTCAGTTTTATATCAAAAAGAACGAGTGGAGTTTGTAGAGAATCATGTCTTTTTTGTAGATGCTTAACCTTTTGGTATACAATGAAATATGTTTACCTTATAAAATAAAGAAAATGAAACATTTCCCTCAATCCCAAATTCTAACCATTATAACAAAATTGTTTTGATATTATATACAATATTATTAATGATTCACTTGGAAATAACATATCCATTATGAGTTTATCTTTTACAGAAACACTAATAATTTGTTTTTCAGGTCCATTTCATTTCAATGTTGAGGTTTTTTTTATTAAGTAGATTCATTGCTGGTATCAAGAAAATGCTAAGTGTCATCTTCATTACTATCATCTATGCCAAAGTAGGAAGCTGACAAGCAACAAAAAAAGTCTATACTTAAAAACTATTTAGAATATTAGTTCTTGGAAACAAAAGAAGAAGAAGTCTATGTGGATGGAGATAACAAAATAAAAATATTTTTCGGGGAAGGTACCGGGGGATAGTTTGTCCCAGCAGAACAGAAGTATATATTGGATTCTTATGGGTCTCGTTATCATTCTTGAACTTACCAATCAGTTTGTCATAATCCCATTGCATTGCACTCCCATAACATTCTTTGTTTCATCCATCCTTTGTTGAATATGTATTTCACCTTTATCTTCATGCCATGCTTATGAAGAATTAGAAGTTAATATTTGAGTTTCCAACATTTAGGCACCATATATAACATCATTTGGTCTCACTTTTTCTTGTTCTTCTTATAATGTTAAACTTGTAGTCCATATTCCGTCTTATTTCTACTTATCCTAAAAACTATGATCTCTAGTATTCATCTCCATAATACCAGATTTTGGTTAACTCCCTTTCTAATTTTTTCAATAATTACAATACGATTTGCAGATAGCAATTTCATGCACCATGAAACATTAATTTTTATTCTTTTGGTCGACGAATTTTGTAATTTTTTCTTATGTATCGACATGGATGCATTCTTCTCCACTTGTTTGGCCTCCTTTGTCCTAATGAAATATTAAACAACTTAATTAGCCATTTTACTATAACCTCAATAATGCATTATCCTATATACCATATAAACTACATGCCTTTTTTTATGAGCAACTTTCACATATAGTAAAAATAAAAAAACATATTTGTATGTTATAGCTATAGTTTGCATAATTGCGCTCCATAGAAAATTTTATGTTTGTATAATTTTAAGTGTATAGGACGAAAATATATGTATTTGTATTTGTATATATACAATTTTCTCTCGCTTTATACAAACAAAAACACAATTTATACATTTGTGTTGTATAAAGTGAGAGAGGCGAGGTGAGCAAGATTTGCTGGGAGAGAGGCGACTGGCAAAACAGTTTGCGACAAATTAGAATTAAATGAAACAGTGTTTATAACATTTAATTTGAATTAATAGTTTTCTATTTCATACCATTTTCCCTTTTTTTTTATCCCTCTTATTATTATGTCATTCTTGAGTAGTATATCTAAGTCTAGGTGTGTATCTAGGTTTGTATGGGTGACAAATGAATGAAGATTTATCCTCAAGAGTTGATCAAAATCGCATTCCCATCCTCATGATTTACCCTTTCATTCTCTAGTATGTTTTTGTGGCATCTTGGTACAAGTCAAAGATTTACCTCAGGTTGGGTGTCATCTTGTCTGATCACTTTTAGGGCTTCTCCATTTTTTTTATTTTGCTTTAGTAGGTTTTGCATATCCTCATTCCACCATTACTATTCTTTTGACACATGTAAAGTTTAATGTCTTGTATGGTTTCACCTATTGTGTACGTTACTTGTTCAACTTAATATTATATACTTCTTTTTTTAGCATTCCCCTCCTAGTATGTCGGATTTCTTAAAGACCATTTATTAAATTACTTGTTGATTTTGTTTTTTGACTTATAACAATTGACATTGTAGGTAACTCTCGTGAAGATGGTAAACGAAGCAACTGCCAACATTCCAAATTGGTGAGCAGAGCAGTGATATTATACTATTTGAAGCCCAACCTACATAAAACAAACAATTCTGTTTTTACTCACAAAAATGTTATACATACAAGGTTTATAATGGAAATGTTTATCTAGTAAACATCTTTTTGTTGAAAAACTATATGCATAACGGAAGCATACCTGAATTTTTTCCGTTCGAAATTTCTTATCACATATCATCATCTGTGAAATAGATACACGAATCAAGAACAAAGAACAAAATTCTAAAACTATTTACATTATCTGAATACTATTTTTTAAAAATCAGCATATTTATGTATACATTGAATATTAAAATTCAAAACATACCTTATAGATATTTATGCATCTTGAACAACAAATTTTGAAGAAAAAATAATCACTCATGCAACATACATATATGGTGTTAGATATTCACTCTAATAAATTAAGAACCAGAGCTAACTCAGATGGAGAGTATATTGTTAATTTAAACCAAGTGAATATCATTATCCCTAGATCCATTGATCCAACCATATATTACTCAGATAGGGAGAGTCAATACAAATTATCAAAACTAGAGATTAGTGACTTGTACTAATTTCATCCGACATGGAGGAAGGTCTAAGCCAACACGTGAACTTAATACTTCACTAGAATTTAGTCATCCATAGAGAACACACTCTATCACCTTTGTATCACAATCAAGTAATTTTTCATTTAAATTAATTTTCAAGATTCAAAAATATCTAAAAAAAAATAACTTCATCTAAAAAACCTCAAATTTCCAAATCACTTCATAACTATGAATATTTTTAATTTGACCGTTTCTGATGAACCTACTGATTTCAGATCAATTAGAGTTTAAAAATAATTTTATCTCCAAAGTTATGATTAAATTCAGATTGAAACGATTTAAGAAAAATAATCAGATCCATATTCTTATCATATATCAATTCATGTTAACTCATCATGTGTAATCATGTACCACATTTAACATAAATAAAACTGATATAAAGGATTATATTCATACTAAATCACATTTTAATTCCAAAGAGCGACTTAAAAAACCATTTTAATGGCCTCAAAACTATAACCACATAGCAATGAGTATTTCTTACTAGTCTGTCACCAATGAACTTACCAAATTTCAGGTCAATTGGAGTCTATAAAAAATATTTTCAAAGCTACGACCAAATTCAAATTCAAGTGGTTTAAGTATCTTTAGGAATTAAAACAATATGACTTTATCAAATTTTAATCCGACAAACTACCTAAAACCCATCTAAATAATTTTTGATGGAACCATCAAATTTCGAGTCAATCATAGATCAGAAAATTCATGACCACCTAAACTATGACTGAATTTGAAAAATAATCGTTTTAGACCTAGTTTAAGATTAAAATAACATCATTCGGATTTTCATTCTATTTTTATAATTATCTCATGAGCATGAAACATACATTGTGTCCTTCCTTTGGCTAAGACACTCAATACCTTCTTATAATAAATTATTCTCTAAATTAATACATTTGAGAATCCAAGATATTATGTTTCTCTCTTTTTGAATGAAAACCTCGATGTCTCTACTCATGAATTAATTAAGCATCACTAGTATTTTAAGGTAAATCACCATTTATGCAAATAAATACTTGCCACTAATATTCACTTAGAATAATTTATTCAAGATGAATTGAGGATCTTCTAATGACTCAAATAAATAGATCACTTTAGTGAATCCTATTTATTAATCATAATTCTCAATTCATGTAGTACAAAAATATATTATCACATGTATAAAGTCTAAAGAATTTTCAACGATTTCAAATAAATAAACCACTTAGTGATAACTATTTATCAACCAAAAAATTCTTAGTTTATATATATATAATGAATAATATGCTCAAATAATTATTGAACAAAAAGAAATAAAATAATCCAATTGACCGGAATAGTGTCTGTCACCGCCACTTAATAAGGTTTGGAGTCAACAATTAGTCAAGAACAAATTTTATAAAGTTAAGAAAATACTTCACAATCAGTTAATGATTATTTGTTCATCAACAACCTCTATGATTCCTTTTCTTATTAAGCTTTGCAAATTTGATGGATTAATAAGAAACAACCCTATAAAAATTTCAACTAGCTGCCGAAAACAAAAAATCAATTACATGTGCAGAAATTCGTACTGACATTTATTAAATAAAATACATCCATTGAACTTTAACTTTTCTTTTAATTGATAAAAAATATTCAATTTGGGTTCCAGTAATTTAAAAATAAAAGACTTCGAATAATCATTAGGACAAGTGTTTACTGTTGCTGTCCATTCCCACGTGAAAGTGAAAACTGTCGTCAACACATTTTGCCCTCTTGATCATCTCATTATCAAGCTTTGCGAATTTGATGGATTAATAAGAAACAACCCTACAAAAATTGCAACTAGCCGCCGAAAACAAAAATCAATTACATATGCAGAAATTCGTACTTTCATTTATTAAATTAAAAAAATTCATTGAACTTTAACTTTTCTTTTAACTGATAAAAAGTTTTCAATTTGGGTTCCATTAATTTATAAATAAAGGACTTCAAATATTCATTAGGTCAAGTGTTTACTATTGCTGTCCATTCCCACATGAAAGTGAAAAACTGTCACCAACACGTTTTCCCCTCTTGATCATCTCACAATTTAAGAGCGTATGTACTTTAGCCAATGAATCAAAAACCTTCAAGTTTCATCTGATTCGTTCTTTTCACGATAAAAATATGTTTACCAACCAAGAATCATACATACAATTTCACATACATATATTTTATGTTATCTATAAAGATGTAAGACGGCTCTTGATGCCAATTGTTAGAAAATTATATGCACAACAGAAGCATATCGGAATCATAGAACTTACATGAATAATAGACAACACTTAGTTTATGCTAGAACAAGTACAATCCTGTTAGACCACATAAACTTTCTAAAATTTAATTCAAGAATTACCTCTTGAAGCGTGAGCAAATATCTTCAAGTGAATCCACAAGCTAGTCGACAAGCTAGAACTTTCAAGAAAATTCACAAGTTAGTCCACAAACTGGACCAGAGTTCTGCGGTCTTCTACAGTGATCCCAAGTTTACTTCCGAACTCACTCAATACTTGGGTGGACAAGTATTTTATAAAAAAGTTATATCAATTCAAGGTTTAAAAGATTTCCTATTTATAGAGATTTCTTCCTAGTCCAAGGAGAAGGAATACCATGTCTTTCCTTAGAATAGAAAAAGATATGTATATCTCCCTTTCCTTAGAATAGAAAAGTCATGTCCTTCTTCCTTTCCTTAGAATAGAAAAAGTGATATACTTCTCCCTTGCCTTAGAATAGAGAAAGACACATATTTATCCCTTTCCTTAGAATAGAGAAAGACACATACTTCTCCCTTTTCCCTTTAGAATAGTTTCTGAGTTCTAGTTAAATATGGGCACGGTAGGGACCACAAAATTAATTACTGAGCCTTCCTATATTGGAAATTATTTCAAATAATTAATTTGAATTATTCTTACCATAATAACTTACAAATCATTCCACTAGAAATTCTTAATTGCACTCTTCTATTTATATTTTGAAATTACCCATTAAACACATATGTAATTCCCCATGTTAAGATTACATATACTAATCAATAAATTAAATTACTGACAAACTTAATTCAATGATCAATCTCCTTTAGATGACTGCTTAACTTATTCCATATGTCGGATTCATAAATCCACTTGCAAGGTTTGACACGATAAAAACTTTTAAGCTTCTCAAAAAGGCATATCATCAATCTTTATATCGAGCCATGGATTCCATCAACTAATTTATTATTTCACCAATCTATATATATTATCATCATCCAATCTACCAGGTATACTGCCATCTTAGAATCTCACCTTTTAATAAATCAAAACAATAATTAACATATACAGATATCAGCATTAAGAATATAAGTACATTTAATAGATTAGAGAATCTGCTTTTGTCAGTCAGTCTAAAACAACTATCTCTACTCAGTCCCGTTCAATACATATAAAAAGAACTAGCACAAGAAGTTGGAACTATATCATTCCCATAATCAAGATAAACTACATATAATCTTGTGCTACAATCGTACCGATGACATGTCCAATTCCCATCTTAGATTGTGAACAAAAAACTTTATACTTATAAGAACCTATGATTTAATTTCTGTGTATAAGCTTAAACTCTATATCCTAAATCATCTACTACATAAGTAAACATACACTATAAACGACCATATGATCTATTAAAATTGAATAAATAATTATTCTATAATAATTACTATATCTAAACACATGATTAATAGTCTATATTCCAACACTTTTGATAAATGAAATATAGGCGGTTAAATCTTTTCTTTTTCACTTCTTTTGTCCACCACAAGGAAGAGTCCACAAAGAATATTTCTTTAAATCCTGATAGACATTTAATACCATTAAATTAGACTATCAAAATGTGTTTTCATGTCAATGATCCGGATATTCTATGTATCATAATATATATCAATAGATAATGCATAATTCAACCCTCAATTTCAAAAAAGACTTTTTAACTTTATTAGTCATTTGACACGTGCGTTGCACGTGATTACCAATTCCAAAAATATATGTTCTAATAAATACTATTGTTTATTTAAGCAAAGATTTGAATAATAAACTTAGTAAAAAATAATATTGCAGATTCTTTTGTGAATGTTCAATGTGTATCATCATATATATCTCTTATTCAAGCGAACCTATGAGGATGGTCAATGAAATTTTTTATTAGTTAAATGTAATAATATTATATTTATTTTAATTTGATGAGGTCCAATGATGTAATTAGTTGTATCTCACTAATATAACCTTGTAGACAATATTTGTTGTGTATATAAAAATTAAACTAATACAAACTTCAACTGGCATTAATACAAGTCATATGAACTTTTCTTCATCTAAAATACTAAAATATTAAGAAACACTAAATAAGTAAAACAAAAGGGCAATGTTTATATAGTATTAACTATTTTGAAGAAAACTTTCTGATAATCTAAATCATATAAGTAGCATTGATAAAAAAAAAGTCATTCTTTTGTCTTGAGCATAAAAAAAATTGTGACAATTCTCTAAATTTTGGAAAAAGATATTCAGAACCATATATCTATATCACAAGATAAATTGTAAACAAAAATAAATGAATTTAGACTACATCATGTTAACTTCATTTATTGGAACATTACATACTAATGTATATATTAAGAAAAAAATAATTATGATATCATCAAATTTATTTTCCTAAAGTACATGAGGTTATAGAATATACCCTCTTAGGATAGAACGATTTACTTCATCAGAATAGTTGTACCTCATATTCCGCTAAGCTTTTAACTCAACCAACAACAATAAATCACACAAAAATTTTAAAATACAAGAAAAAAAAAGTAGAAGATTAAAAACAATTGTGGTTGAAAAATGAGAGGAAGCCCCTCTATTTTTAGTCAACAAAGGGTAGTATGAACAAATGCTTTTGTTTCTTATCTGATAAGACATGACCTTTCCGAGAAATCACAACCCTTTGAAAAAGTCACAACTTACTGAAAAAGTCACAACTTATCAAAAAATCACAACCCTTTAAGAAAAGTCACAATTTATTGGAAAAGTCACAACTCATATGAACAAATATTTTTGTGTCTTATCTGAAAAGTCATGACCTTTCTGAGAAATCACAACCCTTTAGAAAAGTCACAACTTATTGAAAAAGTCACAACACTTTGGAAAAGTCACAACTCATCGAAAAATCACAACCCTTTGAGAAAAGTCACAACTTATCATTAAAGTCACAACTCACCAAAAATGTCATAGCCTAAGTTAGGGATATTATAGTAATTTAACATTCAAGTTAGGAGTTCATGCTTTTAAGGTAATATAGAAATATAGATAGATATAGATAGATGTAATACCCTTTATTTTTGTCCCAATTGAATGACATGAAGAGTGTACTTTACTCACCAATAGAGCGTGACATAACTCTAATATTTAATATGTTTTTATATCTATTACATTAGACATATTATTTTATTACTTTATTTATGTTTATTTATTTTCAACTCTTTTTCCCTCCTATCCATTTCTCTTTCTCCATTGGTCATTTTCTCTAACGCCTCGCAACTCTACTCTTAGAATTTAAATTAGTTGTCGTAAGTATATATGCTTCAACCAAGTGATGTCATACTTTTACATATGTGTTAAGGCCCATTCCTAGGTGTGGAAAGTGTATTGGAAGTGGTTTAAGGTCATACGAGACTTATTGTAGTAAGTTGAGTTTAAAGCCTTTCTATCAGTTAAGTTTTTCACATAAGTTTATGCAAGGGTCACCTTCAAACGATCATATCATTCGACATATAAACAATTACATGGCCTATGACCTATCAAATTAAAAGTCCATGAGTCTTATTTCCAATGCCACCAAGTTTGCATCACTCGAAGTTCAGAGTAAAGAGTTATGACTGTCTTATTAGGTACACTTCTAGCAAAGTTTTATGAGTCTGACGACTACGAGGCTCATTTACAGGTCATCAATTGACGTACAGACTGTAAATGGAGCTTGTGGAATAAAACTTCAAAAACCATTTTTGGTTTGATTCTTATGAATTCATTTACGGGTCGTAAACCCATCTACGGTTTGTAAATTAGACACGTAGAATGATTCCTGAAACTTGTTTTTCAGTCTGATTTTCATGAGAACAAAGCACAAACTGTAAATCAAACAATGAGCCATAATTAGGGCATGTAGAATGAACTTTCGAGGCTCAAATTTAATGCCTAAATTCCACGATTGAAATTCACGATTCGTAGATCAAAGAACTATACGAGATCTCCCTCGTAGAATGTTCAAAAAGGTATTTAATTGAGGATATTTTAGTCTTTTTTCATTCTTCCTAAGCCTAAACCTGATTGTTTTAGCACCTAATATGGAATTATATCATAATATTACCGCAGATTACTATCATATCTTTCTCCCCAAGCGTAAAGCAAGAATTAAGACAAACAAACCTAGGGTTTTATGTTTCTCAATCCAGCTTTCTTCAAGCACTCTTGTTGACCCAGGTATGTAAGACTATCATAGTTAGGGATAAGTTCTTCCTCATGCCTTACATCCACAGTTTCAGTTAGTAATATCAAATTTAGGGTTTTAACCCCATGATTCAAGATTATCGAATTTACTCTATATTTCTACCGTTGAATTATGATTTCCTTATAAAGATTTCATTACTTCATATTTAATGATCTTTGATTGTTGTTCATGCTTAATTTGTGAACTCTATTTTGCTAAGAATTATTTGAAAATCTTGACATACAATTTCCTATGCATGGTTTTCATGAGTAAAGTAAGTTTCCAGTCTTAAAGTACTATTTCAGAAAGAGTTTCAAGAAAGCATGAATTGCTTCAAGTGTATTATTTTCATAAAGAAAAAACGTATTCTAGATTTGAGAAAGTACAATTACTTTTCATAAAACCATAGTCTTTTAAAGTAAGTTCAATACAACTATAAAGAGGCATTTTTTAGTATTAACTCAACACCAGGATTATCAGTTTTCCCCTTAAGTGGGACCTTTTTTTCCTAAATGGAACATTAGAGAGTTAATGAGATTATTGCATTGTTTTGAGAGTAGTATTGAGTACCAAGTTGGGTAAGGCTTGGATAATCTAAACCCCAATAACTATGCCATCAACATAGGATAGGATCGTGTCGTTGGTTTAGCCGACACCTCAGAAACTCCATAAGGGCACAAATATTAGGTCCATTAGTTAGTTCGTCCTATACTCTGACAAGGCATAAGGTGTATCTACGTACGAGGACAAGATGTTGTATCA
The DNA here is from genome assembly GCF_900185275.1 of Solanum verrucosum. NCBI lineage: Eukaryota > Viridiplantae > Streptophyta > Magnoliopsida > Solanales > Solanaceae > Solanum > Solanum verrucosum. Next base: position 699,631 of record NW_026020312.1, on the reverse strand, counting down.
TCATAATTCTTAAAGTGATGGTTGTCGGTTAGAGCAACTCCCCAAGAACTATAAATTATGTTATTTTCAACATTTACTATTGTTGCATATAGTTTTAACTACAAAGCTTGGTTGTAAAAGTACATATTGATAATGCTCAAATTTCATCCTCATAACCAATTAAAAGAGCAAATGGTCGAAGTCAATAAAAATAGCCAACTAAGATTCGGGGTCGAATGATTTAATTCTCAAAAGGGAACTATGATAAAATGTGGAAATCGAAAGACAAGAATTAAAGGATAAATAGATAGACACAAAAAGAGGAAACAAAGATCAACCAAAGGGTATATTAAACCCTAAGACCTTAATTCGTTAATCTTATAATGAGCACCTAACTCTTATGACGACCTCAAGGGAATTGGATCCCCAAGCAATCGACGTTTCTAAACAACAATCAACAAAAGCTTAACCAAGCTCTCAACACCAAACATGAGTTTTCAGTCATCATTATTCAAAATAGTCTAAGTCTAAAATGAACCTAATCTGCCTATTTATAGTTTTAGGGATTTATTACATGAAAGGGCCCAAAAGTGACCCGAAATGACAATTAGGCGAGATAAGTCGGGCTCACCCAACCCACTTGGCGGCTCGCCCTTCTGCTCGGCGATGGATCCTACTGGGTGGCTACTTCTAGCCACGTTTTGTAACTTTGGGCGGGATGGGGACATCGCTCAAGCCCTTGGGCGATTCGCCGATTGGCCCTGCCTCACCAAAAGGGTCAGTACTCCCCCATTCCTCAAGACATATCCTTTGTTCTCTATCAACATCATCCCAAGGATCTCTAATTTCATGAATAATCCTTGCATATATTGAAGGTCTCGTGCTTGGATTCTAGTGAATGGCCTTGATGGAATCTGGATTGCATCATTCTCTGCTTCTTGAAAAGAATTTGTCCTGAAATTCGACATATCATCATCATCAATAGTGAGAAATGGGGACAGGTCACACATATTGAACGTGTTGTGCACTTGATACTCCGGGGGAAGGTCAATCTTGTAGGCGTTGTTGTTGAGTCTTTCACGCACTTGAAATGGACCATCACCTCTTCGCATCAATTTTATCTTGCGATGAGTGGGAAATCGCTCCTTGCAAAAGTGTACCCACACCCAATCACCTGGTTCAAGCTTAACCCTCTTGCGACCCTTGTTAGCCTTTTTGGCTACTTCTTGGTTCTTCTTCTCTAAGTGCAGCCGCACCTTTTTAATAAGCTTCTTCATTGCTTCAGATCTCTTGGTCCCATCTAAGCTTAAGACAACACCTTGAGACAAAGAAGTGAGATCTAAAGGGGTTAGGGGGTTAAAACCATAAACCACTTCAAATGGAGTCATGCCAATAGTTCTATGAATAACTGAATTATAAGCAAACTCAACTAAAGGCAAATGTTCCTCCCACGAGGTCAACTTCCCATGTACTACAACACGAAGCATAGAACCCAAGGTCATAATCACAACTTCAGTTTGACCATTGTTTTGTGGGTGAGAAGAAGTTGAGAACAACAATTTGGTACCAAGTCTACCCCACAATTCTTTACAAAAATGACTAAGGAATTTTAGATCCCTATCACTTACAATGGTTTAAGGAATTTCATGCAATTTAACAACATTTTCAACAAACAAAGATGCCACATTGGAAGCATCATCACATTTATGACATGGATTGAAATGAGCCATCTTTGAAAATTGATCAACAACAACAAAGATGCTATCTCTACCTCTTTTGGTCCTTGGCAAACCTAAAACGAAATCCATTTAAATATCAAGCCAAGGTCTTTGAGGGGTGGGGAGTGGAGTGCATAAACCATGGGGAAGGAGGCGTGACTTAGCACTTCGACATTCAATACATTGGCCATAAATTCGAGTAACATCCTTGTGCATTTTAGGCCAATATAATTGTTCCTCAAGAATTCCCCTAGTTTTATCTACACCAAAATGACCCATTAATCCCCCATTGTAAGCCTCCCTCAGGAATAATTCTCTCCAAGAGCTCCTAGGCACACAAAGTCTCTTTGCCTTAAACAAGAAACCATCAAACTTGGAATAGGGAGTAGAAGAGCTATCCCTCATTCACCCTTCCCTCTCCCATTCCTCACAACCTTTGAATATTTGAGTAAACACAGGATCCTTGGGATACAATGTCTTCAAACATTTAAAACCAATCAATTTAGAAGACAAAGTATTTATCAACACATGTTTCCTAGATAAGGCATCGGAAACCACATTTTTCTTCCCCTTTTTGTATTGGATTGCATAAGGGAAAGTTTCAAATTCATTTGGCGTGCCTCTTGTTCAACTTTCCTTGGGCCCGAATATGCTTTGGAGACTCATGGTCAGTTCTAATGACAAATTCCTTAGGCCACAAGTAGTGTTGCCAATTACCCAAAGCCCTAATTAAGGCATATAATTCAAGATCATAAGTGGAATAATTCAAAGTAGCACCTTTAAGCTTTTCATTAAAATATGCAATGTGTTTTTGGTCTTGCATTAAGACGGCTCCAATGCCTACTTTACTAGCATCACATTCAACTTCAAACATTTTATCAAAATTGGGTAATTGAAACAAAGGAGTGGAACTAAGCATGGATTTTAAAGCCTCAAAAGCTTTGGCTTGTTTCTCTCCCTACTTAAAAGGTTTATCCTTTCAGATTACCTCAATCAAGGGTGCTACTATGGTGCTAAAACCTTTGGCAAACCGCATATAAAAACTAGCCAACCCATGAAAGTATCTAACATCTCTTATGGATTTCAGAATTGACCAATTCTTAATAGCGTTTATTTTAGACTCATCAACCTCAACCCCCCTTGAACTCATAACAAAGCCTAAGAAAACAACTTCATTAACATAAAATGAATACTTATCAAGATTAGCATAAAGTTGTTCTTTCCTAAGCACATCAAACACACACCTCAAATGCTCAACATGATCATGCATGGTTTTGCTATAAATCAAGATATCATCAAAATAGACAACCACAAATTTCCCTATAAAGGGTTTCATCATATGATTCATGAGACGTATAAAGGTACTAGGAGTATTAGTGAGACCAAAAGGGATCACCAACCATTCATATAGACCGAATGTGGTCTTGAATGCGGGTTTCCATTCATCCCCGGGGTTCATCTGTATTTGATGATAACCACTCCTAAGATCAATCATCGAAAACACACAAGAACCATTCAACTCATCAAGAATATCATCTAACCTGGGGATAGGATAACGATACTTTATCGTAATCTTGTTGATGGCTCGACAATCAACACACATGCGCCATGTTCCATCTTTCTTTGGAACCAATAGAACCGGCATGGCGCATGTACTCATGCTTTCTCTCACATAACCCTTGTTGAGTAGTTCCTCAACTTTCCTTTGTAGCTACTATGTGTCCTCCGGATTACTTCGATAAGCTGGCTTGTTTGGCAATTGTGATCCCAACACAAAATCAATTTGATGCTCAATTTCTCGAAGAGGAAGAAATCCACTTGGACGATCCTTTGGGAAGACATCCTCATAATCCTGCAAAAGAAAGGAAATAGATTTGGGAAGAGAATAATGAGATTGGTTAGTTTGTAACACATGATCCCTATGTGTGATAAGGATCAAAGAACTCTTGGACTCCATTTCTTCTCTTATCTCTTGTAATTATCCAACAATACTTGGGCCTTTCCCTTCAACTTCCTCCTTTCCTCTTCTTCATTGCCCTCGGCGGCCATATGTTTCTCTTCACTCCTCCTCTTCTCCCTTAGCTCACTTATCTTTTGATACACTTCATTGACTTGAGAGGTGACTTGGGATGAAGTACATATTTATGATCATCCAACACAAGTGAATACTTTTTGGTTCTCCCGTCATGTTTGGTTGAACGGTCATATTACCAAGGTCTCCCGAGTAACACATGACAAGCTTGCATTGAGACTACAATACATAGAACCTCATCTTAGTACTTTTCAATCTTTACCTTTACCAACACTTATCTATGAACCCTCAATTCTCCACACTCACTTAACCATTTAAGCTTGTAAGGTATAACATGCTTAGTGGTAGGAAGTTTCAAGAATTCCACTAAAGCGGTGCTAGCAACATTTGCACAACTCCCACTATCAATGATCAAGGAACACACATTATCTTTGATAAGACACTTGGAGTGAAAAATGCTCTCTCTTTGTCTTGGATCATCCATGGCTTTGCTAATCATCACTCGCCTCACCACATAGATTCGAACGGTATACTCTCCTTCTTGAGGCCAAGCTTCTTCCATTGGAATCTTCCTCATCAAACCATTAAGAACGACGACATCTTTTCCTCCCATAAAGATCTTGTTCCTCATCATCCTCGCGTTCAAACTCATCCTCTTCTTGAGGATATTCCTCACAATCCTCGTCTTGCTCTTCTTCCTCACCAAGATACATTTCCCCTCCTTGAATTAGAGCATTCAACCTATTGGGACATTCACGCATGATATGACCCCATCCACTACACTTGTGACATTAAAAGCCTTTAGGAAATTTAGTTGGGTCATTGTTGCCTTCTCCTCTTGGTGGGTACTTTAGAGTGTTTCCTTCGACGGGCTTCTTCTCATAAGGCTTCTTGATGTCTTTACCCTTGTTCCAACCCAAAGATGTTAGAACTCCCCATTTGTTCTTGTTCCCAGAATTTGTGGATGAAATACCCTTGTACTTAGGTACTTTCTCCTTCTTGAGTTCCCTCCCTATCTCAATGGCTGCTTCAAAGACATCATTGAAGGTACCAAACCTATGAATAGTCATCTTAGAAGAAATCTCTTTGTTCAACCCTACCTTGAAGAGAATAATTGCATACACTTCATTCTCGTCGTATTCTAGTTTCAAGATCAAGTTTTGGAACTCATCATAGTAGGTCGCAACACTTTTTCTTACTTGCCTCAAGTTGTATAACTTGGAAAGTTGTTCTTGACGAAAACTCTCGGGCACATACTTGGATCTCATAAGAGCTTTCAACCCGGCCCATGGTGGAGGATGTCCCTCTTGGACGACTAAATGATACTTCTTCATGTAGTCCTACCATGTGATTGCATACCCTTCGAATTGTGTAATGGAAAAAGAACTCTTTTTGACTTCGGTCAAATCATTAACTTGGAAGATCCTTTCACAAAGAGACTCCCAATCTAAGTAAGCATCGGGGTTGCATTCCCCTTTGAAAGATGGGAGACTAACCTTGATAGAATTTTTCTAGCCATCTCTACCTCCATTGACACCTTGGTCATTGTGGTAGTAACCTCTTTTATTCTCTCCTTGATAGCGGTTACCATGTTCTTTTATCGCTTCTTAACTAAACTCTTGATTGACATAGGCTTCCCATTGTTCTCCACCTTGAGGGTGGTTTCCATATTGTCTCCTTCCATATAGTATCATATCAAATCTACTTCCCGGTCCTTTTTGTAACACTTGACCTCTTGGTCGATTCCTTTGAGTCTCATTCCATGGCACTTCCTCACCTTAACCTTCAAATCTTCCTTGGTACTCATCATTCCTCACCCCATTCACAGGATTTGGTTGTGGTTGTGGCATTTGGTAGAAAATATTTTGGTTAAGTGGTATTTGGTAAGGTCGATTTTGATTTGGTAGAGCTTCTTGACTAAGCGGGAAATAGAATGGTCGATTGGTACTTTGGCTATTTAAACCCAATTGGATTAGTGTTGGGTTCAAGGCTTGGTGGAGGGTTCCAGGTGTGATAGTAGGAGAATTAGTATGATCGTGTCCACTTGTGGAAGTACGAAAAGTAGCTTGTGGTGTAGAGTTAGTGGAGTTAACCCGACCTTTCACATTGATCAATCTATCTTCCATCATTTACATACTACCCTTCATGGTATTCAATTCCCCTCCTATGTTGTTTAACACCTCCATTAGAGATTCCATTGTAACACCTACGGTAGGTGGTTGAGTCCCACTTTCGATTTCCGTTGTACATAAATAAGACAACTCACAAAATAGAAAACAATGTTAGCGTTAGTAAAATGAACTCACAATCACTCGTGTTTACACACCTTTGATTGCCTCTCAAATTGGGGCGGCTAATGTTGAAGATTGCTTATACTCGTTTGATCACAAGGTATCAATTCTATTCTTGGATGGAATGGATTCTTGTTTTAAAGAAAAGTCGGACTACTCGATTAAAGCAAAGACGGACTTGAATCAAGAAGTTAACTACGAAATAAAATGAATAAAAGCACGAAAAGAAAAGGCACTAACAAACAAGGGAATTCAAGAACCAATAGTCAACAAGTAGAGTAACTACAAGTTAAAAATCAGTTTAGGAATCTTGAGAACGTTTGAGAATAAAAAAAAAAGAAACTAAGGATTAGAACCTGAGATTAGGAGCGTAAACTGAGTTTTCGATCGCCAAATGACCTATTTTATTTTCCAAAAGTGAAGTTCAGCTCGCCAACTTGAAGATAGGATCGCCAAACTTTACAATCTACCAAGGTAACTCAGTGATCTGGGTGCAAGTTCGTTAGTGCGCCGATTGGACTTGGCGAGCTAGGCTGAGCTCTAAAATTTCCAATATCTCCCAGTAATTGCAAGGCGATTCGGCGAACTACCTGCCCAAAAGGCGAGGGGCCAAATGGAATAGGTGAGCTAAGTTAGGGCTCGCCTAATGGTCCAACAGCTGCACCTGAAGACCTCCGAGTTTGAACTCATGTGGTCCCCTCTGCACTTTGTCCTTTAGTCTTTACCCTTTTTAGTTAAATTCCCTTTGTACAAACACTTTTACACTTTATATTTCTTCTCTTTTGGAATCAAACCCCTTTCTTTTTTAATATTCTTCCCTTTGAAGGTTTGAATGTTCTTCAAGAACTCAAGAACAAGATGAAGACCCAAAAATAAACCCTCTAAATTTTTGGCTCGGAATTTCCCAAAAATTGAGATACAAGCTCTCTTTGATATGGGGAAAAAACCCAATACTTTTTAGCTCTCAATTCCCAACAAAAACCTTCAGATATTTAACCCTAAGACCTCAATTTGTTAATACTATAGTGAGCACCTAACTCTTACGACGACCTCAAGGGAATTGGATCCCCAAGCAACTGACGTTTCTAAACAACAATCAACAAAATCTTAACCAAGCCCTCAACACTCAAACATGAGTTTTCAGTCATCTATATTCAAAATAGTCTAATACTAAAATGAACCTAAGCTTCCTATTTATAGTTTTAGGGCTTTATTACACGAAAAGGCCCAAAAGTGACCCGAAATGACCATTGGGTGAGCTAAGTCAGGCTCACCCAACCCACTTGGTGACTCGCCCTACTCTTCGGTGATGGATCCTTCTGGGTGGATACTCCTATCCACATTCTGTAACTTTGGGGGGGCTGGGGTCATCACCCAAGCCCTTGGGCAATCCGTCGATTGGCCCTGGCTCGCCAAAAGTGTCAGTACTCCCCCGTGAAATCTTCAAGCCATATCCTCTGTTCTTCATCAACACCATCTCGAGGACCTCTAATTTCATGAATAATCCTTGCATCTTTTGAAGGTCTCGTGCTTGGCTTCTAGTAAATGACATTGATGGAATTTGGATTCCATCATCAAATCCCATAGAGAAGTATATCGCAGAGAATTCTATCAAACAATTTGGATTTTAAACTCATTCATTTGTAATAGTAAAAGCAAGTGGGTGGATGATTCCACCAATTTGATAAAAAGATTTGGTTATCAATTGTCAAAATTAAAGTAAAGTTTCAGATAATTCAAGAGATAAAGAGCAATCTAGGGGTGCGGGGATTTGAAATCAATGTCATATAGGGGCATTTGTGCTGCTTTATAATGATGAACATTCCTGAATAGGCTAGGCCATCTTCATTGATGCTAATCACCTTTCGATCTCAAAACATCTATGCATAGAATCTCATATCGGTCTCATGTATATGCCAATCTAAACAACCCAAAACTACTCTATTCTCTCTTTCGATGTAGAAATAGAGCAAATAGATCCAACCCATAACCTCTATTTTCAAGCAAGTTACAAACATAAAACCTAAATTTCTAGTATTAGAATCATTACCCACTCCAATCAATATCTTTAGAGTATCGACTGGAGATCAAAAATAGGAATTAATTTTGCAACCTTAACTCATAAATTAACTCCATGCTAATTAGTCCAAATTCATGTATGAACAACAACAAAATAGAGCATAACACAATACCAACTACATTATATCAACAACGAACCCCATAATTGCACCCATAGATCTTGGATTTTTAGACACCCATCACAAAATTGCACTCTGAGAACTTTGAAATCACGCACTAAAGACTCACAAACACTAAAATAAGGCAATGGAAGAGAAGGGAGAGAAAAAGGCTTATAGATTTGAAAGGGTTTTCTTTGTAAACTGAAAATAGCCTTGGCCTTTTGATATCAGGCGCATTCGGTGGTCACAAATGTAATACATCGGTATTCGAAAGAGCTAAACTTAGAAAGAACTAAATTGGAAATAGACAAATCTGAAATTTTGCAAGTTATGCATAAGTTATGAGTTTTGGATCAACTTCAAACGACCATAACTCTCTGTACAGAATGTGTTAGGTAGCCCATAAGATATTAAATAAAATTTCTTCAAATCCTCTTTCCAACGCCACCAAGTTTGCTATATTTTGAGTTCGTATGAGGGAGATATGCCCGTTTGAAGTCTGGCTGTCTAGTTAAGAAAAGTTACCCGAAAATATGAGGGGTATTTTGATATTTTCCTTACTCCATCAGCTTAAAACGAATTATGGTAATATTTAGGGGTCTAAACTGAATTGGTTCAGTTTTTACAATTATAATTCACGCTTAGGGTTTTAGAAAAGAGTTCAAGAAAAGAAAAGAGGAGAATGGAGGGAAGATTCAAGGCGTTCATCAAAATTTCTTGTGGATCGAAGGTTGTTTCAACAAGGGTTTGATCCCTAAGAGGTATGTGAGTTCTCATAGTCTTGGGTTCGTTCGCCCACACGCCAATCAAGATATTTTAATGCAATTTCATTCTCAAAGTTGAAGGCTTTGAGTTCTTGATGATTTTTCTTGAAATTCCATTCGTAATTTTGATTGTTGGGATTTTGATGAGTTCTTGTGATTAAAGATAGTGATTTGAGGGTTGTTTTGAGTAGATTATTGTGTACTTATGGTTAGTATTCAAATCTAAGTGAGTGGGGAAGAAACCATTAGAATCTACGCGAATTAGGGTCAGAAAACGAGAAAGAAAATTCGTCAGGGATTTCTGGGCAGAGGCTGGCGCGCCGCCCCACTTGTGCACCAAATATTATGTTCTGTAGTTCAGAGGCTGGCGCCCTGAGCCACTCAGCGCCCCAAGGTTGCCTGCCTCCACATGTTCTACGTTGTTTAGCCCTTTTGAGTTCTTTCAAAGGGTACATTTACTCCCCTTTGATTCTAACTACTCTAAACTACTTCTAAACATCTATAAATCATTCATAACATGAATCATAACCTTGAATTCACAATTCAAAGTAAAGGTAGAGTTAAGAGTCAAGTCTTGAGAGTTCTTTCGAGTCTTTCGAGAAGTCTTTTGCAAACATTTAAAAATTTTGTTTTAAGACTTGAGCATTTGAGTTAACGAACAGTAGAGTGGAGTTAATTTTATTTAAAATGATATATGAGAACTAAGTATTTCCAAGATCAAATGTTTTTGCATTTAAGATGAGAGGAAACACCGATTTCCAAAAGAGTTCATGAACAATTTTGAGTACTATCTCTTTTAAGAGAAACCTTTTGAGTAATAATCTCAAAGTTGAGGATGAGGAAATGTTTTTTTAAAAACATATGAGCTAAGTTATATTTTGGGAGTACTATTATTAAGCACCGATATGGGGGAGAATTCAAACAACTCACAGCCCACATAAACCCTGTATCCAATGTAGGTAGAAAGGGTCATACTTTTTAGATGATTCCTTATTGGTTTTTAAGCATAGCTTAGTGGATCCACTTAGTTGAGGAATTCTATACCCCGACAAGGTATAGGACAGTTTCGACAGCCTGGGTGAGAAGTTGTATCATCACATAGCTCATAGTGATGGATGTTGGTTAGAAAATATCCCAAACAGAGTTTATTATGTATTTTTACATACAAACTAAGTTATATTGTATTTTCCATACATTGTGTTATTATACTGTTTTAAAGATTTTATTTATATCGCATTATTGTTATTTATTTTATATTGAAATGAGTTGAGGTTGAGTTGAATTTGAGTTGAGTTGAGACAAGGTAAGTTTCTTCAATTCCAGTTCAAGCTTATGTCAAATTTTAGATTTTTCCTTACATGCTCGTACATTCAATGTACTGACACCATTTGGCCTACATCATTTCATGATGCAAATACAGGTAACTAGGATCATCAACCAACGCTTCGTTGATCCAGTAGAGTTCCAGAGTTGTTTGGTGAGCCTCTTTGTTTTCGAAGGATCCCTCATTTATGTTTTATCATTTTCGTTTGTTATTATGATGTCGTAGGTCTTGTCCTGACATCCATCTCAGTTAGTAGAGGCTTATAGATAGGTAGACAATAGTTCATGAGTCTTTTCATTTTCCATTGTTTATGTTTAGACTTGAGTTGCCTCTTTGGTCAGTTGAGTATTCCTTTAAAACATTCTGAGTTTATTACATGAGTTTATCTTTTGAGTTCTTTTAATGGCGAGTAAGTCTTCCGCTTAGAGTTGAGCCAAACCTAGGGTTTGCTTGGGGCCATCAATTGTTCTCGAGTGCCGACCACGCCCATAGTGTAGGCTCGGGGCGTGACAAACTTGGTATCAGAGCTTATAGTTCAAGAGTCCTAGGGTGTCTATGAAGCCGTGTCTGTAGAGTCCTAGTTATCGATGTTAAGCGTGCCACATCTATAATTAGGAATCTGTGACATTTAGGGAACTGTCTCACTTCTTTCATACTTTTTTTGTGCGATAAAGTTCATATATATAAAGTTTCCTTCTAATTCGTGCTTGCGTGTATATTTTAGATCATGCCTCTAAGAAAAGCTCTTCGAGGTTGTCTTGCTAGGAGAAATGTTGATCCTCAGGATCAAGGGGTACCCAATGCACCAGAAGTGCAACCCCAAAGAGAGGTTACTAATGCTAAGTTCCGGGATACTATCCAGATGTTGAGCCAAGTTGTGACCAACCAAGCTAGGCAACAACGAGGGAATCCAGATGATGTGGCTGATACCTCCAGAATCCATGAGTTCTTAAGGATGAATCCTCCAGATTTAATCGGTTCAAGTGTCACTGAGGATCCGAAAAACTTTATGGAAGAGCTATAAAACGTTTTTGAGGTTATGCATGTTTATGATGTTGAACGAGTGGAACTATCTGCATACCAACTGAAAGGTGTTGCTAAAGTATGGTACGATCAATGAAAGAAGAATAGGGCTGAGTGTGCACCAATTATGAGGTGGGTTGTGTTCGAAGATGCCTTTATGGGGCGTTTCTTTCCCATGACCTAAGAGAGGCAAAGATAAGAGAATTCCTCACTCTTAAGCAGGTATCCATGAGTGTGCATTAGTACAACCTCAAGTTCACCCAACTTTCCCATTATGCTTCGGATATGGTTGCTGACATGAGGAGAAAGATGAGTTTGTTTATTTATTGATTGTCTCGTTAGTCAATCAAAGAGGATAAGGGTGTGATATTAATAGGGGACATGGACATAGCAAGGTTGATGATCCATGTGTAACAGGTTGATAAAGATAAGCTGAGAGATAGAGAAGAGTTCCGAAACAAAAAGCTAAGACAACATGAAATGAGTCTGGGCAGCATAAGAGTAATGTGAACCAGTCATCTTTTCAACAAAAGCAAAATGGACCTGCTCCATCATCTGCTAGGGCACATGCACCACGGAACAAAGGTGAGTTCAAGAATCAGAATTCACAGAACTTCAGAGCTAGACCTGCACAGTCTTAAGGTAGTGTGGCACAAAGAGGTAATGGGACTCCTGCATGTGCTAAGTTTGGTAATGACTCTACTGGTTGTTACATGTGTGCTCAAAATGGTCACTTCATGAGAGAGTGTGCTAAGAATAGGCACGGAAATGGTAATAGGGGCAATAGAGCTCAATCTTCTTTAGAGGCTCCGCCAGACAAAGTTGCACCTAGAGGAGCTACTTCAGGAATGGGCAGAGGAGCAACTGTCTGTATGCTATTACCATTTGCCAAGAGCAAGAGAATTCGCCAGATGTTTTCACTAGTATGATCAAAGCATTTTCTTTTGATGTATATGCTTTGCTAGATCTAGGTGCGAGTCTATATTTTATGAATCCATATATAGTTATGAGGTTCGATATTATTCCTGAGCAACTTTTTGAACCCTTTAGTGTTTCTACACATGTTGGGGAGTCTATTCTAGCTGAGAGAGTTTATCGTGATTGTACCATTTTTGTCAATCACAAGGACACCATGGCTGACTTAGTCGAGTTAGACATGGTAGATTTTGATGTTATTCTAGGTATGAACTTACTTTATGCTTGTTATGCCTCAATTGATATTAGAACTCGAGTAGTTAAGATCCAATTTCCTAATGAGCCAGTTATAGAGTGGAGGAGTAGTTCAGTAGTGCCTAAGGGTCATTTTATTTCGTACCTTAAAGGATAGAAAGTTAGTTTCCAAGGGGTGCATCTATCAATTAGTACGAGTTAATGACTCTAGTGTTGAGACACCGACTATTCAGTCAGTTCCAGTTGTAAGTGGGTTTCCAGAGGTCTTGCCAAATAATCTTCCCTGAGTCCCTCCTGAGAGAGAAATATACTTAAGTATATATATTCTTCCTGATATTTGTCCTATCTCTATTTCGCCATATAGAATGGCTCCAGCAGAGTTGGAAGAGTTAAAAGAGTAGTTGAAAGACCTTCTTGATAAAGGCTTTATTCGACCAAGTGTCTCACCTTGGGGCGCTCCAGTCTTATTTGTGAGGAAGAGAGATGGTTCTCTTAGAATGTGTATAGACTACCGTCAGTTGAACAAGGTTACTATTAAGAATAAGTATCCTCTTCCAAGAATTGATGATCTCTTCCATCAACTTCAGGTGCGACTTGTTTTTCCAAGATAGACCTCATATTAGGCTATCATCAGTTCAGAGTAAGACAGAGTGATATTCCAAAGACAACTTTTAGGACCCACTATGATCATTATGAGTTTCTAGTCATGTCATTTGGTTTGACTAATGCTCTTGCAACATTTATGGACCTTATGAACAAAGTGTTTAAGCCCTATCTTGATATGTTTGTTCTCGTGTTCATCGATGACATTCTGATTTATTCAAGGAATCAGGAGGATCATGCTAGTCTTCTCAGAGTAGTTCTTCAAACTCTCAAGGATAGATAGTTGTATGCTAAATTTTCAAAGTGTGAATTTTGTCTTGCGTCAGTGGCATTCTTAGGCCACATTGTTTCTGGTGATGGGATTCGAGTTGACACTCTAAATATTTAGGAAGTGCAGAACCGGCATAGACCCAAATCTCCAACTGATATTAGGAGTTTCTTGAAATTGGCTGGTTATTATAGGAGGTTTGTCGAAGGGTTTTCATCTATTTCATCCCCGTTGACTAAGTTGACTCAGAAACAGTTAAGTTTCAATGGTCTGAAGCTTGTGAGAAAAGATTTCAAGAATTGAAAATAAGGTTGACTATTACCTCAATGTTGACCTTATCGGAGGGTACGCAAGGTTTTGTTGTGTCTTGTGATGCGTCCAGAGTTGGACTTGGTTGTGTATTGATGCAGAATGACAAGGTTATAGCTTATGCCTCCAAACAACTTAAGATTCACGAGAGCATTTACCCAACCCATGATTTAGAGTTAGCTATTGTAGTGTTCACTTCAAAAATATGGCATCACTATCTATATGGTGTTCATCTAGATGTGTTCACCGATTACAAGAGTCTTCAATATTGTTTAGTGAGAAAGAGCTAATATCAGACAGATATGGTGGTTGGATTTACTTAAGGATTATGACATGAGTATTCTCTATTACCCAAGTAGGGCTAATGTTGTTGCTGATGCCTTGAGCAAGTTGTCAATGGGTAGTACTGTAACACCCCAGATTGGAAAGAGGGAAACCTAGCAAAATCTAGACTTCCAAGGTGCCATCCACGAGGGGCAAACCAAGGCCCATGGTGTGGGCCACGGCCCATGGTGTGGGCCACGGACTGTAGGTGGGTCCATGGATTGATCCCTCAGAGGTTCACCAGGGCATGGGTCTCGTGGGTCACTGTTGTCAGTTATTTTTAGGGGCAGTTGGGTCTGTTCCTAATTAATTAGTTCCTATACTATGTCATTTTGCCTATGTTTAGGACCCCTATATAAGCCTTTTACTCCCAAATTTCCCAATAGAAATCATTCTCTCTAAACTTACCAAAAAGATGAGCTCTCAAATAATTCTCTCTCTAGAAACTTAAGAAGAAGAATGATTCATCTAGGGTTTCAAGCTAAGGTCTCAATTTCTCCATTGAAGGATAGCATTTGGATTCAAGGTATGATAGTTTTCATCCATAGATTTCCCTCATCCATGGAGTTCCCAAATTCCTCTATTTGTAAAGGTAGAATTCCCCAATTGAGTTAGGATTTTCTTTAATTATCATGGGTTTTTTCATTATTGATTTAAATGATTGAATTATTCTCTCTTATGCATGAATTGATGATACATGACGATTTTATGATGATTTCCCCTATAAACCCATGCAATCCCCATGTTTTCAAGTTATGAATTATATGATGTGGGATTTTTATCTTCAAGGAGAGTTTTATGAAATTAAGCATGTATTGCAAGCTTTACATGATTTTATGATGAAATCCATATCTAAACCATGTTATCTAAGCATTGATGATTGAAAGTGGGTTTTGAACCTCAAGAGGTAAAATATAGACTTATGCATTGTTTTATTAAAGCCATGCAAATATTTTAAGGGTTCTTTGAGAGTAAAGTACCAATGATAATGTTGTTTTGTGAAAGGACATTCTCACTAAATACATACAAGCATGATGTGAAAGGTTTTATCACATAGAAAGGATTCTTAGGTTGAAAGACGTTCTCACCTAATTGAATCAAAGAGTAAGAGCTATCCTAATGAACTAACTTGGTGGAACCTTTCCATGAATAATGAAGTCAAGTAAGAAATGACTTTTCCGTGGTATTTATGCTTAGCACCGAGTGGATATGAGGCTGGTATGGAAGCTCTCCCGTTAGTAGAGACTGAGTTTCTAGAAGCAATCTCATGAGATGGAAGCTCTCCCATTAGTAGAGGTAGGATTTCAATAGCAATCTCCTTATCCCATAACTATGTGCCACCATAGGATATTATCTTAGATAGACATTAGATAGTGGATCCACAATAGCTAGAAGTTCATGGTCTTACCTTGGTAGGACACCTCTTTTCGGTGTGGGGTAGACACTGGATTCCATGTTATTAGCTCACGTGGTATTACATGTCGGTTATGGCTAATTCCCCACAACTAATAATGAACTAAGGTTACTTCATAAAGTATCGTGTATGAGTTCAAAGGTTTTAAAGATGAAGTTAGGACCATGATTTATGGCTTATGTTTTATAACACTCTTATATCATGTTTAGCTTGGTCAATTGCATGTCATGAAATGAAATGTCCTTTTCAACATGATTTAAATGTCTTATGCATGGCTATCATACTTGGTACATTGTTTTGTACTAACGCATACTCTTGCCTACATTTCCCCAAATATAGGGTCTGACAGTCAGGTTTCTGGGTTTCATGGCTAGAGGTTGCTTTGAGATATTTCCAAGCTTTGGCGAGTCCTTATGCTTTGAGGATGGAGTTTATTGATTTACTTTATTTCGTGTAATTTCTCTTTTGAACACGATGTATCGGCTAGGACCAATTTCATTCTATTGTCTTAGATGGCTATGATGAGACAAGTTCATAGGATGAATTTACATATACCCGTGCCTAACCCATGTCTAGAATGATGAAGTTGAAGTAGATGGGTTTTATGCCATGAAAGGAGAATTTGTGGGTTTAAATGTATTCAATGTAGGATTGATGAAATACATTATAATTGAAGCTTATGAGATGATTAGGATATTTGATTGCTTGAGATTGAGCATATAGAATGACTATGAGATAGAGTGCTTTGAGAGTAAAGCTTATGTTGTCAATAGTTGACTATTGATGTAATTGTTGTGGAAGGGATAGTTCCCACATTAATTGCTTATGATTATGAATGTGAAAAGCTTTCTAACATTGAATGATTCTAGGTTGAAAGAATTTCTCACCTAAAATAAATCTAATGCTAAAGACTAATAAATTCATGAGACTAGAGGAGATTTTCCATGATCTCTAAATTAGATGGATATGAGGCGATTACCCATATTCCATGAAGTATAATAAAGAAGTGATTACCCTTATTCCTTAAAGTTGAACAAGAGGTGAATCCCCATGTTATTAAGATATGAATAGACAAGAGTTGAATACTCATGATCCTAATAGAATGACAAGAGGCGAATACCAATGTCACATGTTGTTGAACAAGAGGTGAGTACCCATGATCCATTTTTTAAGAAGGACTAGAGGCGACTACCCATATTCCTTTGTAGTAAGGTAAAGAGGCGATTCCGCATGTCTATAAAAGATAAGCTAGACTATGTTATGATGAATGATGAGCTTGGATGGTTGCTTGAGTTGCCTTCCATGATAAGTAAGGATGATTTGAGGTTACTTCAAGAGGTATTCCTCTTATGTGGATATGATCTATTATGTTCATTGATTATGCCTTATGATTGTTATTGTCTAACTCTTATATTTATGTTATGTTTATGCAAGCTATCATGTTTAGTACATTTTTGTACTAACGCATACTCTTCCTTACATGTCTTATCCAAATGTACGGTTTGATGATATTGACTCTCATTTCCATGGCTAGGATCTTAGTAGAGCAAGACTTGAGAATTGGTGAGTCCTCATAGCATTCGAGGATATAGCCGCCATTTCTCTTATGTTCTTTCATTTTTATGTTTTGAACACTATTGTATGGGTTGTGTCCCAAGACATTCATGTGTTAGATGGTTTGAGATAAAGTGTAATAGACTTCCGCTTTTTGATATAAAAATTTGATGTTGATTGAAAAATGTTTAAATTTCCGCTCATTTCTATTATCTTATGTTATGAAAGCTAAGTGGCTTATATGAGGCCTCTCAGGGTCTGGTATGCCATGTTACGTCTAGGGTGTACTCTTGGGTCGGGACAAACTTGGTAATCAGAGGACAAGGTTTATAATAGTTAGGATGTCTCAAAACCACGTCTAGTAGAGTCTTGTTCATAAGTGTGAAGCGCTCCACATTTATGAATGAGAAGCTATTAGATGCTTAGGAAACTTCACTTCTTCATTTCTCTAAGTCGTGCGATATAGTGTAACTCTATAAGTTTCTTTCTCCTCATCCTCACTTGATGGTCTACATGATTTGACTACTAGAAGAACTTTTGCTAGAAGGATCGAGAAGAAGAGATTAACCAAGTAGCTCCTCCTCAAGCTCCTTAAGCTCTGGTTGACCCTTTGGCCGACCAAGTGACCAATGCGGAATTTAGGACGGCTTTTCAAGTGTTGGCTCAAGCCGTGACGACCCAAGCCAATAGGGAAGTTGTGAACCCCGTGAACCCAAATGTGGGTACAACAGCATCAAGAGTGACGGACTTCACAAAGATGAATCCTTCGGAATTCTATGTCTCTAAGGTTGAGGAAGATCCTCAAGAGTTCATCAATGAGGCCTATAAGGTGTTGGCTATCATGGGAGTGATTTCGGTGGAGAAGGTGGAATTGGCCGCTTATCAACTTAAGGGGGTTGCTCAAATTTGGTCCAACCAATGGAAGAAGCAAGACCGGTATATGCGGGCCCTTATGAATGGGAAAGGTTTAAGTCCGATTTTCTTGATAGGTTCTTTCATCTTGAGATGAGGGAGGCAAAAATGCTTGAGTTCATAAATCTTCGACAAGGAAGCATGAGTGTGAAAGAATATGTTTTGAAGTTCACTCAATTTTCTTAGTATGATCCTTCTATAGTTGCCGACTCTAGGGCAAGGATGAACAAGTTCGTTTCGGGTGTGTCTGACTTGGTAGTAAAAGAGTGTCGTACAACTATGCTTGTCCATGACATGGATATTTCTCGTCTCATGGTACATTCCTAACAAAATGAAGAGGAAAAGCTCAAAGAAAGGTCTAGAGAAACAAATAGGGAAAGAACGGATGATGGTAACTATTCATACTCTAGATCCGGTGGACGTGATCTTTTAAGGTTTCGACAAAGGTTTTTCGAGCAAGGTTCTTCTAAGGCTCCCCCAAGGTTCAACAATGAAAGGTTGTCTTACCCAAAGCCTCAAGGAGGTGGTAATGGGTCTTCTTTGACTAATTGTACTAAGTGTGGAAAAAAGCATGAAGGCAAATTTCTAGTGGGTTCCAATGCTTGTTTTGGTTGTGGTAAGATGGATCACAAGATAAGAGATTTTCCTTCGGTTTCTAAGAATGAGGGAGATAATCGTCGTAGGGCTCAACCCCAACCTTCATCCGATCAAAGTTGTTCGGGTTGGAATACTCCTAAGCAAAATAGGTTTTATGCCTTTTAGACTCGAGGTGAACAAGAGGGTTCTCCCCATGTGGTTACCGGTATGTTGAAAGTTTACCAAATTGATGTATATGCTTTACTTGATCCCGATGCTATTTTGTGACGCCATATATGGCTATGAGATTTGATGTGTTTCCTAAAATGTTATTAGAACATTTTTTTGTCTCTACTCTTGTTGGTGATTCTGTGTTGGTTGAGAGGGTTTATAGAAAGTCTCCCGTCTCCTAATCCCATAGAGTTACTCTTGTTGACTTGGTATAGCTTGATGATACGCTCAAATTATACCTCCCTAAAGAAGTATAAACGGTCATTGTCAAATTAAAAACCCAACTTGTAGGTTGGGGTCGATCCCACGAGGAATATGGTTTAGACTTAAACTTAACTCGCTATTATAATCATTTAGTCAGCATATTTCCGAGACAAGTAAGTAAAAGGGGAGGGGGGATTTATGAAACAAATAACTGATTGTTGTTTAAGTAACAAGTGAGCAAGATTCAAACTTTGAGTTATCAATTGGGATATGTGCTTATGCAAAATGGAAATGTTATTTCCTATTCTTCAAGACAACTTAAGGTCCATGAGAAGAATTATCCGACCCACAACCTTGAATTAGCAACGGTAGTTTTTTGCCTTAAAGATATAGAGGCACTATTTGTATGGTGTTGATGTAGATGTGTTAATCGACCACAAGAGCTTATAATATGTGTTTAATCGGAAAAATCTGAATCTTCGCCATAGAAGGTGGCTTGAATTATTGAAAGATTATGATATGAGTGTTATCTATCACCCGATAAGGAAAATGTAGTACCGGATGCTCTTAGTAGGTTGTCTATGGGTAGCGTTGCTCATATTGATGATGATAAGAAAGAATTGGTACGAGATGTACATAGATTGGCCCGTTTGGGTGTTCAATTAGTGGATTCCACCAAGGGTGGTGTTATGGTTCATAAGAATTCTGAATCATCTTTTGTGAGTGACGTGAAAGATAAATAGTGTCTTGATCCAACTTTAGTAGAATTGAATGAAGTCATGCTCAAGAAGTCCATTGAGGCTTTCTCCCAAGGGGAGATGGTGTACTTAGATATCAAGGTCGTTTATGTTTTCCGACTGTTGATGGGTTGAGGGAATAGATTTTGTTAGAAGCCCATAGTTCTTGGTATTCCATTCACCCGGGAGAAAGCAAGATGTACCATGACTTGCGGGAGATCTATTGGTGGAATGGGATGAAGAAGGATATTGCAGAATTTGTGGCTAAGTGTCGAAATTGCCAACAAGAGAAAGTTGAGTATCAAAAATCGGGAGGTTTATCCCAAGACATTAGCATTCCTACTTGGAAGTGGGAAGACTTGAATATAGACTTTATTGTGGGATTGGCACATACTTGGCGACAATATGATTCGACTTAGGTCATATTAAACCGAATGACGAAATCGGCCCATTTCATTCCCGTCAAAGTTTCTTATGCGGTGGAAGATTATGCTAAGTTATATTTGAGGGAGATGGTAAGGTTGCATGGAGTACCCTTGTCCATCATCTGCGATCGAGGTACTCAGTTTACTTCTCAGTTTTGGAAGTCATTCCAAAAATATCTTGGCACTAAAATGAATCTTACCATGACTTTTCACCCACAAACCGATGGGAAATCAGAGCGAACTATACAAACTTTAGAGGATATGTTGAGGTCATGTTTTATTGATTTCAAGGGAAATTGGGATGATCACTTTCCATTGACAGAGTTCGCTTGTAATAATAGCTACCATTCTAGTATTGGTATGGCCTCCTTTGAAGCTCTTTATGGTAGGAGGTGTAGATCTCCTATAGGTTGGTTTGAGGTGGGTGAAGTTACCCTGATAGGACCTGAATTAGTTCATGAGGCTATGGAGAAAGTTTGACTTATAATGAGAGGTTGAGAACAACCCAAAGTCAACAAAAGTCCTATATCGATGTTAGAAGAAGAGAGATTGAATTTGATGTTCATGATTGGGTTTACTTGAAAATCTCACCCCATGAAGGGTGTAATGAGATTTTGTAAGAAAGGGAAGCTCAGTCCCCGATATGTAGGCCTGTATCAAATTTTGAGGCATGTTGGTAAGGTTGCTTATGAGCTTGATTTGGCTAATGATTTGGAAATGGTGCATCGGTTTTTCCATGTCTCTATGCTTAAGAAGTGTGTTGATGATCTAACATCCATAGTTCCCCTAGAAGGCTTGGGGTTTGATGAAAGTCTCTCTTATGAAGAGGTACCGGTTGAGATCTTAGACTGGCAAGTTAAGAAGTTGAGAAACAAGGAAGTTGCTTCCGTGAAAGTATTATGGAGTAATCATTTAGTTGAGGGTGCTACTTGGGAGACCGAGGCTAATATGATGTCTCGATATCCTCATCTTTTTCCTTCTACTCCTACTCTAGATTGAGGTAATGAGTTCCTCATGGTTTGCTCCTTGTTCGAAGTCATGTGTGTTTTGATGTTCCCATGATTTCCTTATGTTATGAATGTTCATGAAAACTTGTGTTTTGAAAGAAAATAAATTCATATGATTAATTTTCTTCATGTTGTAAGTGCATTGAGTATGAATTTCCTATATACTTCATGAGATGAATTGTTGAACATGCTTCAGCTATGCTTTTTGAGAACGAATTGCAAATGAGCTCCATGAGATTGTGTTGAGCACGATGTTAGCTTGGAGAAAGTAGTTCATCTTTGAACATGAGTAAATTTTGAAATTTCATGCATGTTATGTTGCTAAATGTAGCTCCTACCTTCCCTTGAGATGCATTGAGTATGTTTAGCTTGGAGATGAAGTTCCTCCTTAGTTATGTGCATTTAGATGAGTTGCATGCATGATGGGCTGCTAATATTGAGTCTCTTCTTTTGAGAAGGTGTCTAGAATTCCATTAGAGGATGAATGTTCCCAAGGAGGAGATAATGTAACACCCCGAATCCGAAAGAGGGCAAGATAGCAAGATTTGAGAAGTTGCAGGGGCCAGTCATGAGGGCCACCCATGGCACGTGGGTAGTACCACGGACCGTAAGTGGCGGTCCGTGGACTGGGGATCCAAATCTGTCCAGAGGTCCAGGAACCACGGCCTGACAAATAGACCGTTGGTCAGACCACGATCCGTGGTCCAGGGTTCGTGGTCCAAGACCCCAAGTTTAGGGTTTCTGACCCAAAGCGACGGACCACCAGGATGAGCCGTTGGTCCAACCACGGTCCGTCGGTCAGTACCCGTGGGTCAGTAGTTGGCGGTTATCTTTATGGGTAATTGAGTCATTTCCTAATTATTTTATATTGATACTACGTCATTTTATATATGTCTAGGACCCTTAATATAAGTGATTTCAACCCCCAAATTAGTTCATTCAACATATTCTCTCAAATTCACCAAAAGAACTCCCAAAGTCTTCCTCTCAAATATTTCTCTCTCTAAAACTTAAAGAAGAAGAAAGAGTTGGACCTAGGATAAAGGTCAAGTCTCCATTCCTCAAGCATTTGTGGGCTTTGTCATCAAGGTATGATGACTTTTCATCCATGGAATCCTTTCATCCATGAAGTCCTTAATAATCCCAAATTAAGAAGATGAAATTCCCAAATTTAAGTTAGGGTTTTCTTCCAATGTTGTGGGTATTGATGAATGTTGATCCAAATGATTGTGTTATGATTGTTTATGATTTAATTGATAGGAATACATTTTTTAGGATGAATTTACATATACCCATGCATAACCCATGTCTAGAATGATGAAGTTGATGTAGATGGGTTTTATGCCATGAAAGGAGAATTTGTGGGTTTAGATGTATTCAATCTAGGATTGATGAAATATATTATAATTGAAGCTTATGAAATGATTATGATATTGAGTTTCTTGAGATTAAGCATACAGAATGACTATGAGATATAGTGCTTTGAATTAGTAAATTTTATGTTCTCAATAGTTTACTGCAAATGTAATTATTGTGGAAGGGATAGTTCCCACATGAATTGCTTATGATTATGAATGTGAAAAGCTTTCTCACATTGAATGATTCTAGGTTGAAAGGATTGCTCACCTAAAATGAATCTAATGCTAAAGAATAAGAACCTGATGAGACTAGAGGCGATTACCCATGATCTCTAAATTAGATGGATATGAGGCAATTACCCGTATTCCATGAAGTAGAATAAAGAGGTGATTACCCTTATTCCTTAAAGTTGAACAAGAGGTGAATCCCCATGTTCTTAAGATACAATTGGACAAGAGGCGAATACCCATGATCCTAATAGCATGACAAGAGGCGAATACCCATATTCCTTTGTAGTAAGGCAAAAAGGCAATTTCCCATGTCTATCAAAGATAATCTAGACTATGTTACAATGAATGATGAGCTTGGCTGGTTGCTTGAGTTGCCTTCCATGATGAGTAAGGATGATTTGAGGTTACTTCAAGAAGTATTCCTCCTATGTTGATGTGATCTATTATGTGCATTGATTATGACTTGTGATTGTTATTGTCTAACTCTTATGTTTATGTTATGTTTATGCAAGCTATCATATTTAGTACATTTTTGTACTAACGCATACTCTTGACCACATTTCTTATCCAAATGTAGGGTTCGATGATATTGACTCTCATTTCCATGGCTAGGATCTTAGTAGAGTCAGACTTGAAGATTGGTGAGTCCTCATAGCATTCGAGGATATTGCCGCCATTTCTCGTATGTTCTTTCATTTTTATGTTTTGAACACTATTGTATGGGTTGTGTCCCAAGATATCCATGTGTTAGATAGTTTGAGACAAAGTGTAATAGACTTCCGCTTTTTGATATAAAACTTTGATGTTGGTTGAAAAATGTTTAAATTTCCGCTCATTTCAATTATCTTATGTTATGAAAGCTAAGTGGCTTATATGAGGCCTCTCGGGGTCTTGTATGCCATATTACGTCTAGGGTGTACCCTACGTGAAAAATGATGAGTTTCGAGCTGCATTTCATACATTGGCCCAATCTTTGAGGCCTCTAGCAAATAGAGAGTTTGTGGCTTCCATGAACCCAAATGTGGGTACGTCGAGAACTAGAGTGAGGGACTTTACTAGGATGAATCCTCCAGAATTTCATGGGTCGAAAGTTGAGAAAGATCCTCAAGTATTCATTGATGAGGTGTATGAGGTGTTGATGATCATGGAGTGACACTAGTGGAAATGACGGAATTTGCCACTTATCAACTTAAGGTGTTGCTCAAGTGTGGTTCAACCAATGGAAGAAAGAGAGGGTGGTAGATACGGGTCTTCTTTATTGGGAGAAATCTAAGGTTGATTTTCTTGATAAATTTTTCCCCTGAGATGAGGGAGGCAAAGGTACTTGATTTCAATAACCTTCGTCAAGGGGATATGAGTGTAAAAGAGTATGCTTTGAAATTCATGTAATTGTCTAAATATGCTCCAATTATGGTTGCCGACCCAAAGGCAAGGATGAGTAAATTTGTTTCGTGTGCTTTGGACTTAGTGGCCAAAGAATGCCTAACCACCATGCTTGTTAAGGGGATGGATGTCTCACATTTGATTGTTCATGCACAACAAATAGAAGAAGGAAAGCTTAAGGAGAAGACTAGGGATTCTAAGAAGGCAATAAGGGATAACAATGATTTTTTTCCATTCAAGGTTTGGTGGAGGAAATCGTTCTCAAGGTAAGGGTTCTAGTGAGCAAATGGTGTCCGAATGTAGGGAGTGTGGAAGAAGACATAAGGGTGAGTGTCTAGCCGGTTCAAATGCATGTTTTGGTTGTGGAAAGATAGATCATAAGATAAGAGATTTTTGTCATTCGGTTGCTAGGAATAAGGTAGATAAACGTCGATGGGCTCAACCCTTCCCTTCCTAAGGTCCAAGTGGTGGTCAAGAACTAAATAGGTTCTAATCTCTTCAGACTCGACAAGATCATTAGGATTCCTCGGATGCGGTAATTGGTAAGTTATAGGATTTTAGCTTGTGGTTATGCATTGTTTGATGTTAGTAGTTTCGTTGGCTATAGTAAGACTCCATGTATGGTTATTGTGTTAGAAGGTGACCTTGAAATCCTTATGGATACTTCTTAAGTGTTTACTTGTATCAATGGTTATGTGGTTGTTAAGACTTTTGTGTATGCTTGGGTAGTGGAAGATGGATTTGAAAGGGGTTAGTGAGGTTTTCTCACAAGAGGGATATAGTGTGCTTCATGGTTGAAATACGTGAGTAGAAATATATGGATTTTGCAAGAGTTCCTTGTTATGGTTTGGTATGTGAATATAACACCTCGAAATCTAGTAGACTAATCAAGGGGATTAGTGAGAAGTCACAAGCCAAGGACTTGACCCTGGGCACCCTTCAAAAAGGCCCAGATGGGCCGTGAATGGCACCACGAGGCGTGGTGTAGCCCGTTGTGGCTCACAGAGTTGAGCCAAGAAGGCTCCCCTCCCAAGAGAACCCAAATGACTCGTGAAGAGCCCAATGAGCCATGGTGATGGTCGTGGAGATGAGGTAGTAGCTACCCAAAATGTTGACCTTCCACACGAGCCACTTGACGGATGATTTTCAAGCCACAGGCCAAGGACCACGACTGACACAACGGGTCGTGTGGTCCTTGACGACTCGTGAGGGGTGGCGTGAGGGGGTTCAGTCGACTATAAGTTCAGGGGCTTTTGGGTCTTTGTCAGATTTCTTTAAAACAATACTATGCCATTTTAATCATGCCTAGGACCCTATAGAAGTGATTTCAACCCCAAAACATACCCATTGAAGTCATTCTCTTTCCACCAAAGGAAATTGGGTTCTTCCTCTCTAAAAAATTTCTCTCTCTAGAAACTTGAAGAAGAAGAAGAAAGGTTGAAGCTAGAACTCAAGGTCAAGTATCCATTCTTCAATTATTTGTGGGCTTTGATAGCAAGGTATTATAGCTTTTCATCCATTAAACCATTGCATCCATGGAGCCCCTAACTTCTCCCAATTGAAAAAGTGGAAATCCCCCCAATTTGAGTTGGGGTTTTCTTCTAAGCAATGGATCTTTATGAATGTTGATTCAAGTGATTGAATTATGATTGTTTATGCAAGAATTGATAGGATTCTATGCTTTTATGATGAATTTCCTTGTTCCAATGTTTACCCATGTTTCTAAGATGAAATTGATGTAAATGGGTTTTACTCTACGAAAGGAGAATTTATGGATTTATGTGCAATCTTATTGGATAAATATGATATGATATGTATTGCTTTGAGATTGAAGCATATGTGATGATTATGATAGGTATTGCTTTGAGAGTGAAGCATATGTTATGAATTGTTGATTATTGATGTAATTGTTGTGGAAGGGATCTTTCCCACGTGATTTTCTTATGTATGGATGTGAAAGGTTTTCTCACATTGAATGATTCTAGGTTGAAAAGATTTCTCACCAAAAGTAAATCTAAGCTTAGGAATTATGAAAATGAGATGAGGCTAGAGGTGATTACCCTTGACCTCTAATGAGAAGAATATGAGGTGATTACCCATATTCCTTAGAGTCGAACTAGAGGTGAATACCCATGATCCCAAGTAAAAGACAAGAGGCGAGTATCCATGTCATATGATAAAAAGATAAGAGGCGAATACCCATGTCACATAATGAAAGGACAAGAGGCGACTACCCATGATCCCAAGGTAAGAAGGGCTAGAGGCGATTACCAATGTTCCTTTATAGTAAGGCAAGAGGCGATTCCCCATGTCCTTAAAACTTAAGCTAGGATATGTCATGATAGGTGATGAGCTTGGATTGTTGCTTTAGTTTGCCTTCTATGATGAGTAAGACTAGTGGCGGTTACCCATGTCTTGACTAAGTATGAATTGAGGTTACATCAAGAAGTACTCCCTATATGTGAAATGATTTATTATGTGCATTGATTATACTTTATGACTTATGTTGACTAACGTTTATGTTATGTTTATGCAAGTTATCATATTTAGTACATTTTTGTACAAACATATTCTCTTGCCTACATTTCTTATCCAAATGAAGGGTCTGGCGTTCCCGATTCTCATTCCCGTGGCTAGAATCTATACTAGAAGAAAAGTTGAAGATAAATGAGTCCTCATTCATCCGAGGATTTGGACACTACTTTCTTTATGTTCTTTTCATTTGAGTTTTGAACTATGGTGTATGGGCTGTGTCCTGAGATTCTATTGTATTAGATGGTTTTTGATACAAGTGTATTAGACTTTCGCTTTGCAATTAAAAACATTGGTTATGTTTGAAAATCTTTTAAATCTTGCCGATTTCTATTATTTTGACTATGAAAGGTAAGTGGCTTATATGAGTCCTCTCGGGGTCTTGTATGCCATGTTACATCTAGGGGGTGCCCCTGGGTCGTGAAAGTGACGGTTTGAAAACAATGAGATGTCTTAGTATCCCTATATTTTACTTCTATCTTCGGGTCTAGCTTGAGGCCTTAGGCCCCACATGGTTCACATTTTAGGATTCTTGTGTTTTAGTCATTCCCATGTTTCCTCATGCATGCATGCTCATGAAAAAATTGATTTTTCGAAGATATGGTTTTGCTTTATTGATTGCTTCATAATTATGTGAATTTGAGTATGAGTTGCATATAGACCTTATGAAAAGATGTTTTAAACATACTTTAGCTTGGAGTTGAAGTTTCCTCCCTGGATATGTGCATTTATGTGATTGCATTTATGTTGGGCTGCTAGGTCCAGTTCCTACCCACCTTATGATGTCTTCAATCTCATTCAAGGATGAATTTTTCCAAGGGAGAGATATTGTAACACCTCGGATTCAAAAAGAAGAAAAAATTTCAGTCTCTAAAAATCGTGTGCCAGTTTCGACGAAACCACCGATGGTCCGTAGGTTGGACCACAGACTGTAGGTGGAACCGTGGTCGGCAAGTTCAAAAGTTTAGAAAATGCCCATTCCCAATACTCTTTAACCGTTCACCAGGACGGTCTTTCATTCAATGCACGAGTCGTAGGTAGGTCTTGTAGATGATCCGTAGACTTTGTAAAATTTTATGATCAAAATTTGGGACCCACGGATGAGGTGTACGGTCCATAAGTGGACCCACGAACCGTACACGGGGTCCTATCATTGAAGGTCCAAAAATTGTGGTCTTTAAACCCACCAACGATCTAACAGGATGGTCTGTGGTATGACCTATTGATCGTAGGTCAGGCCGTCAGTAAGGGTTCAACATTTATTTTAAATGGGATTTTCAGTCATTTCCCAATTATTTTAACTCAATACAATGTCGTTTCACCTTTTACCCTATGCCCTATATAAACACTTATACCCCCCAAAATCACCCAATTCAATTCATTATCCTAAATTCCCCCAAAGTTGATCAAGTTCATCCTCTCAAACATTTCTCTCTCTAAGGATGAAGAAGAAGTCTAGGCTTTCGAGATCAAGTCTCCAAATCCTCCATTAATTTCAAGATCTTGGCATCAATATATGATAGTCTTCACCTATAGAGATCTTTCCTCCATATGATTCTAAGTTCTCCAATTTTGTAAAGCTAGATTCCCAAATAAAATTAGGGTTTTATTCAATTATCATGGGTTCCTTTCAAAGTTCATTCAATTGATTGTTTTATGTCTTATTATGCATGAATCAAAGTAATTACATGTTTCTAAGTTGAATTACCATGAAACAAATCAATATCCATGATTTTTACTATGAACCATGAAACATGAATTTATGAGCATATGCATGCCTTTTTTATGAAATTGGTGTGAATGAATTTGAGGATGCTTGGACTTTGAAAATCAGGAATTATTGAAAAATGAATATTTTATGAAAGTAATGCTTATGACTCAAGTAAGCTTATAGATGAGGTATCTATATGTTCCATGAAGCTTGGCCACATGAATTGAATGGCATATAGATTTTCCCTCAATGAATTTCATGCTATTTTCCTAAATCAGGTCCTTATAAGTATGGTATCCTGATATTCCATCAATGATCATAGACCACGCTTTCGAAACTATATCCATTAGTAATAAGGCATTTCTACCATGGGGTGAATGACTATGGGACTTAAAAGCTATTATGAAAAGATCATGGATTGTGAAAGGTTTTCTCACGCATGGCCTAAGGAGCTACTCTATAATGTTTGTAGCTTGGATTGGTTGATTAATTGTGCCTTTCCATGGATTATGAGACAAGCGGCGATTACCCATGTCCCATAATGATAAGACAAGTTAATATTAATAATTATTCCATGGGATTTATGCTTAGAACCGAGTGGACAAGTGGACACTACCCATGTCCCATAACTATGTGCCACCATAGGATTATTGTCTTAGATAGACGATGATGGTCTTAAAATTTTAGCTAGTGGATCCATGTAAGCTAGAAGTTCATGGTACATACCTTGGCAAGTAGGACACTCTATTTTTTGTGTGGGAGGAGTACACTAGATTCCATGTTATAGCTCACATTGTCTAAGTTGGTTAATGGATACTTCCCATAATAATGAACAAAGGTTACTTTCAAATTATCTCATATGTGTTTTAAATATGATTTAACTTGCAATGACCATGATCACGATTTATGTTTTCTAACCCTTTTATCTTATGGTTTAATTTGGTCATTGCATGTCACGAAAATTCCTTTTAGCATGATTACATAACTCTTATGTATTGCTATCATACTTTGTACATTTTTTGTACTACCACATACTCTTGCCTACATTGTTTCACTAATGTAGGTTATGGCACTCTTATTCTGCATCCTCGTGGTTGGTAATCACCTAAGTAGCTTCTGAGTAGTTATGATTCCTTATGTTCTGAGAACCGAACCCTTTATTGCTTATTGTTTTTGCTTTCAGATGTTGTATGTTATGTATGGGTTACGTCTCAATCACTCTTAATGTAATAGATGGCTTTGAGATTATGTTAGACTTCCGCATTTTATTAAACTCAGTATGATATAAAACTATGTTTTGACCTCTTTCAATGCTACTATCTGGTATGATTTATGTTAAGTCGCTTGTGTATGGCCTTTTAGGGTCTTATACACCATGTCACCTCTAGAGGGTACTTTGGGTCATCACAAACTTGGTATGCAAAGCACAAGGTTTAGAAAGGTCCTGGGATGTCTCATAAGCCATGTCGAGTAGAGTCTTGTTCATGAGTGTGAAGCGCTCCACATTTATGAATAAGAGGCTATAAGATGTTTAGGAAATTCCACTTCTTTCTTCTCTCTAAAATTGGTTCGATAGAGTTTAACTCTATAAGTCTCTCTCCTAATCCTTATTCTATGCTTTTTAGAATATGCCTCCATGAAGGAATTTGGTGAGAAGAAATGTTCATGAAAATGTGAGGCAAGAGGTTCCCCAAGTGCCGATCAACCCTTTGACCGATCAAGTGACTAATGATGAGTTTCGAGCCGCATTTCACGCATTGTCCCCGACTATGACGGCTCAAGCAGATAGAGAGGTTGTGGCTCTCATGAACCCAAGGGTGGGTACAATCACAACTAGAGTGAGGGACTTTACTAGAATGAATCCTCCGAAAATTCATTGGTCTAAAGTAGAAGAAGATCCTTAAGATTTCATTGATGAGGTGTATCATGGGAGTGATGTCGGTTGAAAAGGCGGAATTGACCTCTTATCAACTTAAGGGTGTTGCTCCAGTGTGACTCAACCAATGGAAGGAACAAAAGGCGGTAGATGTGGGTCATTTTGATCGGGAGAAATTTAAGGTTTCTTTTCTTGATATGTTCTTTCCCCTCTAGATGAGGGAGGAAAAGGAATTTGAGTTCAATAACCTTTGTAAGGGGGATATGAGTGTGAATGGGTATGCTCTGAAATTCACGCAATTGTCTAAATATGCTCCAATTATGATTGTCGACCAAAGTGCAAGGATGAGTAGATTTGTGTCGTGTGCTTTTGACATATTGGTCAAAGAATGCCTAACTGCCATGCTTGTTAAGGAGATGGATATATCCCATTTGATGGTTCATGCACACCAAATAAAAGAAGAGAATCTTAAAGAGAAGACTAGGGATTCGAAGAGGGCAAGAAGGGATAATGGTGATTTTTCGCATTCAAGGTCCGGTGGAGGAAATCGTTCTCAAGGTAAGGGTTCTAGAGAGCAAATGGTGTCCAAATGTAGGGAGTTTGGAAGAAGACACAAGGGTGAGGGTCTAGCCTGTTCAAATGCATGTTTTGGTTGTGGAAAGATGGATCATATGATAAGAGATTGATATTCGGTTGCTAGGAATAAGGAAGATAATCATCGAAGGGATCAACCCTTCCATTCCTTAGTTCCTAGTGCTTGTTTGGAACTAAATAGATTTTATCCCCTTTGATGAGTCTGGGATTTTGGCTCATTTAGGGGTTATTATTCAATGATTTAGTGTCCTCAATGCATATTGCTGATGTTAATATGTTGATGTGTAGCAATGAAGGCTCAAGAGTGAGGCAAGGACATTATGATGCAAAAAGGAATGAAAAAGATGAAAAAATTGAAAGGAAGCAAAGTTGGAACTCGTCAAAGCCACTCGGTGACTACTTGAGTGGATATTCAGCTCGCCTAAAGTTCCAGCAAAATAACCCATGTACAACACCAACTTGGCGAGCAAATGGGCAAATTGACGACGCGCCAAAAGGATCAGTGATGGCAATCTAGCTCACCGAAAGTTCCAGAATAATTTGATGAAAGAGCCAAACCAAATAGCGAGAAGGGGAGCTACTCGGCAGATCGCTGAAGTGGTCAGCGAACCCTGCTTACTTCGCCGAGTTAACTTCATGCTCAAATACGTATAGATACAAATTTTGAAAGAAGAAAAGGAGTTCACACATTGTTTGCCTCTGGGTTTTTGAGTTTTTACATTCTAGAACATTGTCCTTATATTTTGAGTAGATATTTAGAGATTGTGTTATTTTTAGCTTTAATTTTAGCATTTGGGAATTGCAGATCATTAGCAAATCAGATGGAAAACTTCGTTGGTAATGATTTGTTGTTTTTCACTATGCTTGGCTAAATCCCCTTTCCATGGGGGATGTAGTTATGCAGTTGAATGCATTAATTAGTTAATGGGTGTTGTTAGTTACTGATTTTAATGTTGTTTTGAAATGGGTTCAATTAATTGTTCATATTTTAATTGAGGAATTGTAGTTGCAAATACAATTCTAGATTAGTTCTCTATGCTTGCTTGAGGAAGACGTAATAGAGTAGAATTATTAATTAATAATTCTATTCACTGAATCTTTAAGAATATAGTTTGAGAAAGTGGGTTTGATTACTTCTTTACTAATCTAGCTTGAAAGAGTGGATTAATTAAGGAATTTGTTTGTTTGGTTGTGTTATCCTCGTTAAGGTTCGAAACAACTTACTTGAAATGCAACAATTGATTGAGAAATGGCTATTGCACTCAAAACCTAGCTTACCCACTGAGATTCAACACCTTTGAGTAACTAGTAATCACCCATTACGCGAAACTAACATTAACTTATCACACTCCTAAGGTCTAATCTCTACTTGTTTAGTTTATGCGTTAGATGTCTTAAATTGGTTACTCGAATCCCCCCATTTGATATTAATCGTCGAAACTTTGTGATTTGTTTTAATGTTGTGAAAGTGTCACCTCTACAAACAATTAGGACACATCTTTACATCTTAATCGAATTCTTTAATGTATCACTTTCTGTGGGATCAACCATAACTCTTAGTTGGGTTTATACTTGTTAGCGACTGCCTACACTTAGAATTGGATGAAGTGTAGTTGAGCGTTATCGAAAATGGTGCCACTGCCACGGAGTGGTGTTTAGAATTCTTTTATTGAAGTATAGTTGTGAACTGATTTTGTTGTAGTTCAATTATCTTATTTGTGTTCTTATTGGCTGCTCTAAAATAGGTGAAGAGATGAGTGTAAATGGGAGCAACGCTAGTTAACTTGGGAACAACGATGACATCAGGAATTTGCATGATGTTAATGAGGATTAGTTGGGAAGTGTGGGTGCTATTCGATTGCCTCTAATTGTGAGCAATGTGGTGTTTCATGTGACCAGCACGATGTTGCAGTTGTTGCAAATGAAGGGTCTCTTCGGAGGACTTTCTCATGAGGACCCTCATGACCACATCCAAAACATAGTGGATGTGTGTGGGCCATTATCTTTCAAGAACATTATTCAAGAGTCATTCCGACTCTATTTGTTTCCCGTCTCTCTAATGGGCAAAGCAACGAAGTGGTTGACCAAACTACCAAGGGACTCAATTACTTCTGGGAGGAGCTCACCAAGGTATTTTATGAAAGGTTTTTCCCTCCTTCAAAGATGGTTAAGTCGAGGGATATTCAGAACTTCAAGCGAGTCGATGGCAAACCTATCCATGAGACATGGTGAAGGTTCCAAAAGTTGTTGCTCTAATGTCCAACTCATGGGCTACCGGAAAATGTGTTATTGCAATATTTCTACCGGAGCCTTGACATGGTCAACAAAGGTATTGCAGACTAGCTCATTTGAGGTGGAATTATGAGACAACTGTTTGACATACCATCAGCCCTCCTTGATGAGATGATGAAAATTAACCGTGCATGGTAAACAAGAGAAGATCAGATGTCTCTTTTGAATTTTGGGCAGACAAAGGAACAAATGAAAAGGAACCAAGAGCGAGATGAAAACATGGACAAAATGATGGCCCAAATGGACCTATTGATGAAACATGTCACAGGAAATGGTTGCAAGGCTATGAATGTGGTCGGTATTAATAGTGGTGTAAATCCCGATAAAGCACACTTTGAGGCGATGTACAATGAATAAGTGTATTTCTTGAAAAACCAAGTGGGGGTTTGCGTCCGAACTAACCAAGGTCGGGTGGAAATCAAGGTTTAAATAGATATCGAGATGATGGTTGTAGAGATAGAGACAGTGAATGACATGACTATGGCAGAAACTAGAGAGATATAGATGGGGACAAAGATCTCTATGTGCCTCCTCACGAACGTCAAAAGCCAAAAGAACTAAGGGATGATCCTAAAATTTCCGCACTGAGGATATGCTTGCTCGTATTTTGAACAAAGTGGAAGGATCGGACAGGGTGCTAAAGGAAATGAAAGATGATGTCTCTTCTCTTAACCAAATGGTCACATCACACTCAGTATCCATTAAGTAGTTGGAAACACATATGGGCCAAATCTCGACTTATTTAAATTCAAGGCTTAAAGGGGGGGTCCCAAGTGATAGATTGGTGAACCCAAAAAATGAGACATGATCCCATGGCCACATCGTGCAACAATGTTAAATAAGGTGCTTCTTGGAAGGCAACCCAAGTTTTACTTTTTTTCATTTGAATAACGTTTGTTGGATGTGCAGGTTGAAAATTCAAAGTTTGGGAAAATAGGAAAATGGGGGAAGTCAGAACCCACTTGGTGCATCGCCGAGTAGTTTGGAGAGCCCGATGTTGATCGCCTTTTGGACCAACTAAATGGGTGGAGTTCTAGTAACTTCGATGGGCCAAAAGCTATTTGGCGCATCACCGAGTGGATCGGCGATATTACTGAGGCTCGCCGACTGAGGAGCGAACTGAAGGGTCAAAGGCTTTCAACTATTTTAAATTCAAAACCTCCCCTTATTTTGAACTTTTTGACCCTTGTACTCTCACAATTACACTTTAGATATTAGTTTTTACTTAATTTTTGTATGGGTGTCGTTGTGTGATTGGAATTAGTCGCATTGCTCGCCTTTGCTTTTGCCTTATCGTCTCCATGTCTGCTTTTGAGGTTTGTGTCCGGAATGAGCATTAATCTCATGATGTGTTCTAATCATGCTAGTGAGTAGTTGTTGGATCTATTGTGTGTCCTTGTGTGTTGAATCGATTGTTGAATATTATTCGGTAATCGAGCATGTTAGATATTGTGTTTAGCCTAAATTAGTTTAAATTTCATGTTTAAATTACTTAAATTGCGGTTTTGCATGTTGGGCTTTGTGTGGGTGAAGTCTGAGTAAGCCAAATTCCACAAACAACTTGAATTATCCCAATGATGGATCGGGTAACATCGTTCTTAAGGGCAAAGGCGTGTTAGGTCAAATCTAGGTAAATTAGGGGTAGCCTGAGTACCCCCGGGGTAGGTAGTAGTATGGATTAGACTTGAATTGTGTAGAATGGAGCTTGAATTTGGTTATCATAGGTTGTGCGTTGAGAATTGGGGTCAAGGTAAAAATCTGGCACGATGATCCATTTGGCGAGCTTAGTCAAGCTCTCCGAATAACTCGGCGGTTCGCCGACTGACTTCTCTCATTGCCTTTTTTCCCTGAAATGTTTTGACAATACGCTTGTGCTCTCCAAGTTGACTCGGCGACTCACCGAACAACCTTAACATCGCCTTTTTGAAGCCTAATTTTTGCTAAATTTTCTGTACCTTTTGGCGAGACCCATTTGTATCACCGATTAGGTTCGGTGACTCGCCGAATCGTCTTTTTTCTCGTGAATTTGTTCTAATTTATTGTTGTGTTGTTCTGTTACTTTCAGCGAGCACTCTATAGCTTGCCGAATGACTTCGGCGACTCAGCTAGTTAGTTGGCGAGCTTTTCTGCAGCATTTTGAAATTTGTATTCACTAACCCTTTGCAACCAGATTTGTTCTTGTTTGTTTGTTTTGACAAATATGGCTAGACCAAAGGTTCAGTAAAGGTCCTCAACCTCGGAAAAGGGAAAAATGGGTAGTGATTGTTGTTAAGGTTGACCCTCCTCGACCTACTAGACCTCACTCTTCTCAAACAAGTTGTCCGAGAAAAGGAAAGCAATCAGTAGGGCCCAGTTCGAGCAGCTCCAATTCTAACAGTATAGGTGTATATTCCACCCACCTCACTATATCTAGTTCTGAGAGCGAGAATTATGAGGGGTGTAGGACTCCCGGTTATAAGTTAGAGCCAGCAAACGATCAGACATTAAAACACAGAGGTGTTGTCCAAGTCATTGAATGATCTAGCACAACTCCCGACACCTCCACCACCTCCAACACAGGCAACAAAACATGCACTATAAATTCCTCTGTCCCAAGCACCTCTGCCACGCTCGATAAACAGGTTGAAGGCCACCGGTTTGTGAACAATTCTAGAGGAGAAGAGGTTGTCCACGGATGGGATAGTGGACATATATCCAACAATGTGGGACACACTCCGGTTCCATAAATTTGAGCAGTTCACAAAGCCTCGGAGTCCATAGGTGCCTATGTGGGTCAAAGAGTTCCACGAGAGCTATGCATGGTTTCTCCCGAAAGGCAAGAAGAAAGCTGGATCAGCAACACTGTTAGAGTATATTAAGGTTAGTGGGAAGAAAGTCAAATGAAACGAGAAATACATAAATCAGTTTCTTGCTTGCAAAGTTCGGATAGTCCATACGTTGACTACTCAGCTCAAGACCTAGTCATTTGTCGACTTCAAAGGGTTGTTGGCGCCATTGCTTTCCGATGCTTCTGTAACACCCTGTATTGTGCATAAGCTAGTTCTATTCATATGATACTTGACATAGACTTATCGTATAGGTCAGGGACCATGTTTCTTATATGATTAATATTTGTTTAAACTAGCTTGGAAGGTGATGCGATGCCTTGCACGTTTCAGCATGTATACTCCAAGTTTACTCCGATGGAAGTATTTAAACTCGAAACAGTAAGGTGGTAATTGAGTTTAAAGTTAAAATCTAAGTGCTAAGCTAAGGAAAAAGTTATTACTAATTTAGAGAATGGGTTAAAATAAATGAGTTGCTTGCTTGACCTAACTAAGCTAGTAGTTGACAACTAGGTGCATTACCTACATAGACTTATTGACAAGCTTAAATAACCAAGTAGGTGCATCACCTACTAAGATTATTTTGAACATATTGGGCCAAGTACACTACTACCTACTTGCACAAATTTTGGCCCAACTTGAGTAGAAGTATTAAGGGATAAAATGGATCATATTTAGGCCTATGTTAATGGACTCACTTGAGGCCCAAACTAAGTTAAATAAAATGAAAATGAAATTAAAAACCAGCAGTCGAATCTTCCAAGGCCCAATGTAAGTTAATCCCAACTAACGAAAAGGGCAAGTAGGTGAATCACCTACTTTGACCTTTTCGGCAGCTTGATGTACATAAGTAGGTACATCACCTACTTGACCATTTAAAGTGACACAAGTTTTTACAAATGGGACCATTGAAGTCGAAGGTAAGGAAGGTCCAGCCTTCAAGGTGAATGGTCAACGCTTGAAGTTATATTTTGTAGAATGCCATGATATTTCAGTGATCGAAGTTGTGTATTTGGAAGATTCTTGAAAGCATTTACACGTCGTGCCACGACATTAAATAAGGCGCTTCTTGGTAGGCAACCCAAGCATTAGTGGTTTTGAATAATGTGTGTTGAATGTGCAGGTATGGGTGATTCTGCGATGCCAGGACTATTTCTGCGAACCGTCAATGGATTTGGTGATCACGACTTTGCTCGCTTTTGTGGCATCAAAAGTGAGTTGAGATGCTGCAATATTTGGTGATATATCCAGACCACTCGGTAATGTTTCACCCACACTAGGCGATGCACCGATGACGTTTGGTGTACCCGATCTCGATCGCCCTTCTTCCATGATTGGAGCGGTAGTAGTCTGGATATTTAGGTGAGTTGCACGCAGTTCGGTGGTTTGCGATTGGTTTGGCGGCCTCTACAACCCTTTGCCAGATGGCCACTTAGTAAACATTCCTTCTAACCCTACTCTGATTCTTTTAGTGCCAATGCCTCTCATTTTTATTTTATTTTAATTGTCTTTTGTTTATTTGGTGTGGTGTTCGTTCTTTAATTACATTGAGGACAATGTTGGTTGCCTTTGGTGGGGTGGTGTCTTGTTGTTTTCTTGCATTTTCAAGTGTCGGTTATGTTCAATACTGATGACTTGAATAGTGCTCTTAATTGAATGACATGAATGTGTGACTACGATGTGGCAAACGAAGTTACATAGACAATATGTGAACTTTGAGCATATTGTTGTGACTACCCGATTGTTGATGAAGTCTCTTGTCATGAACGTTGCACGCTACCTAGAAAGTGTGGAGTCTTGTTTGATAATTGTATCAATTCCTTGGTGAGGCTAACTTGAACATTGTGCTTGATGACACGTAGAATTTGCCCAGTTAGTTCGGTCGATTGAGTGAAGCAAGCAATTGAAATGATCTTAGGTAACATACCTCTTTGTGACCATCCTTGTGAGAAGTGTGAATCTTGTTTTGGCACCCTTTGAGCCTACCCTTTTCTTGGAAGAAACATGAACAACTTTAACCTATTTACCCCTTCACCCATAACCTTCATGAAGTTTTTGGTTTGTTTGAATAGCCAACTTAGGCCAAAAGCCTAAGTTGAGGGTGTGGTGAAAAAGAAGGAAACTCAAGAAGTGTGAAGAATTCCCCCTTTGATCATTGTTTTGAAAGAGATGGAACACCACCATGTAAAAAAATAGAAAAAGTTGTGAAATAAAGTTGTGAAAATTGCAAAAGAAATGGGGTATCCGGTGGTTAATACGAAGTTGAATAATGGGATGGATTATGGGCATGTTTGAAATGTTAAAGAAAGGGAGGAAATTGATGTTCATGCCATACTTCATGAAGGTAGAAGCCACTAAGCCTAAATGACTATACCTTTACACTAAACCCTATTACAAGCCTTGAAAAGTCCTTTGTGATCTTGAGTGAGCTCAAACGACTTTTGATTGGAAAATAAGGGCAAACTTACAGGTGAAGTCATGCATGCGTTCATATTTGTGAGGTTGAGAGTTGTATGTGATTTCAGAACTTTAAATTGTTGAGAAATTTTGTGTGAATATAGAATTCTCTTGGTTGTGAGGGCATTTGAATACTTTTGTTGAGCTTGAACTTGCATTTGAAGCAAACATTGTGAGCTTGAGTACGCTTGATGATGGGAAGTCACAATTTGAAACATTGAGTGCACAATTGATCATTGTATTAGTAGTTGAACCTAGTTGTGTGCATTTATGTTGAGTCTTATGCAGAACTGTTTGTAGACATCCTTGTAGAACTGATTGATCTTAAGGTTACTTGAGGACAAGCAAAATTTTAAGTTGGGGGTGTTGATGTGTCTGAGATTTCGACTCATTTAGGACTTTGTTTTGATAGTATAAGTATCCTCATATGCGTAATTTATGCTCTAAACTGGTGTTAAAATATTGATTTGCAGCATTGGAGGTTAAGGAGCACACAAGCTGAAGAGGTGAAGAAAAGCAATCCTGATGATCACCAAGACCACTCGGCGAACCACCGAGTGGATCTTTTGCCCGCCCAATTTTACAGTACACCACTTCTGAGGTGAGAGAATTTGAGCGATGAATGTTCCCTATTGGCGAATCGCCGAAAAGATCGGCGAAGAGAGATTATGTCCACTGAAGAGTACAAGACTATCAGTGAAGCTGCAAGCTGAATGAACATAAAATGAACGAAGGGCAGATCACCGAACCCATTGGTGATCCCGACATAGACCGTCGAAAGTTACAGCGTGAAATGGATGAAAATATGAGCTAAAAGGGCGATGGACAAGAGTGATTGGTGAATCGCCAACTGGTCGGCGAAGGCCGACTTAATCCACCGATTTACCCCAAAGGCTAAAATTTCGAAAGAGTATAAATTGAATTTTTGAAAAGATAAAGGCATCCAAACATTGTGAAAACTAAATCTCAGAATGAAAACACTGTTCTTGTTGGTGCTTGAA
Organism: Solanum verrucosum; assembly: GCF_900185275.1. Lineage (NCBI taxonomy): Eukaryota > Viridiplantae > Streptophyta > Magnoliopsida > Solanales > Solanaceae > Solanum > Solanum verrucosum. The sequence goes on along the minus strand of NW_026020312.1, from coordinate 660,326 downwards.
GCAATTTCCAAGTAGATTTCTAGTTGGGTGCTGTAATTGAAAGAAGATTTATTCATTTTTAGATTTCGGAACCCTGCTATGGAGCATGTAATAGGTATTGAATTTCCACTTTTTATGATGACTAGCTAAAACCCCATTCTTGGGGGTTCGACCATGTGATTAATTGCTTAATTTAGTTGATTGGGTGTTAGAAATTATTGATTGTATTGATAATTCGAAGTGGGTCTGATTTATTGTTGTTGTTAAATTATTGTGTTGAATGTTTATTTCAATGAGGTTTAGTGTTTTATGCTTGCTTGAGAGAGAGGTGTAAAACCAAGGCAATAAATTAGCATTCCTAGTGATTGGACTACTGTGGGTTCAACTCGAGAGAGTGAATCCTAAGCCCGCTCTACCTATCTAGCTCGAGAGAGTAGATGAAGTGAGGTTGTGGGCTGATTTTCATGTTTAGCATGTTGAGGTTCGAAAGAATTCAATTGAAGCGAGGTAGTTGTTTGAGAGAAATTTATCTCATCTAAGGTCCATCCTACCCATGAAGACTTAGTAACTCTTAGCAATCACCTAGCACCCATTTAGCGAAAATTGGCAATTGGTCGGTCATTCCTCCAATTACCTCTTACTAGTTTGATTACTCTTGTTGATTGTTATTGTTGTGATTGTTGATTGATATAAAAACCCCACCTGACATTTATGTCAACCCTTTTGATTTAATTAAGAGTTTTCGATAATTTCTAGTCCTACAACCATTCAAATCTCAATTATAACTTCATAATTGAATTCAATCTTGTACTGCTCCCTGTGGGATCGACCCCAACTCACTTATTTGTTTAACACTCCGGAAACTAGTAGGCTAAACTAGAGCTTAACATGAGGGTTAGAGTTGTAAACGTACCTCCCTATACCTAAAAATATAGGGCTTCATGTTAGAACGTCAAGGTACGACCCCCAAGGACCAACCATGGGTCCTTGAGGGAGACCCTTAGAAGCTGTCTGGGCAGTGACTAACGGAGGGCACCCACGCCTCGTGGGTCAGACTACGCTCGTGGGTGAGTGGTCGTGGCTCAAGACCTTGAAAACCAAGTCTCTGAACCTAGACCACACTTCACTAGAACTGGACGTAGGTCTAACCACTGCCCGTCAGTGAGGAGTCGTGGGTCAGGCTCTCGAGCCATGGTTCACTAGCATGCCACGTGGGTCCATTAACGGACCGTGGTCGTGGGGTCGTGGGTGGTCACCTGTAGACTATTTTGAGGAATTAGTTTGGGGCACTTTGGTGTTTTTCAGTTTTCATTAATATTAAGTGACGTCGTTTTATACTAATTTAGACTAACTATATATTGATTTAAGACCCCTAAATTTAGTCATCTTCCTCATTATTCCGAAATCCTAACTCAAAACATACTCTTCACAAAAAATTTCCTCTCTAGAACTTCAAGGAAGAAGAATCTCACACCCTTTTTTCGCACGGCGGAGAGGGTTTTTCCACTTAAAGTGACGTTATTGATTAGGGATCATTTTATTTTTTCAGAATCGTCACTTGGAATTGAATTATGGTGTTCCAAGTCACCTTTTTTTAAATCCCTAATAAAAAGGAAATGACTCTTTATTTTGGTCTGCGAATGTAACATCCCATATTTTGCATATACTAGTTCTATGTGAGTAGTGAGGATTTGAAATAGGTTTGACAATATTCGAAAGAGGCTTGAGGCTAAATAGAGTAAGTAAAGTATAATTTGTCATAGTAATCAACCTACTTGCTTAAGCTACTGATTCGGATATCTTACATAATTAAGTTACTCACGTACATGTGTAGCTTACGTAGAAAGGATGACATAGGTTCTTAATGCTAGATTAACTACTGACCTACTTAAATAAGTGGTAAGTAGGTGATGCACCTACTTAGGAAATATGTGGACTGCATTTAAAAGAAAAGGGCAACTAGGTGATGCAGCTACTTAAAGATCTTGTGGCAGAAATTAAGGAGTGATGTACCTGCTTACTTAAAGTGAGGGACTAGATATTTCTACATTTTTCTTAATGAAAAACGTTCATAAAGCACCATTAAGAGAATGAAATTCATTTCAGATATCTCTCACTTGTTCTACAGCAATTTACTACCAAAAAGAAACCCTAGAAGCTCCAAAGTGCTGGCCTGCAAGTTCACCATTAAAAATCTGAGAAAACCCTTTATTTTTCAAGTACAAGTTGGTGTAACATCTCCCATCTTAAGAAATTCAAGAGGAGGAACTGATTTCACCTTAAGGTAAGGCTACTGCCATATGTTAATTTTTTCATCCCTCTTTTGTGCTTGAATTGGTTAGGGGATTTGGTATGTGTTAATGAGCTGAGAATTGTTCCTTTTACATGGTGTGAGATTGGGGAATGTTCTGGTTAATTGTGCATGTTGGGATAACCATGGAGGGGAGTCCCCTTTAACTCAATTGTTAGCCCATTTGAGCATTTTAAATGTAATGTTAGTTGGATGCTCAAGGGACAGTGGTCGGAAACCGTGAGTTCATATTGCTACTGCCACATTCTGATGTTTAGAAACTGATTTGTGTATAGTAACATAAGGAGGCATGTGCAGAAGTCATGAGAACTTGTTAAAGGATAAAACGATAAAGGGTGCAGTAACGTACCATCTAATTGGGCGTTGCATGAGCTTGCTGCCTGCAACCCCTTTATATATTGTTTTGCATATGTTATAAAGCCCGAGGAGTTTCAGGGGACCTTATTAGAAGGTCGTATTGTATATGACGTTATTAAATGAGAAGGGGTGGAATGCATACCGTTATTTTGATAAGTATGGGTTTGCTGCCTGATTACTGTTTGCCAAGTTTAAGTAGCCCAATCTGTTGGTTAGCTACTAATATTAGTTGTGTTACTTATTTCATTGTAGATTAATAATCGGAAAGGAAGGAGGTTAATTCGTTGTACTATCTGAGTGGTACAGCAAGGTATGTAAGGCTATTCGATTCTATATTATTTGGCATGAACTCTGCTTGTGTCACTACCAACAAGTGAGCTTCCTAAGTGCTCTTTCAAGTAAAAGACACTTAGTGGCAGCGTACAATCCCAAACACAGCTAACAATAGTTCCCCTCTCCTTAGTATGTCGAATTGCTTCAATATATGTGCATCTTTACTTTTCCAAGTATAGGTATGAGAAAAGGGTAATTTCAGCAGTAGCTTTGTGATTCCTCCTGTCAATCAAATGAGGTCCATTGTGTCATTTGAGCTCTTATGTAATTCATTAGTGTTACATTTCCATCTTGTGTTATTGTTATTGCCCTAAGTGCATATTCATATGTTTCCTACTACTGATCCACAGTTCTGGTGCTAAAAAATAATTATGGCCACCAAAATAACAATCTCAAAGATTAAAGAAACTATTTGAAGCGGTATATGTGTAAGGGTGGCAGCCCAGGGGCAAAAGCCTAGCATGGGTCGATCCCAATTTGTGTATAAGGGTGGCAGCCTAGGGGCGAAAGCCTAGCATAGGTCGATCCCAAATTTATATATTTGAGGACAGCATCTCAGGGGTTAAAATGCCTAGCATGGGTCATCCTCTTTTACCACTGATCAGTTGGTTATTTGTATCACATGTTTTACAGAGATCGCAATGTAAAGAAAATATACAAAAAGAATATAATGTACATGATCCCACAACAGCAACAAGGGTGGTCTTTAATCTAATCTATGCAGTTACATATTGATACTTGATTTCAATTGAGCTCTTGTTTACATATGTTATTGCCTTACATATTCAGTACATTCTTCGTACTGACGTCCCTCTCGGGGGACGCTGCATTTCATGCTGCAGCCACAGGTACTCCAGCTAGTAGACCTCCCAAGTAGGAGCACATGACACTCAGCTGCTATTGGTGAGCTCCAAGTTGATTCGGGGCTTAATCGAGTCTTTGGCATCTATTTTGTTACCGTATAGTAGTTAAGGGTAAGGCGGGGCCTTGTCCCGACCTAAACTAAGGTTGTCTATCTTGTAGAGGCTTTGTAGACTAATGTATAAAGTTTGGTTGTGTCTTGTCTCTTAACAATTGTGGCCTCCACGGTCAAGTGTTGTATATAAGTTTTGGGCCTGTCTATGTCGGTCTTTTATCACTACAGGGCATATAAGCTTGTCATAGCTTCATAGTTATCATAGTTAAATGTATGGTAAGTACAGGTTTTAAGTTGGTTCTCCCGGGCCATTTAGACATCGGGTGGGTGCCTGTCCGTCTTAATCAGATCTGAGGCGTGACAAAAGTTGTACAGGTTTTAAGTTGGTTCTCCCGGGCCATTTAGACATCGGGTGCCTGTCCGTCTTAATCAGATCTGAGGCATGACAAAAGTGGTATCAGAGCAGGTCATCCTAGGGAGTCTACAAAGCCGTGTCTATGTAGAGTCTTGCTTATGGATGTGTTGTGCACCACATCTATAAACAGGAGGCTACGGGACATGTAGGAGTTGTTTATGTTGTTTCATCTTCTAGATCGTGCGATAGAGCCATATTGTAGGTGGATTATATCTAACCTCTAAATTGTTTTATTATAGCAAAAATGTCGGTTACGAGAAGGAGTAAAAATACAGGCAAGCAAATAGATGTGGCTGCCGGAGAAGGGAGTAGCCAATTATTACCTAGACAAGCTGATCAAAGTGAGGCTCAAAATGAGTCTCTATCACAGACTTCCCCGACTCCTCCATCTCCATATGATTTAAGGAGGGAAGCAGTACCTCGAGAACCCCCTATTAATACTATTGAGCAAGAATTAAAGAATGCAGTCCAATTATTGACTCGTATAGTTGCTGGCCAAGGGCAAAGGCAAGAAGGTCCAATTGCAGGTACGAGTGGTGCAGATAAGGCTGCTAGTACGCGGATACGTGATTTTCTTAAATTGGACCCTCCATCATTCACCGGGTCAGATCCTAAAGAAGATCCGCAAGACTTTATTGATCAGATTCAACGAACTTTGGATGTTATGCATGTAAGTGGTAAAGAAGCAGTTGAGCTAGCAACATATAGACTCAGAGGTATGGCTATATTGTGGTATGAAGCTTGGAAGCAATCAAGGGTTACAGATGCACCTTTAGCTAGTTGGAAAGAGTTCAAAAAGGCATTTCTTGACCATTATCTGCCATTGGAGATCCGAGAGGCCCGTGCTGATCAGTTTTTAAATCTCCACCAAGGGAATATGAGCGTGAGGGAGTACAGTCTCAAGTTTAATTCTTTATCCAGGTATGCTCCTAATGTAGTGTCTACTATGGAGGATAGAGTTCATCGATATGTGGACAGATTAGATTCATATTTGGTTAGAGATTGTACCATTGCTTCTTTGAATAAAGACAGATATAGCGAGGATGCAAGCTTTTGCACAAAAGTTGGAGGATCAAAGGCAAAGAAGAAGGGCACAAGAGTCGAAAAGAGGGCAGTCCAAGAGGGCCAAATCTACGGGGCAGTTTACCCAATCTCAAGGTGAGTTTAAGCCTCGGCTTTCTAATAGACCGCCTAGGCCATCATTTTCCTACTCTACAGCTAGTGCTCCACCCCGAGGGTCTAGGGGCGATCAGTTTGGGCAAAGAGGTGAAAGCCAAAGCTCAAGAACAGCGGGGCACCATGAGCAGGGAATTATGAGCCAATCAAGACCTCCTCGACAACTTTGTACACAATGCGGGAGAAATCACCTAGGCACATGTAGGTTTGGGACAGATGCTTGTTTTTAGTGTGGTACACCGGGACACATGATGAGAAATTGCCCTCAAAGGGGCATGGGTGGTATGGCACAACCTGCTGGATCGATTGCTGCATCATCTTCATCAGTTCCTTCTTTAGGCAGGGGTGCACAAATGCCTGTAGGTTGTGGTAGAGGTGTTAGAGGGGCAGCTAGTTTTAGTGGAGTTCAGAATCGCACGTATGCCCTAGGGAATCGACAAAATTTGGAGGCTTCACCGGATGTGGTTACAGGTACATTATCCATCTTTTCACATATTGTATATGCATTAATTGATCCAGGGTCTACACTATCATATGTCACTCCATTGATTGCTGCAAAGTTCAAAAGAACACCAGAATTATTGGTTAAACCAATTGAAGTGTCTACACCGATTGGTGAATCTATTATAGTTAGAAGAGACTACCGAAAGTGCATAGTAACTGTTTGTGGTCGTAATACATTAGCTGACCTTGTTGAACTAGAAATGGTTGATTTTGATGTCATAATGGGTATGGATTGGTTAGCTTCTTGTTATGCTACAGTAGAATGCTGAACTAAGATGGTGCATTTCCATTTTCCAAAAGAGGCAGTCCTTGAATGGAAAGGTAATATTGGGGCGCCAAGAGGTAAGTTTATTTCTTATTTTAAGGCGAAGAAGATGATGTCCAAAGGCTACATATGCCATTTAGTAAGAGTACGAAATATAGATGCAGATCCACCAGCTCTTCAATTGTTCCGGTGGTAAATGAATTTCCTGATGTATTTCCTGAAGATCTTCCAGGTTTGCCTCCAGAACGAGAAGTAGAGTTTGGTATTGATATAATTCCAGATACTCAACCTATCTCCATTCCTCCATATAGAATGGCCCCGGCAGAATTACGGGAGTTGAAGGAACAATTAAATGATTTGTTAGAAAAAGGATTCATAAGGCCTAGTATATCCCCTTGGGGAGCACCAGTTTTATTTGTACACAAGAAAGATGGCTCATTGAGAATGTGTATTGATTACCGACAATTGAATAAGGTAACGATTAAGAACAAATATCCCCTCCCAAGAATTGATGATTTGTTTGATCAGTTACAGGGTGCTAAGTGCTTTTCAAAAATTGACTTGAGGTCGGGTTATCACCAAGTGAGGGTCAGAGATCAAGATATACCTAAGACGACTTTTCGAACACGGTATGGTCATTTTGAGTTTTTAGTTATGTCATTCGGGCTAACAAATGCACCAGCAGCTTTTATGGATTTGATGAATAGGGTGTTCAAGCCATTTTTGGATGTGTTCGTGATAGTATTTATAGATGACATTATGGTGTATTCAAGATCTGAAGAGGACCATGCTAATCACTTGCGGCAGGTGCTACAGATTCTTCGTGATCGAAAGTTGTACGCAAAGTTCTCTAAATGTGAGTTTTGGTTAAGATCTGTGGCATTTTTGGGTCATATTGTATCTGATGAAGGAGTAAGGGTTGATACCCAAAAGATAGAAGCTGTGAAGAACTGGCCAAGACCTACAACACCTACGGAGGTTCGTAGTTTCCTTGGGCTGGCAGGTTATTATAGAAGGTTTGTTGAAGGATTTGCTTCTATTTCCGCACCATTAACAAAACTAACACAAAAAGAAGTCAAGTTCCAGTGGAGCGATGCATGTGAAAGAAGTTTCCAAGAACTGAAGAATAAATTGACTTCTACACCTGTATTGGTACTTCCAGAAGGCACGGAAGGGTACGTAGTGTATTGTGATGCATCGGGAGTGGGCTTAGGATGTGTGTTGATGCAGCATGGTAAGGTGATAGCTTATGCCTCAAGGCAGTTGCGGTCACATGAGAAAAACTATCCAACCCATGATCTAGAGCTAGCAGCAGTTGTGTTTGCTTTGAAGATATGGCGCCACTACTTGTATGGTGTTCACGTTGATATATATACTGATCACAAGAGTTTGCAATACATCTTTAAGCAAAAGGATCTGAATTTGAGGCAACGAAGGTGGCTTGAGTTATTAAAAGATTATGACATTGATATCTTGTATCATCCCGGGAAGGCAAATGTTGTAGCTGATGCTTTAAGTCGTAAAATGATGGCAAGCACTTATGAGCAGTCCATAGGAAAGCAGCAAATAACTAAAGATCTACGTCAATTAGCTAGCTTGGGGGTTCGCCTTCTTGAATCTCCAGATGAAGGAGTTATTGTGCAAAATGCTGCAGAATCCTCATTTGTAGCGGAGGTGAAAGAGAAGCAGTACACGGATCCTATCCTATTACAGCTTAAGGAGAATGTACAACAAGGTATGACAAAGGCATTTGAGCTTACAGAAAGGGAGTACTTCAATGCCAAAACAGATTGTGTGTACCTAACATAGATGGACTAAGAAGGAGGATTATGACGGAAGCACATCATTCAAGATATTTGTCCATCCGGGATCAACAAAAATGTATCATGACTTGAAAGAAGTATATTGGTGGGGTAACATGAAGAAGAGCATTGCAGAATTTGTAGCTCAATGTCCAAATTGTCAACAAGTTAAAGTAGAGCACCAGAAGCCTGGAGGTTATATGCAGCGTATAGAACTTCCAATTTGGAAGTGGGATATGATTAATATGGATTTTTTCACTGGTTTGCCTCGCTCATTTCGGAAGTTTGATTCCATATGGGTGATTGTTGATAGACTCACCAAAGCAGCGCACTTCTTACCGGTCAAGACTACTTATACAGTTGAAGAGTATGCAAAGTTGTATATTAAAGAGATAGTTCGGCTACATGGAGTGCCAATCTCTATTATATCTGATAGAGGAGCTCAATTTACCGCGAACTTTTGGAAGTCATTTCAGAAGAGTTTGGGAACGCAAGTGAATTTAAGCACAGCCTTTCACCCTCAAACGGATGGTCAGGCAGAACGTACAATCCAAACACTTGAGGATATGTTGCGAGCTTGTATATTAGACTTCAAAGGTAGTTGGGATGATCATTTGCCGCTTATTGAGTTTGCTTACAACAACAGCTACCATTCAAGTATCAGAATGGCACCTTATGAAGCGTTATATGGGAGAAAGTGCAGGTCACCGATCGGATGGTTTGAAGCGGGCGAAACTGCCTTATTTGGGCCAGATCTTGTTCATCAAGCTATGGAAAAAGTTAAGGTGATACAACAACGATTAGCAACTGCTCAAAGCCGACATAAATCATACGCAGATAATAGAAGGAGAGGACTGGAATTTTTCATAGGAGATTGGGTATTTTTGAAGGTATCCCCAATGAAAGGGGTAATGAGATTTGGTAAAAAGGGGAAGCTGAGTCCGCGCTATATAGGGCCATATAAAATTATTCGAAAAGTTGGTCAAGTCGCGTATGAGTTAGAGCTACCTCAAGAGCTCTCAACAGTCCATCCAGTATTTCATGTCTCAATGCTTCGAAAATGCATAGGCGACCCATTTCGTATCACTCCTACGAAAGATGTACACATTACAGAAGATCTCACTTACGAAGAAGTACCCATCGCAATTTTGGATCGACAAGTTAAGAAACTAAGAAATAAAAAGTAGCTTCTGTAAAAGTACTATGGAGAAACCAACAAGTTGAAGAAGTTACATGGGAGGCGGAAGAAGCAATGAAGTCCAAATATCCTCATTTATTTCAATCCGAGGAGAAGGGTCAAAGTGCTGAGTTGAGACAGTAACAAGTAAGTATAAGTTGTGCGTATTATGTGGCTAACAGTAGAATTCAACATAGGCTTGATTGGAGCTGAATAATTAGGCAAACATTCGAGGACGAATGTTCCTAAGGAGGGGAGGATGTAATGTCCCATATTTTGCATATACTAGTTCTATGTGAGTAGTGAGGATTTGAAATAGGTTTGACAATATTCGAAAGAGGCTTGAGGCTAAATAGAGTAAGTAAAGTATAATTTGTCATAGTAATCAACCTACTTGCTTAAGCTACTGATTCGGATATCTTACGTAATTAAGTTACTCACGTACATGTGTAGCTTATGTAGAAAGGATGACATAGGTTCTTAATTATAGATTAACTACTGACCTACTTAATAAGTGGTAAGTAGGTGATGCACCTACTTAGGAAATATGTGGACTGCATTTAAAAGAAAAGGGCAACTAGGTGATGCAGCTACTTCAAAATCTTGTGGCAGAAATTAAGGGAGTGATGTACCTTCTTACTTAAAGTGAGGGACTAGATATTTCTACATTTTTCTTAATGAAAAACGTTCATAAAGCACCCTTAAGAGAATGAAATTCATTTCATATATCTCTCACTTGTTCTACAGCAATTTACTCCCAAAAAGAAACCCTAGAAGCTCCAAAGTGCTGGCCTGCAAGTTCACCATTAAAAGTCTGAGAAAACCCTTTATTTTTCAAGTACAAGTTGGTGTAACATCTCCCATCTTAAGAAATTCAAGAGGAGGAACTGATTTCACCTTAAGGTAAGGCTACTGCCATATGTTAATTTTTTCATCCCTCTTTTGTGCTTGAATTGGTTAGGGGATTTGGTATGTGTTAATGAGCTGAGAATTGTTCCTTTTACATGGTGTGAGATTGGGGAATGTTCTGGTTAATTGTGCATGTTGGGACAGCCATGGAGGGGAGTCCCCTTTAACTCAATTGTTAGCCCATTTGAGCATTTTAAATGTAATGTTAGTTGGATGCTCAAGGGACAGTGGTCAGAAACCGTGAGTTCATATTGCTACTGCCACATTCTGATGTTTAGAAACTGATTTGTGTATAGTAACATAAGGAGGCATGTGCAGAAGTCATGAGAACTTGTTAAAGGATAAAACGATAAAGGGTGCAGTAACGTACCATCTAATTGGGCGTTGCATGAGCTTGCTGCCTGCAACCCCTTTATATATTGTTTTGCATATGTTATAAAGCCCGAGGAGTTTCAGGGGACCTTATTAGAAGGTCGTATTGTATATGACGTTATTAAAGGAGAAGGGGTGGAATGCATACCGTCAGTTTGATAAGTATGGGTTTGCTGCCTGATTACTGTTTGCCAAGTTTAAGTAGCCCAATCTGTTGGTTAGCTACTAATATTAGTTGTGTTACTTATTTCATTGTAGATTAATAATCGGAAAGGAAGGAGGTTAATTCGTTGTACTATCTGAGTGGTACAGCAAGGTATGTAAGGCTATTCGATTCTATATTATTTGGCATGAACTCTGCTTGTGTCACTACCAACAAGTGAGCTTCCTAAGTGCTCTTTCAAGTAAAAGACACTTAGTGGCAGCGTACAATCCCAAACACAGCTAACAATAGTTCCCCTCTCCTTAGTGTGTCGAATTGCCTCAATATATGTGCATCTTTACTTTTCAAAGTATAGGTATGATAAAAGGGTAATTTCAGCAGTAGCTTTGTGATTCCTCCTGTCAATCAAATGAGGTCCATTGTGTCATTTGAGCTCTTATGTAATTCATTAGTGTTACATTTCCATCTTGTGTTATTGTTATTGCCCTAAGTGCATATTCATATGTTTCCTACTACTGATCCACAGTTCTGATGCTCAAAAATAATTATGACCACCAAAATAACAATCTCAAAGATTAAAGAAACTATTTGAAGCGGTATATGTGTAAGGGTGGCAGCCCAGGGGCAAAAGCCTAGCATGGGTCGATCCCAATTTATGTGTAAGGGTGGCAGCCTAGCATGGGTCGATCCCAAATTTATATATTTGAGGACAGCATTTCAGGGGTTAAAATGCCTAGCATGGGTCATCCTCTTTTACCACTAATCAGTTGGTTATTTGTATCACATGCTTTACAGAGATCGCAATGTAAAGAAAATATACAGAAAAAGAATATAATGTACATGATCCCACAATAGCAACAAGGGTGGTCTTTAATCTAATATATGCAGTTACATATTGATACTTGATTTCAATTGAGCTCTTGTTTACATATGTGATTGCCTTACATATTCAGTACATTCTTCGTACTGACGTCCCTCTCGGGGGACGCTGCATTTCATGCTGCAGCCACAGGTACTCCAGCTAGTAGACCTCCCAGTAGGAGCACAGGACACTCATCTGCTATTGGTGAGCTCCAAGTTGATTCGGGGCTTAATCGAGTCTTTGGCATCTATTTTGTTACCGTATAGTAGTTAAGGGTAAGGCGGGGCCTTGTCCCGACCTAAACTAAGGTTGTCTATCTTGTAGAGGCTTTGTAGACTAATGTATAAAGTTTGGTAGTGTCTTGTCTCTTAACAATTGTGGCCTCCACGGTCAAGTGTTGTATATAAGTTTTGGGCCTGTCTATGTCGGTCTTTTATCACTACAGGGCATATAAGCTTGTCATAGCTTCATAGTTATCATAGTTAAATGTATGGTAAGTACAGGTTTTAAGTTGGTTCTCCCGGGCCATTTAGACATCGGGTGGGTGCCTGTCCGTCTTAATCAGATCTGAGGCGTGACAAAAGTTGTACAGGTTTTAAGTTGGTTCTCCCGGGCCATTTAGACATCGGGTGCCTGTCCGTCTTAATCAGATCTGAGGCGTGACAAAAGTGGTATCAGAGCAGGTCATCCTAGGGAGTCTACAAAGCCGTGTCTATGTAGAGTCTTGCTTATGGATGTGTTGTGCACCACATCTATAAACAGGAGGCTACGGGACATGTAGGAGTTGTTTCTGTTGTTTCATCTTCTAGATCGTGCGATAGAGCCATATTGTAGGTGGATTATATCTAACCTCTAAATTGTTTTATTATAGCAAAAATGCCGGTTACGAGAAGGAGTAAAAATAAGGCAAGCAAATAGATGTGGCTGCCGGAGAAGGGAGTAGCTAATCATTACCTAGACAAGCTGATCAAAGTGAGGCTCAAAATGAGTCTCTATCACAGACTTCCCCGACTCCTCCATCTCCAGATGATTTAAGGAGGGAAGCAGCACCTCGAGAACCCCCTATTAATACTACTGAGCAAGAATTAAAGAATGCAGTCCAATTATTGACTCGTATAGTTGTTGGCCAAGGGCAAAGGCAAGAAGGTCCAATTGTAGGTACGAGTGGTGCAGATAGGGCTGCTAGTACGCGGATACGTGATTTTCTTAATTTGGACCCTCCATCATTCACCGGGTCAGATCCTAAAGAAGATCCGCAAGACTTTATTGATCAGATTCAACGAACTTTGGATGTTATGCATGTAAGTGGTAAAGAAGTAGTTGAGCTAGCAACATATAGACTCAGAGGTATGGCTATATTGTGGTATGAAGCTTGGAAGCAATCAAGGGTTACAGATGCACCTTTAGCTAGTTGGAAAGAGTTCAAAAAGGCATTTCTTAACCATTATGTGCCATTGGAGATCCGAGAGGCCCGTGCTGATCAGCTTTTAAATCTCCACCAAGGGAATATGAGCGTGAGGGAGTACAGTCTCAAGTTTAGTTCTTTATCCAGGTATGCTCCTAATGTAGTGTCTACTATGGAGGATAGAGTTCATCGATATGTGGACAGATTAGATTCATATTTGGTTAGAGATTGTACCATTGCTTCTTTGAATAAAGACAGATATAGCGAGGATGCAAGCTTTTGCACAAAAGTTGGAGGATCAAAGGCAAAGAAGAAGGGCACAAGAGTCGGAAAGAGGGCAGTCCAAGAGGGCCAAATCTACGAGGTAGTTTACCCAATCTCAAGGTGAGTTTAAGCCTCAGTTTTCTAATAGACCGCCTAGGCCATCATTTTCCTACTCTACAGCTAGTGCTCCACCCCGAGGGTCTAGGGGCGATCAGTTTGGGCAAAGAGGTGAAAGCCAAAGCTCAAGAACAGCGGGGCACCACGAGCAGGGAATTATGAGCCAATCAAGACCTCCTCGACAACTTTGAATACAATGCGGGAGAAATCACCTAGGCACATGTAGGTTTGGGACAGATGCTTGTTTTTGGTGTGGTACACCGGGACACATGATGAGAAATTGCCCTCAAAGGGGCATGGGTGGTATGGCACAACCTGCTGGATCGATTGCTGCATCGTCTTCATCAGTTCCTTCTTTAGGTAGGGGTGCATAAATGCCTGCAGGTCGTGGTAGAGGTGTTAGAGGGGCAGCTAGTTTTAGTGGAGTTCAGAATCGCACGTATGCCCTAGGGAATCACAAAATTTGGAGGCTTCACCGGATGTGGTTACAGGTACATTATCCATCTTTTCACATATTGTATATGCATTAATTGATCCAGGGTCTACACTATCATATGTCACTCCATTGATTGCTGCAAAGTTCAAAAGAACACCAGAATTATTGGTTAAACCAATTGAAGTGTCTACACCGATTGGTGAATCTATTATAGTTAGAAGAGTCTACCGAAAGTGCATAGTAACTGTTTGTGGTCGTAATACATTAGCTGACCTTGTTGAACTAGAAATGGTTGATTTTGATGTCATAATGGGTATGGATTGGTTAGCTTCTTGTTATGCTACAGTAGAATGCTGAACTAAGATGGTGCATTTCCATTTTCCAAAAGAGGCAGTCCTTGAATGGAAAGGTAATATTGGGGCGCCAAGAGGTAAGTTTATTTCTTATTTTAAGGCGAAGAAGATGATGTCCAAAGGCTACATATGCCATTTAGTAAGAGTACGAAATATAGATGCAGATCCACCAGCTCTTCAATTTGTTCCGGTGGTAAATGAATTTCCTGATGTATTTCCTGAAGATCTTCCAGGTTTGCCTCCAGAACGAGAAGTAGAGTTTGGTATTGATATAATTCCAGATACTCAACCTATCTCCATTCCTCCATATAGAATGGCCCCGGCAGAATTACGGGAGTTGAAGGAACAATTAAATGATTTGTTAGAAAAAGGATTCATAAGGCCTAGTATATCCCCTTGGGGAGCACCAGTTTTATTTGTACACAAGAAAGATGGCTCATTGAGAATGTGTATTGATTACCGACAATTGAATAAGGTAACGATTAAGAACAAATATCCCCTCCCAAGAATTGATGATTTGTTTGATCAGTTACAGGGTGCTAAGTGCTTTTCAAAAATTGACTTGAGGTCGGGTTATCACCAAGTGAGGGTCAGAGATCAAGATATACCTAAGACGACTTTTCGAACATGGTATGGTCATTTGAGTTTTTAGTTATGTCATTCGGGCTAACAAATGCACCAGCAGCTTTTATGGATTTGATGAATAGGGTGTTCAAGCCATTTTTGGATGTGTTCGTGATAGTATTTATAGATGACATTATGGTGTATTCAAGATCTGAAGAGGACCATGCTAATCACTTGCGGCAGGTGCTACAGATTCTTCGTGATCGAAAGTTGTACGCAAAGTTCTCTAAATGTGAGTTTGGTTAAGATCTGTGGCATTTTTGGGTCATATTATATCTGATGAAGGAGTAAGGGTTGATACCCAAAAGATAGAAGCTGTGAAGAACTGGCCAAGACCTACAACACCTACGGAGGTTCGTAGTTTCCTTGGGCTGGCAGGTTATTATAGAAGGTTTGTTGAAGGATTTGCTTCTATTTCCGCACCATTAACAAAACTAACACAAAAAGAAGTCAAGTTCCAGTGGAGCGATGCATGTGAAAGAAGTTTCCAAGAACTGAAGAATAAATTGACTTCTACACCTGTATTGGTACTTCCAGAAGGCACGGAAGGGTACGTAGTGTATTGTGATGCATCGGGAGTGGGCTTAGGATGTGTGTTGATGCAGCATGGTAAGGTGATAGCTTATGCCTCAAGGCAGTTGCGGTCACATGAGAAAAACTATCCAACCCATGATCTAGAGCTAGCAGCAGTTGTGTTTGCTTTGAAGATATGGCGCCACTACTTGTATGGTGTTCACATTGATATATATACTGATCACAAGAGTTTGCAATACATCTTTAAGCAAAAGGATCTGAATTTGAGGCAACGAAGGTGGCTTGAGTTATTAAAAGATTATGACATTGATATCTTGTATCATCCCGGGAAGGCAAATGTTGTAGCTGATGCTTTAAGTCGTAAAATGATGGCAAGCACTTATGAGCAGTCCATAGGAAAGCAGCAAATAACTAAAGATCTACGTCAATTAGCTAGCTTGGGGGTTCGCCTTCTTGAATCTCCAGATGAAGGAGTTATTGTGCAAAATGCTGCAGAATCCTCATTTGTAGCGGAGGTGAAAGAGAAGCAGTACACGGATCCTATCCTATTACAGCTTAAGGAGAATGTACAACAAGGTATGACAAAGGCATTTGAGCTTACAGAAAAGGGAGTACTTCAATGCCAAAACAGATTGTGTGTACCTAACATAGATGGACTAAGAAGGAGGATTATGATGGAAGCACATCATTCAAGATATTCTGTCCATCCAGGATCAACAAAAATGTATCATGACTTGAAAGAAGTATATTGGTGGGGTAACATGAAGAAGAGCATTGCAGAATTTGTAGCTCAATGTCCAAATTGTCAACAAGTTAAAGTAGAGCACCAGAAGCCTGGAGGTTATATGCAGCGTATAGAACTTCCAATTTGGAAGTGGGATATGATTAATATGGATTTTTTCACTGGTTTGCCTCGCTCATTTCGGAAGTTTGATTCCATATGGGTGATTGTTGATAGACTCACCAAAGCAGCGCACTTCTTACCGGTCAAGACTACTTATACAGTTGAAGAGTATGCAAAGTTGTATATTAAAGAGATAGTTCGGCTACATGGAGTGCCAATCTCTATTATATCTGATAGAGGAGCTCAATTTACCGCGAACTTTTGGAAGTCATTTCAGAAGAGTTTGGGAACGCAAGTGAATTTAAGCACAGCCTTTCACCCTCAAACGGATGGTCAGGCAGAACGTACAATCCAAACACTTGAGGATATGTTGCGAGCTTGTATATTAGACTTCAAAGGTAGTTGGGATGATCATTTGCCGCTTATTGAGTTTGCTTACAACAACAGCTACCATTCAAGTATCAGAATGGCACCTTATGAAGCATTATATGGGAGAAAGTGCAGGTCACCGATCGGATGGTTTGAAGCGGGCGAAACTGCCTTATTTGGGCCAGATCTTGTTCATCAAGCTATGGAAAAAGTTAAGGTGATACAACAACGATCAGCAACTGCTCAAAGCCGACATAAATCATACGCAGATAATAGAAGGAGAGGACTGGAATTTTTCATAGGAGATTGGGTATTTTTGAAGGTATCCCCAATGAAAGGGGTAATGAGATTTGGTAAAAAGGGGAAGCTGAGTCCGCGCTATATAGGGCCATATAAAATTATTTGAAAAGTTGGTCAAGTCGCGTATGAGTTAGAGCTACCTCAAGAGCTCTCAACAGTCCATCCAGTATTTCATGTCTCAATGCTTCGAAAATGCATAGGCGACCCATTTCGTATCACTCCTACGAAAGATGTACACATTACAGAAGATCTCACTTACGAAGAAGTACCCATCTCAATTTTGGATCGACAAGTTAAGAAACTAAGAAATAAAGAAGTAGCTTCTGTAAAAGTACTATGGAGAAACCAACAAGTTGAAGAAGTTACATGGGAGGCGGAAGAAGCAATGAAGTCAAAATATCCTCATTTATTTCAATCCGAGGAGAAGGGTCAAAGTGTTGAGTTGAGACAGTAACAAGTAAGTATAAGTCTGTGCGTATTATGTGGCTAACAATAGAATTCAACATAGGCTTGATTGGAGCTGAATAATTAGGCAAACATTCGAGGACGAATGTTCCTAAGGAGGGGAGAATGTAACGTCCCATATTTTGCATATACTAGTTCTATGTGAGTAGTGAGGATTTGAAATAGGTTTGACAATATTCGAAAGAGGCTTGAGGGTAAATAGAGTAAGTAAAGTATAATTTGTCATAGTAATCAACCTACTTGCTTAAGCTACTGATTCGGATATCTTACGTAATTAAGTTACTCACGTACATGTGTAGCTTACGTAGAAAGGATGACATAGGTTCTTAATGCTAGATTAACTACTGACCTACTTAAATAAGTGGTAAGTAGGTGATGCACCTACTTAGGAAATATGTGGACTGCATTTAAAAGAAAAGGGCAACTAGGTGATGCAGCTACTTAAAGATCTTGTGGCAGAAATTAAGGAGTGATGTACCTGCTTACTTAAAGTGAGGGACTAGATATTTCTACATTTTTCTTAATGAAAAACGTTCATAAAGCACCATTAAGAGAATGAAATTCATTTCAGATATCTCTCACTTGTTCTACAGCAATTTACTACCAAAAAGAAACCCTAGAAGCTCCAAAGTGCTGGCCTGCAAGTTCACCATTAAAAATCTGAGAAAACCCTTTATTTTTCAAGTACAAGTTGGTGTAACATCTCCCATCTTAAGAAATTCAAGAGGAGGAACTGATTTCACCTTAAGGTAAGGCTACTGCCATATGTTAATTTTTTCATCCCTCTTTTGTGCTTGAATTGGTTAGGGGATTTGGTATGTGTTAATGAGCTGAGAATTGTTCCTTTTACATGGTGTGAGATTGGGGAATGTTCTGGTTAATTGTGCATGTTGGGATAACCATGGAGGGGAGTCCCCTTTAACTCAATTGTTAGCCCATTTGAGCATTTTAAATGTAATGTTAGTTGGATGCTCAAGGGACAGTGGTCGGAAACCGTGAGTTCATATTGCTACTGCCACATTCTGATGTTTAGAAACTGATTTGTGTATAGTAACATAAGGAGGCATGTGCAGAAGTCATGAGAACTTGTTAAAGGATAAAACGATAAAGGGTGCAGTAACGTACCATCTAATTGGGCGTTGCATGAGCTTGCTGCCTGCAACCCCTTTATATATTGTTTTGCATATGTTATAAAGCCCGAGGAGTTTCAGGGGACCTTATTAGAAGGTCGTATTGTATATGACGTTATTAAATGAGAAGGGGTGGAATGCATACCGTTATTTTGATAAGT
This sequence comes from Solanum verrucosum, assembly GCF_900185275.1. Lineage (NCBI taxonomy): Eukaryota > Viridiplantae > Streptophyta > Magnoliopsida > Solanales > Solanaceae > Solanum > Solanum verrucosum. The sequence continues at coordinate 641,783 of NW_026020312.1, read as the reverse complement.
ATGGGTTTGCTGCCTGATTACTGTTTGCCAAGTTTAAGTAGCCCAATCTGTTGGTTAGCTACTAATATTAGTTGTGTTACTTATTTCATTGTAGATTAATAATCGGAAAGGAAGGAGGTTAATTCGTTGTACTATCTGAGTGGTACAGCAAGGTATGTAAGGCTATTCGATTCTATATTATTTGGCATGAACTCTGCTTGTGTCACTACCAACAAGTGAGCTTCCTAAGTGCTCTTTCAAGTAAAAGACACTTAGTGGCAGCGTACAATCCCAAACACAGCTAACAATAGTTCCCCTCTCCTTAGTATGTCGAATTGCTTCAATATATGTGCATCTTTACTTTTCCAAGTATAGGTATGAGAAAAGGGTAATTTCAGCAGTAGCTTTGTGATTCCTCCTGTCAATCAAATGAGGTCCATTGTGTCATTTGAGCTCTTATGTAATTCATTAGTGTTACATTTCCATCTTGTGTTATTGTTATTGCCCTAAGTGCATATTCATATGTTTCCTACTACTGATCCACAGTTCTGGTGCTAAAAAATAATTATGGCCACCAAAATAACAATCTCAAAGATTAAAGAAACTATTTGAAGCGGTATATGTGTAAGGGTGGCAGCCCAGGGGCAAAAGCCTAGCATGGGTCGATCCCAATTTGTGTATAAGGGTGGCAGCCTAGGGGCGAAAGCCTAGCATGGGTCGATCCCAAATTTATATATTTGAGGACAGCATCTCAGGGGTTAAAATGCCTAGCATGGGTCATCCTCTTTTACCACTGATCAGTTGGTTATTTGTATCACATGTTTTACAGAGATCGCAATGTAAAGAAAATATACAGAAAAGAATATAATGTACATGATCCCACAACAGCAACAAGGGTGGTCTTTAATCTAATCTATGCAGTTACATATTGATACTTGATTTCAATTGAGCTCTTGTTTACATATGTTATTGCCTTACATATTCAGTACATTCTTCGTACTGACGTCCCTCTCGGGGGACGCTGCATTTCATGCTGCAGCCACAGGTACTCCAGCTAGTAGACCTCCCAAGTAGGAGCACATGACACTCAGCTGCTATTGGTGAGCTCCAAGTTGATTCGGGGCTTAATCGAGTCTTTGGCATCTATTTTGTTACCGTATAGTAGTTAAGGGTAAGGCGGGGCCTTGTCCCGACCTAAACTAAGGTTGTCTATCTTGTAGAGGCTTTGTAGACTAATGTATAAAGTTTGGTTGTGTCTTGTCTCTTAACAATTGTGGCCTCCACGGTCAAGTGTTGTATATAAGTTTTGGGCCTGTCTATGTCGGTCTTTTATCACTACAGGGCATATAAGCTTGTCATAGCTTCATAGTTATCATAGTTAAATGTATGGTAAGTACAGGTTTTAAGTTGGTTCTCCCGGGCCATTTAGACATCGGGTGGGTGCCTGTCCGTCTTAATCAGATCTGAGGCGTGACAAAAGTTGTACAGGTTTTAAGTTGGTTCTCCCGGGCCATTTAGACATCGGGTGCTTGTCCGTCTTAATCAGATCTGAGGCGTGACAGCGAACTAGAAATTCAGGTAAGAAATTATGTTGACCGAGGGGAAGGTGTTACGCATCCCTCGAGTCCCATGGTTCTAGCATGGATGCTTTTATTGACTTAAATTATTTTTCAGGATATATTACTACATGCCATGATTTGCTCACATATTTTTACTACTGAACTTTTGTAGGTCTCAGCCTAGATGCGTAACTGCATTATTGGTCTTGACATTTAGAGGAATAATTGTCTTCTTTGCATCACACCTAATAATTTTATCTATAATTGATCTTATTTTGAATGAATGAAAGTTATTATATTTTTGGACAAGATGTGTCACCACATCCTTGAGATTATTTTTCAATGTCTCAAAAAAGATGCGCAACCGCAATCTTAATCGAAAACAAATATTTTTAATGTGCATAAAACTCATCTAGTATTAAAAGGATTTACTCTTATCTTTTTGTGAATTCTAGACAACTAATCTTCTCATTTCATTATTATATTAATTGATGATACTTTAAATTAAAATAATCCTCATATCAAATGATTAAACTAGTCCAAAATGGAGTAAATTCGAGTTTAACAACATAACCCATTTTTTGTTTATTTGGGTAATGGCCTATTTATCCAAAAAAAAAATACATAAATTAGAACATAAAATTGAAATCAACATTAAGCTACAACAATGTCATAAAAACAATGGCTTAGGCACAACAAACTTGAATAACAACAAAATAAATTTTTACATAATAATGGGATTCATCTTTTGAAACTCAAGATTGCGAGCAGTTTATTTTAACTCTCAAAATAAACTAAAGATGTCAATACTCATTTCAATTAAATTATGAAGGAAACAAAACTATAAAAAGAAAAAAAAACTTAGCACATAATTACATCAACTTCCATAAAGAAATTAAAGATATAAGGTAAAGTTCAACCTCAAATGAAGAAAATAAGTACCGCAAAATTTGACCGTAGCTCGATTGAAACACCCACAAATCTTTTATTATTGTACGTGGGTATTGGAGTAATTTAGTATGGATTGTGTTTTTCTGTGTGTCGTGTATGTTGGGTCTCTTTTTCTTTTCTCTAGTCGTCTTTTTGTGTTTTTGTATGTATGTTAGTTGTGGTTTCTCTGTGTGTAGGTTGTGTACATATATGTATATGTATTGTAGTGTGTATGTTTGTAAGGGTTAGGGTAGTGGTTTTTTTTTTTCTTTTTCTTGATTGCTGATTGTTTCTCGTGTGGGTGTGTTGTGTAGAGTGGTCTGGTTGATTGTTGTTATAAGTGTAGTAGTGGTGTATGTGGGTAGTGTGAAGTGGAATTAAGGTAATGGGTACTGTTGAGGATAATGGGTAATTTTTTATAAATTAAATATATACAAAATTATAATAATAAAATATTAATTATTTTGAGCAAATTAAAAATACTAAATGGCTAATTAAAAAATATAATTAAGAAACACTAGTTTATTTATTACATCTAATTTAAAAGAAAATATTTTTTTTGTATTTTTTCATTTCCTTTTTTAAACAATTAAAAATAAAACTTACATTAAAAAGTGATTATCTTTTTGTTGTTTTCAAATCTTTTAAAATAAACTTAATAAAATTAAGATAAAAATCAAAATATTTAATTTAGATTTATAAAAATATTTAAGCTCTAAAAATGGTGTAAAATTTTAGGTTCGGTCAAAATTATGTGTCTACAGTTTGCCCCTCTTTGACTGAAAACACGAAGGATTTTCAAACAAAGAAGTAGATAACGTGACTAGTTTTGACCGGACTTTTATTTGAAGGAAAAATATGTGTGACCGAGTCTTCGTTTTGGACATCCTACATATCCATGGTTATAAGGGAATCATGTCACATGTAGTTCAAGGAGATGAGGTGATGAGTTTTAAGTTAAGTGAGGTTTCATCGAGGCTCCAAGTCGCGGTTCTCATCCTTACATAAAAATAATGAAAGTTAATAGTCAAAAGGAAAATAAAAGTACAAGCTCCTATCTATACAGATTCTCTTGAGTTTTCACTTGTGTCTTGACTTTCAGATATCACTTTGATTTTTGGAAGTGTATATTGATCTTGAATTGGATTGAGGCATAACTTGCCGCTTAGAGTGAGCTTTTGACACTCTTCAAAAATGAAAATTTGAATATGTTCTTGAATGACTACATGTTTTCTTGATCAGAAGCTAAACAGAAATAGATGTCAGGAAGTCAGGTTACTACATTCATTGAAGAAGTTGATTCTATCTATCATGGGGATTGATCATTCTGAAAAAAGTTGAAACTTTGTTCTTGAATTTCAAATTCATGTTTCGTTTGAAGAAACCTGAAAACCATCACAAACAAAAGAAATAAACAAAAAAAATTCCCCAGTTTCATTGGAATTTTTTTTTTGTAAGTTATTACCAAATTAAAATAAATAAATAAATAAAATAATCAACTCAGACTAGAAAGTGCTTATCCTAAGAGAAATATTAACGGTCTCAAACTAGAAAGTGTTTATCCTAGTAGAAAGTAACAAAATCCCATTATGTAGGAGGGTCCTACTAATCCCATTCTCCAGAAGGGTCCTGCTAATCTAAATCTCATTCTTTAGGAGGGTCCTGCTACACTAATTCTCATTGTTTAGGAGGGTCATGCTACTATAATTTTCATTGTTTAGGAGGGTCCTGCTACGGTAATTCTCATTTTTTAGAAGGGTCCTGTTACGCTAATTCCCATTATTTAGGAGGGTCCTGCTACTCTACTTCCCATTGTTTAGGAGGGTCTTATTACACTAATTCTCATTGTTTAGGAGGGCCCTGCTACTCTAATTCTCATTATTTAGGAGGATACACCTACACTAATTCCCATAATTTATGAGGGTCCTACTACACTAATTCTCATTGTTTAGGAGGGTCCTGCTACTTTAATTCTCATTGTTTAGGAGGGTCCTACTAATCTAATTCCCATTGTTTAGGAAGGTCCTGCTACTCTAATTCCTAATGTTTATGAGCATCCTGTTACTCTAAATCTCATTGTTTAGGAAGGTCCTGCTACACCAATTCTCATTGTTTAGTAGGGTCCTGCTACTCTAATTCTCATTATTTAGGAGGGTCCTGCTACTCTAATTATCATTGTTTAGGAACATCCTGCTACTCTAATTCTCATTGTTTATGAGGATCCTGCTACGCTAATTCTCATTGTTTAGGAGGGTCCTGCTACGCTAAATTCCATTGTTTAGAAGGGTCCTCCTACTCTAATTCTCATTGTTTAGGAGGGTCCTGCTACTCTACTTCTCATTGTTTAGGAGGATCCTGCTACTCTAATTCTCATTGTTTAGGAGGGTCCTTCTACTCTAATTTCCATTGTTTAGGAGGGTCCTGCTACACTAATTCCCATTATTTAGGAGGGTCCTGCTACTCTAACTTCCATTGTTTAGGAGGGTCCTGCTACTTTAATTCTCATTGTTTAGTAGGGTCCTGTTACACTAATTCCCATTGTTTAGAAGGATCCTACTACTTGAATTCTCATTATTTAGGAGGGTCCTGCTATACTAATTCCCATTGTTTAGGAGGGTCCTGCTACACTAATTCTCATTGTCCAGGAGGTCCTGCTACATCCCATTGTCCATGAGGGTCCTGTTATACTATCCCATTATTCAGGTGGGTTCTTGCTATACCACATCCCATTATTCAGGAGGGTCCTTACTATTCTATGACCCATTCTTCAGGAGGGTCCTTGCTATTCTACGTCCCATTATTCAGGAGGGTCCTTGCTATTCTACGTCCCATTATTCAGGAGAGTCCTTGCTATACTACGTCCCATTATTCAGGAGGATCCTTCCTACACTACGTCCAATTATTCAGGAGGGTCCTTACTACACTATGTCCCATTATTCAGGAGGGTCCTTGCTATACTACGTCCCATTATTCATGAGGGTCTTTGCTATACTACATCCCATTATTCAGGAGGGTCCTTGCTATTCTACGTCCCATTATTCAGGAAGGTCCTTGCTATACTACGTCCCATTATTCAAGAGGGTCCTTACTATGCTACGTTCCATTATTTATGAGGGTCCTTGCTGCAATACATCCCATTATTCAGGAGGGTCCTTGCTATACTACCTCCCATTATTCAGGAGGGTCCTTGCTACACTATGTCCCATTATTCAGAAGGGTCCTTACTACACTACGTCCCATTACTCATGAGGGTCCTTTCTCTATACGTCTTATTATTCAAGAGGGTCCTGTATATACTACGTCCCATTATTCAGGAGGGTACTTGCTATACTACGTATCATTATTCAGTAAGGTCCTTGCTACACTACGTCTCATTATTCAAGAGTTTCCTGCTATGCTAATCTCGTTACTTAGGAAGATATCTCTTAACCGAATCATCGAACAGAAATACAACACATTATTTTTTTGCCCAATTTACACCAAGAAATTATCATTTAAGCTATTAGCATAAATAAGAATTACTTGTACCAAAAGAAAAATGCAAGACATCGATGCATTTAGGGTGTTTGTTCCCTAGAAATGAAAGATGGTGTCTCTAGGGTGTTCGCTCCCTAAGATCAAAATGCAACTAGGGTGTTTGTTCCCTAGAAATGAGAAATGATTGAGTGTTTGTTCCCTAAGGTCAAAATGCAACTAGGGTGTTTGTTCTCTAAGGTCAAAATGCAACTAGGGTGTTTGTTCTCTAATGTCAAAATGCAACTAGGGTGTTTGTTCCCTAGAAATGAAAGATGATGCTTCTAGGGTGTTTATTCCCTAAGGTCAAAATGCAAATAGGATGTTTGTTCCATAATAATGAGAGTGATTTTTTAAAACAAATAAAAATATGCCCCAGTTTTAAATTGAGGAACTTTGAAACTCCTTTTAATTTATTATTGTTTCGATTTATTTTTTGTTAAAAAAATGATCCAATTTCATTCCTTCAAGGATATAAAATGTTATTTTGCGAGACCGAATCCATTGTAAGACTGCCTACGTATCTTGTATGGCAAAAATTAGGTCAAACATAGTTTATATAAATAAACAAAAAATATTATTTATTTCTTGTGATTTTTTTTCTTGCAAAAGACCTCTTTAAAAAAATACTAGAGGAGAAAAGAAACAAATTAATTCATGATTGAGTTTGTTTTGACTTTAGTTGGTACCAAAAATTAGTATTATGCATATGAATCACCTTGAACTACTTTCAGAAAAATGTGAAGTCAACTTTGAGTAATTTCTATAGGTTCAAATGGTATCTCAAACATTCTTAAGTATTAACAAGATCAGTCCATCTTGTATAAATTAAGAGACTAGAACTATTCATATCCTCATGTTTCAAGCGTCCTTACAACAAATAAAGTCATTTTTCACACACTATAGAATAATTTAGATCATAGGACATTTTTGAAAGTCACTCACACTCAAAAAGATGTTCAAAGAATGAGATTGAGATACCATATGCTTGGCCCTCATGTAAGTATCCACTAATGTGAGAACACAAAAATAAGATCAAATAGGACTTGTCATTGGCTTGTAATGTAGGCTTAGGAAAAGGTAGGATATTCATTTGGGATAAAGTGACTATTTCCTCCTTAAAATTTGCACACACTCTCAATATTTTTCATTTTCGCATTTGACCTTTGTTTTCTTGGAAGCTTCTCCTCATTTATTCTCTTCTTCTTTTTTTCTCATTTTCCCTCCTTTTTGTTGGAGGTTTTTTTTTTTTCATTTTTTCATTCTAGCTTTTCTTTGTCATCTATTTTTTTACTTTCACATGTTTGACCTTTTCTCTTTGTTATCCAACTTAGATCTTTGACACTGTGTAGATAATTGATAGTGCACTCAGGGAGAAGAGATCAAGGAATAGTGCATTTATGCACTCAAGAGGATATATGCTAAGATGTGGTTATTCAAATGAAAAGTTTTATGCTCAAAATGGGAGTTCTATGGATAACATGTCATTTGGTAGGCTTGAAAGGCACAATCGGATCAAAGAAAGCTTATTATCCTTTCCCAAGTTAAATATCGTTCAAAATTTCGCCTCAGACTACATTTGGGCCAAGTTCTAGATTAACAAAGTCATGCCTTTGAGTTTTACATCTAAAGCTCACCACACAATGCAAATGAAACAATGAGGTCGAATTATTTTATGCCTTAACTTTAAACAAGATAATTTATCAAGTATTACATAAGTAGATCAAGAAGTACCAAAAGAATCTATGGGTCACGACAAAGTTGGTCTGTCTTGCCAAATAGTTTAACACTTTATCTTAGTTTTTATGCATATTCCTAAATATGTTGGTACCAACCAAGTGAAGAATTTTTTTTAATTAATTTTTTACCCTAAACAATTTTTTTAAAATTTTTAAAATAAGGAAGAGAAACATTTTTATTTGAATCTTGAATAAAAAAAAAAGAATCCTTTTTTTTGCCCCAATTTTTGTGATGAGGACTTTCTAGATTTTTTCTTGGTTGGACCGAACCTCAAAATAAGGTTGCCTACATATCTTGTCAAAGCAAGAATCAGGTCAAACGTAGTTCAAGAAGATTATAAACACAACATTATTTTTAATAATAAATACTTCTCTCTCTTTTTTAAATTTTTTATTTAAATAAGGATCACCAAACCTGAGGAGGGTTGCCTACGTATCTCACTGAAATGAGAATCAGGTGTGCGTAGTTCGTTCAAATTGGACAGTTAAAAAAACTTTAAGATATTAAAACTTCATGCAGCATATAAAATTATCTAAGTGATCAATTAAGAGATGGATACTTGTCCTAAACGGACCCAACTCTTGCTTCAGGTCTCACTAAGTCAAAGATGCAAATGATGCAAATAAGTGAAGCCTACTAGGGATAAGCATGTCTATGTTCCAGTTTTACTAGGCTCAAACCTGAACGAAATAGGTATCTACACTAGCTTACCCGAGTGGAAAACTTGAGCCAGAGAGGGGAAACTTATCTGTAGCAGCGTTATTCTGACTTCATTGCTGGTCCAACCCCGCCTAACATATTTGACTAAAAGTCCTTCATTGGGTCTCAAGACACTCTAGCTTTATCTCAATTAAAAGTAGGATACATAACTGCATTCCTGTGAATGTGTGTGAAGTGTCACTAGAGACTCAGAATGGTGTACGACAGAAGACAATAATTTATAATATAGTTCAACAATATCAAAGCAATAAATGAGCAACAAGTAGCACATTAGGTCGTCATACACAATATATCCAAAAAATACAATAATAAAATCAAGTAAGAGCTAATATAATAAAACTCGAATTCTGGTTATTCCCCAACAGAGTCGCCAAAGATGTCACACCCTTTTTTTACATGGTGGAGAGGATTTTTCCAATTAAAATGACGTTATTGATTAGGGGTCATTTTATTTTTTCAGAATCACCACTTTGAATTGAGTTATGGTGTTCCAAGTCACCTTTTTTTAAATCCCTAATCAAAAGAAAATGACTCTTTATTTTGGTCTGCGAACTAGAAATTCAGGTAAGAAATTATGTTGACCGAGGGGAAGATGTTACGCATCCCTCGAGTCCTGTGGTTCTAGCACGGTCGCTTTTATTGACTTGAATTATTGTTTTGGATATATAACTACATGCCATGATTTGCTCATATTTTTTTACTGTTGAACTTTTGTAGGTCTCAGCCTAGATGCGTAACTGCATTCTTGGCTTGACATTTAGAGGCATAACTGTCTTCTTTGCATCACACCTAATAATTTTATCTATAGGTGATCTTATTTTGAATTAATGAAAGTTATTATATTTTTGGACAAGGTGTGTCACTGCATCCTTGAGATTTTTTTTTAATGTCTCAAAAAAGATGCGCAACAGCATTCTTAATCGAAAACAAATATTTTTACAAATATTTTTAATGTGCATAAAACTCATCTAGTATTAAAAGTATTTACTCTTATTTTTTGTGAATTCTAGACAACTAATCTTCTCATTTTATTATTATATTAATTGATGATATTTTTAAATTAATCCTCATATCAAATGATTAAACTAATCCAAAATGGAGTAAATTCGAGTTTCACAACATAATCCATTTTTTGTTTATTTGGGTAATGACTTATTTATCCAAAAAAAAATACATAAATTACAACATTAAATTGAAATCAACATTAAGCTACAACAATGTCATAAAAGCAATGGCTTAGGCACAACAAACTTGAATAACAAGAAAATAAATTCTTACATAACAATGGGATTTTATTCATCTTTTGAAGATTTGCACTAAGTAATAACATAAATATATAACTCAAGATTGCGAACAGTTTATTTTAACTCTCAAAATAAACTAAAGATGTCAATACTAATTTCAATCAAATTATGAAGGAAACAAAATTATAAAAAAAAATATCACATAATTACATCAACTTCCATAAATAAATTAAAGAGAAAAGGTAAAGTTGAACCTCAAATGAAGAAAATAAGTACCGCATGATTTGACCGAAGCTTGATTGAAACACCCACAAATCTTTTGTTATTGTGCGTGGGTATTGGAGTAATCTAGTATGGATTGTGTTTTTCTGTGTGTCGTGTATGTTGGGTCTCTTTTTCTTTTCTCTAGTCGTCTTTTTGTGTGTCTGTATGTATGTTAGTTGTGGTTTTTCTATGTGTAGGTTGTGTACATATATGTATATGTATTGTTGTGTGTATGTTTGCAAGGGTTAGGATAGTGGTTTTTTTTTTGTTTTTCTTATTTGTTGATTGTTTGTCGTGTGGGAGTGTTGTGTAGAGTAGTGTGGCTGATTGTTGTTATAGGTGTAGTAGTGGAGTAGGTGGGTAGTGTTAAGTGAAATTAGGGTAATGCGAGAGGGTAGTGGGTAGTGGTGAGGATAATGGGTAATTTTTTATAAACTAAATATATACAAAATTATAATAATAAAATATTAATTGTTTTGAACAAATTAAAAATACTAAATGGCTAATTAAAAAATATAATTAAGAAACACTAGTTTATTTATTACATCCAATTTAAAAGAAAAAAATATATTTTTTTGTAACTTTTCATTTCTTTTTTTAAACAATTAAAAATAAAACTTACCTTAACAAGTGATTCTATTTTTGTTTGTTTTCAAATCTTTTAAAATAAACTTAATAAAATTAAGATAAAAATCAAAATATTTATTTTAGATTTATAAAAATATTTAAGCTCTAAAAATGGTATAAAATTTTAGGTTCGGTCAAAAACTACGTGTCTACAAAGAAGAAGGAAGTTGGAGATAGGGTTGAAGGAGCAAGGTTTTCTTCTCAATTTCATTGGAATTCATAGCTAAGGTATGGTAGTCCTTCATCCATGGATAGTCTTCATCCATGGAGTCCCTCCAAACTCAATTTCAAAGATAGTAATTCCCCAAAAGCTAGGGTTTTACTCCAAGTCATGGATTCCTTTCAGAAACGATTCTAATGATTTAATTACAATATATTATGATTGAATTGAAGATTTATTATGATTTTATGTATAAATCCCCAACAATCTAAGAAATCCCCATATTACCAATTTATGACCTTGTGATGTGGGTGAATTGATGAAAGAAGGATATTATGAGATTATGCTTGTAGTAATTAAGTTATTTGAATCATGCTATTATTTATGTATAATGTAGTAATTCTAGATGTGTTGATTTGATATGAGCTTTGACCATTGAAAAGGCAAGATATAATATTATGCATGTTTTATGAAGGTTATGTTTATGCTTTAAGAACACTTTGAGAGTCAAGTGTCCATGATTATGATAATGTTGTTGTGTTGATTGAAAGGTTATTCTCATGAACACATAATGAACATAATGTGAAAGGTTTTCTCAGATAATAGAGATTCTAAGTTGAAAGGCAATTCTCACCTAATTGAATGTAATGTTATATGTAGACATAGACGGTGAAAGGTTATTCTCATGCATGATCTTATAAGCTACCCTAATGAAACAAGTTATGACTTAATAAGTACTTCATAGGATAAATGCTTAGCACCGAGTGGATATAAATTGAATATGAGATGGAAGCTCCCCCGTTAAGAAAGTCCGAGTTTCTAGAAGTAAGCTCATGAGATGGAAGCTCCCTCTTCAACAAAGGCCGGGTTTCTAGTAACAAACTCCTTATCCCATAAACTACGTGCCCCCGTAGGATATTTAGCTAATGGATCCACCTAAAGCTAAAAATGATGGTCTTACCTTAGGCAAGTAGGACAACCCTTTTCGATGTGGGTAACATCGGATTCCATGTTAAGCTCACATGGTCTATCTCTGTTAAAGCTTATTCCCACTATGACAAGAATATGAATAATGAACTATGGCCACTCAAGAAGCTTTACGTAGTATGGGTGAGATTATGGGATCTTATTCATGTATTTCACAAGTATGCTTGGAGGGTACTTATGGGATGTTTCTCTTATGATATGATAAGCTATGTAATGAATATGCTTATGACTTGTGCTTTTCCATTTTCTTCAAAATGATGATTTAACTTAGTAAATTGCATGCATTCAACTAAAATATCCATTTAGCATGGTTTCAAGGTTTTTATGCAAGACTATCATACTTAGTGAAATTTTGCACTAACCCATATTTACCTACATTTTCCACAAGTGTAGGGTTCGGTTCTCAAGGTGGTCCTCATTGTGGCTAAAGCTTGGAATTGCTCATTTCTCCTAGCTTGTTGGTGAGTCCTCATGGTTCGAGCACGAATGTTTTCACTTAGTAGTTTCTTTCCTTGTATTTTCTTTTTGGACTACGATGCCCTTTTTATTTCGACTATTATAATTGATGTAATACAAATTACCTCAACGCTATCCATTCACTAACTTCAATGCTTTGATGGAGTGTTCACACGGATGGAGGCTATTGGGCTTGAGATGGTGCCAATGAAGGGGTTCCAAGCCTTGCTTGGTAACAAATGCGCTTTGAAGGAGCTCCCAGCTGAGCAACATCATATGTGGATGATATCTTGAAGCATTGGAAGCCTAACGAAGCAAGGAGCAGCAACTGAATACGTTGCTCCATTTGGCGAGCTGACCTCCACTTCGGTGACTCACCAAACTACCTTGGCGAGGGTTCTAACATCGCCAACTGGTCCAATGAGCTACAGAGGGAAAGCTGATCATTCGGTGAGCTGGAGACCATTGGCACATCGCCAAGTGGATTGGGGACCACCAGACCGCCCAAAGTTCTAGTAGCTTCCATGGACGGGCGAGGAGAAGGGTTCCTCGCGAACCCATTGGAAAGATTACCGAGTCATTAGGCGAGCCCGACTCAGTTCACCTATTGGTCCATTTCGGGTCACTTTTGGTCCCATCTATGTAATAATGCCTAAAGTTATAAATAGGCCTTTAGGGGTTCATTTTAAGGTAGATTATTTTGAATGTTGAAAACTGAAAACTCATGTTTTAGTGTTGAAACCTTGGTTAAGTTATTGTTGGCTTTTGTTAGAAATGTTGGTTGCTTGGGATATCGATTCTCTTGAGGTCATCGTAAGAGATTCGGTGCTTCAATATGGATTAATCGATTGAGGTCTTTAGGTTTAATATACCTTTAGGTTGCTTTTGATTTTCTTTTTTTGTGTCAATCTATTTATCTTTACTTTATGTATTTGATTTCCGCATTTTAGTGTAATTCCCTTATAGGAATTACATCATTTGGTATCAGAGCTTGGATTAGATTCTTTCTTATGATTCTAGTCTTGGGTTTGTTACAAAAAGAATTTTAAAAAAATTGTTCAAACGTTTTTGTGAAATTTCTGAAAATGGGTTTGATGATTTGTGTCTTGTTTGAAGTTTCTAAGGTTGGATTAGTGTTCCCTAACCTTATTTGAGTCTAGGGCTGAGATTTGAAAGGGTTTGGTATACTATTGAAGAATCCACCATTGTTGGTTGAAGAAGCTTTGAAGAAGACTAAGTGGGTTTTAAATCTAGAAGATTTGGCAAGGAATTGAGTGCTAAAAAGTATTGGGCTTTGTTCCCTATATCTAAGAGAGATTGTATCTCGAAATTCGTGAAATTTTGAGCTAAAAATCTTCAAGGTTTATTTTTGGGTCTTCATAGTTGTTCTTGAAGAACATTCAAATCTTCAAGGAGGAAATCTCCAAAAGAGAAAATTCAATAGAGTTTGTATAAAGGGAATTTACCTAAAAGGGTAAATACTAAAGGACAAAGGATGTGGGGGGCAACAGCAGGTCAATTTTTGGAATTGTGCAACTGCAGCTTGAGGAATTTGGGTGAATCCCGACTTAGATCGCCCATTCCACTCGACGCCTTGCTCTTTGGGCAGCTAGGTCGCCAAGTTGAACCTCATTTTGGTGAAGACACTGGAAATTTTGATGAGCTAAGCCTTGATCACCGAATCCATTCGGTGCATCGCCGAACTTCCACCCAGATCGCCAAGTTGCCTTGTTCGTTAGTAGAGTTTGGTGAGTCAATCTTCAAGTTGGCGAGATGAAATTCACGTTAGGCAAAGAAAACAGTGCATTTGGTGATCGAAAGCTCATGTTATGACCCTTTCTTCTCAGGTTCTAATTCTAGTTTCTTTTCTTTTGTTTCTAGTTCGTTGTCAAGAATCCTAAACTGATTTTCAACTAGTAACTACTCTACTTGTTGACTATTGGTTATTGAATTCACTTCTTTGTTAGTACTTTTTCTTTGTGTTCTTTTATTTGTTTTTACTTCGTAGTTAACTTCTTGATTCAAGTCTGTTTGCTTAAATCGAGTCGTCCGTTCTTCTTGAAATGAAAATCTATTCTGACCAAGAATAGAAATTGAGACCTTGTGATCAACTGAGTATAAGCAATCTTCAATATTAGCCGCACCAATTTGAGAGGCAATCAAAGGTGTGTAAACACGAGCGCTTGTGAGTTCATTTTACTAACGCTAACGTTATTTTTTGTCTTTGTGAGTTGTCATTTTATAGGTACAAAGGAGTTATAAGGAAGCATGTCCTCGATAGCTTCAGACCCATATGACTATGATGTGGGAGATTATGATTGTAGTGATGGGGGCTATGGATGTGAATATGATGGTGATTATGGGGGCTATGATGATAGCCATGATCAAGAGTCGAATGGGAATGAGAGCTACTATTCCGGAGGAGAATATGAGAAAAATGTTGAACATTGCACTTATGGCAAAGATAAAGAAGAAGGCTCTTATAGTGGCTCCTATGATGATGTGGGAGCATGTGAGAGGTCTTACTCTCACTCCGAGAGTGAAGATGGTTCCTATGATGATGCCGAAACATGTTACATTTCCCACTCCCAGGATGAAGGTAAGGTGAGGTATAATACTCTATTATATACGAAGTATGAGGACCATGCCCCTAAGGCTTGTGAAGATTCGTATTCTCACTCTAGTGCTAATTCTTACCCTAGTCGAAGTAATGTGTGTGGCTACACTAGCTCAAGTCAGAGTCATCCGAGGGGAAGGAGAGAGTGTGCAACTCTAAAGTCTAAGGATACTTTATCATATACTTCTCATGGGAATGCACACTATTTAGAATTTAGAAACCAAGACAGGTATGAAGGATGTGTCAAGGGTCTCGGTACCAAAAGGATTGATTTTCCTATCTTTAAGGGATGGAGTGATCATGAGGCATATCTTGATTGGGAGTGGCAATGTGAGCAGATTTTCCAACGCCATGATTTGAGAGGTCCAGAGCGAACCTTGTATGCCCTTAATCATTTGAAAGGTCTTGCATTGGGTTGGTAGAATCAAACGGGTAAGCTCCGAACACTCCACAGAAATACCTACCCATTGACATAGGAAGAATTAAAAGGGATGATGAGGTTCAAGTATGTGCCAAAAGGGTACACCAAGCTTTTCAATGTCGATCTGAGAAGACCAGTTCTTAGGACAAAGGTTGGCATTTGTGGGTCTTTAGGACTTGACATTGTCCTCGATGATGGGTATAATTTGAACTATATCACTCCAGAGGTGGTAGCCTACTTGGGACTACCTCGACTACAAAGAACTTATCCATACACCATGGAGGGATGTAAGGTTACCGAAGGGGCAAGAGTCTCTTTCACACGCGCCAAATACTATGAGGAGGTTTGGTGTGATATAATGCCCATGGCTTCTTGTCACTTAAGTTTGGGAGCCAATTGGTTTACTAAACATAGGGTCCCAAACGAGCAGAATTGGTACAAGTGTGTTGTGGATCATTGGGGAACACCTTTATTTTCTCCTCCTAAGGTGAAAGGTGAGAAAAAAAAATATTAAGAGGAGTAAGGGAAAGCAAGGTGGCAACCTCGGAGTGGAAAAAGAAGAGGTTGAGAGGAGTGAAGTGATAGGGTTGCCACAATCTCAATCTAACAGTGTTGTTCATCCTTCACTTGGTAAGGATTTTTATATAGGTACAAGTGTAATGAATGGAAGAACATAAGTTCCAGCCAAAGAACCTACAGTCGAAGGTGTGATGGATGCACTTATGGGATGTCCCAACATCCAAGGTAAAGAAGATCTTTCTTGCAGGCATCAAGGTACAATAGCTAAACTTAGCACTTTTACCATTGAAAATGAACAAAGTGTGAATGTTGGCTTGTCTTTATGTGAGCCTATTGATTCTTTACTATGTGTTGATAATCTGCTTGTTGAAAGTGTGGATACACTAGTTGATCCTATTGATGACAGAATTTATTCTTCTAGTAAGATCGATTTGTGTCCACCTAGTGTTGACACCTATGCTTTGAATGCTAGCTCATTATTTTGTAATGATTGTGTTGATCAACCTGTTTGTGAGTGTAGTTCACTAGTTGAGGGTTCTTGTAATGTGATTAAGAAACCTCAATTTGGTGGTACTAACGATAATGTTGATCAGTTGAATAGGAATGACTCTTTGAGCATATCTTTTGTGGAAGGTCCGATTGCTTGCTTTGCTCATAGAGACCTTGTGCTTGAAAGTATTTCGAAAAATGATATGTGCCTTGTTGAGGGTGAACTTCCATGTGTAAATTCTTCCCTGGTGGTTGATCATTCCCTTGCCAAGTGCAATATCTCATCTGAAGATGATGAAATCACTCCTAGTGATGTACCTAGTGGTGTAAATCATGAAAACAGTATAGCTCTTGATAGCCATACTTGTTATGGTATCCCACTATGGTGTGATGATTTTCCTCCCGAAGATGGAAATCTCCTCTGGGAAGATTATAGTACTCTTGTGGTGAAGGAAGGTGATGAGGAAGGTGGTGTTTGTTTTCCCATTACTTCTACTTCTTAGTGTGTTTCACTTCTTAATGGCATGACCAATACTTTTGAGCCTATTAGTAGTCATACACATGAAAACACCCTAGAGGAAGTAGAATTGCGAGACACATTTCTCTATTGCTTGTTTACATATGATGATGCTCATGTTGTTGAGTGGAGTAGTTGTTGGAAGGAAAGAGTGCCAACCTGATAAATGGATGTGCACTTGATCATAGTACATGGCTTGCCTTTCTATTTGACCCCAGTAGCGAGCTGAATTGTAGCATTTGTGTGGGAATGTTTGTTCTAAATGGCAAGCAAATGGTGGTTGACATTGTTAATTTTTTTCCCTATGCAGGAAAGCTCTTTTTTAGGTTTTACCATCCACTTGAAGAGCCTACATTGTGTGTCGGGAAGGATAGCTTCCTAGACCTTTTTTTTATTTCTTACGTTGAGCATGATCTTGTTGAATGTGCATCTCATGGGGGTAGGAGATATTTGTAGAGAGAGGGTGAAATTTGTACCTTCTTTTACTATATCTTTGCATATGATGAGATCCCTAGTTGGATTAGAAGTGCATTGCATGTGGATCAGGGTATCCTTGTGGTCTACACTTGTTGCTATGACCCTGTTTTGTGGACCCTCTATCCTTTTGATCTTGGTGAATGCATGAAGGTATTTGAACTGGTGGGAGTATCATCTTTTGGGTGGTACTACCTTGTTGTTGAGAAGAATGACCATTGTCCTTGTTCTCCATTAATGGGCTTAATAGCCATCACAATAGAGGATGTTTGGTTGTTCATGAGTTTAAGTCTCCTCGGTTAAAGGATATTTATGCTAATCTTTGTACTACCTATCATGCTAAGAGGATAAGCTTCTTGCTTATGATCTATATGGTTTTACAAGGTTTAGATTCGAGGACTCACTTTTATCTACTTGCATATGACGATACTCATACTTGTGTGGGTTGCATATCTTATGTTAGTAGTGGTATAAATTGGGCAAATGAGAGTCTCCTTTACTCAATGCTATGCAATCATTTTCCATTTGACCCCGGTGTCGTCTATAAGTGTATTGAGTGTGGTAGTAACACTATATGTCATTTGCATGATTCTTCAGTGGTGTTATTACTTGATCCAATGTTCTTGAATGAGGTATGTTTACCAATTTGGGTGAGGGATACTTATGTACTTGAACCTACTCATGAATTGG
Source organism: Solanum verrucosum (assembly GCF_900185275.1). NCBI lineage: Eukaryota > Viridiplantae > Streptophyta > Magnoliopsida > Solanales > Solanaceae > Solanum > Solanum verrucosum. The sequence continues at coordinate 623,877 of NW_026020312.1, read as the reverse complement.
GAATAATTACTCTCTTGAAGTTATCTAGTGCATTGGATGGGGTCTTAATTTAGGTCAACACTATTTGTGCCTTTGCATTTAGGTATGAGAGTGTTCATGTGCTACTTGACATAAGGGAGGTCATGTGCTTGTTTGGATGTGGAACCAATGAGGGATTACATATGAGATTGTTTAAGTGTATTGGTTCCTTTGCTCTACCCCTTTGTCAATATGTCTTGCTTAGCCAAGTATATCTTGCTTTGATAGGTTATAGACCCTTTGTTGATATTTGTGACACTTGATTATATGTTAAATTTGTGCATCATTGGCATGGTGATGAAATTATTTTTGCTAACGCTAACCCTCATGCCATGATGATCTTTGTACTGTTTGCTTCCCCTATGGTTTTGCAAGTTATGGATTCGAGAACGAATCCTTTTCAAGAAGGGGAGAATGATGTAATACAGATTACCTCAAGGCTATCCATTCACGAACTTCAATGCTTTGTTGGAGTGTTTACACGGATGGAGGCTGTTGGGCTTGAGATGGTACCAAGGAAGGGGTTCCAAGCCTTGCTTGGTAACAAATGCGCTTTGAAGGAGCTCCCAGCTGAGAAACATCATGTGTGGATGATAGCTTGGAGCATGGGAAGCCTAACGAAGCAAGGAGGAGCAAATGAATACGTTGCTCCATTCGATGAGTTGACCTCCACTTCGGTGACTCACCAAACCACTTTGGCGAGGGTTCTAACATCGCCAACTGGTCCAAGGAGCTACAGAGGGAAAGCTGATCATTCGGTGAGCTGGAGACCATTGGCGCATCGCCAAGTGGATTGGGTGATGGTCCCCCAGACCGCCCAAAGTTCCAGTAGCTTCCATGGAAGGGCAAGGAGCAGGGTTCCTCGCCGAACCCATTGGGAAGATCACCGAGTCATTGGGCTATCCCGACTCAGTTCGCCCATTAGTCCATTTGGGGTCACTTTTGGGCCCATCTATTTAATAATGCCTAAAACTATAAATAGGCCTTTAGGGCTTCATTATAAGGTAGATTATCTTGAATGTTGAAAACTGAAAACTCATGTTTGAGTGTTGAGAGCTTGGTTAAGTTTTTGTTGCGTTTTGTTAGAAACATTGGTTGCTTGGGATATCGATTCCCTTGAGGTCATCGTAAGATACTCGGTGCTTCATTGTGGATTAATCGATTGAGGTCCTTAGGTTTAATATACCTTTAGGTTGCTTTTGATTTCCTTTTCTTGTGTCAATCTATTTATCTTTACTTTTCGTCTTTGATTTCCGCAATTTAGTGTGATTCCCTTATAGGAATTACATCAGTAATAGATGGGTAAATTGAGACAAGTCTAGACTTCCGCTTTCCATTTATGAAAATTTTGGACTTGAAATGTGTTTTTACTCTTTATTATTCTATGCTTATGTTATGATATGCTAAGTGGCTTACATGGTGCCTTTTGTGGTTGGGTCGTGGCAAACTTGGTAATCAGAGCACAAGGTTTAGAATGATTCTAGGATGATGTCTCATAAGCCACGTCTAGTAGAGTCTTGTTCATGAGTGTGAAGCGCGCTACATTTATGAATGAGAGGCTATAAGATGTTTAGGAAATTTCACTTTTTTCATTACTCTTAAGTTGTGACATGGATTTTAGCTCTATAAAGTCCCTTTATTAATCCTTCTTTTGTGTCTTCAGGATATCAATACATGAAGGGCTAACGCAAGAATAATGGAGGCTGACAATGTGAATGAGGAAGCTCCTCAAGTTAATCAAGCTTCTATTAATCCTTCGGATATGGAGGTTAGGTTGGCTTTTCAAATGTTGGCCAAGCTATGATTACTCAAGCTCAAGCTATGACGACTCAAGCTCAAGTTGTGATGGATCAGGCCAATAGAGATTATGTGACTCATGTGAATCCTAATATGAATCCGGCCACCTCAAGGGTTAGGGATTTTGCAAGAATGAACCCTCCCGAATTTCGTGGCTCCAAAGTGGAAGAGGATCCTCAAAGGTTTATCGACGAGGTTTATAATGTACTTGCTATTATGGGGGTGTCTTTGGAGGAGAAGGCGGAGTTAGCTGCCTACCAACTAAAAGATGTGGCTCAAGTTTGGTATGATCAGTGGAAGGGTGAGAGACCCATAGGAGCGGGCCCGGTAGAATGGGAATCGTTTAAAATGGTGTTTCTTGATAGATTCTTTCCCTAGAGTTGAAGGAAGCAAATATGCAAGAGTTCATTAACCTTCATCAAGGAGGTATGAGTGCGAAAGAGTATGCTCTAAAGTTCACCCAATTATCCAAGTATGCTCCAACTATGGTGGCGGATTCAAGGGCAAAGATGAATATATTTGTGATGGGAGTGTCCGACATGGTATTTAAAGAATGTCGTATGGCAATGCTTATCCCGAAGGATATTTAACATCTCATGGTGCATGCCTAACAAATGGAAGAAGAGAAACTCAAGGAAAAGAATAGAGAGGTGAAAAGAGCTAGAATCGGTGATGAGAATTTCTCCAATGCTAGGTCCGATGGACAAGGTCGACCAAAGTGCAAACAAAGGTTCTCCAACCAAGGTTCCTCAAATGCTTCCCCAAGGGTCAACAAGGATAGTGTAACACCCAGAAAATTAGTAGACTAAACTAGTGCTAAGAGCTAGGGTTCTAGAGTGTGATGTTGAGAATTTGAGTCGTAGTTGAGACTTTGCATTCTTAGAATGAGGATTTTAGTGGATGAACATCAAGTTATGTATTAGACCTAGCACGCAAAATCTCAACTACGACTCAAATGGCTGGGACGGGGCTTCCAAGTAAGGGACATTTGGGTAAAATCCTATTCAACTAGTTTTAAGTGGGCGTCATTTTATATGTGTTTTATTCACCTATTTAGAGTATTTTAAGTCTTTAACCCCCAATTCTAAGTTACTTTACACTAGACCCAAATCAAAATCCCAAAGACCTCTCCACTCAAATAATTCTCTCTCTGGAAAACCTAACAAGAAGAAGAAGAGAAGGAGTCTAGGTAGAATCTCACCATTGAAGCAAGCTTAGTAGGGCTTTGAATTAAGGTATGTTTAGCTTTTCATCTATGGGTTCTTCCACCCATAAAGTCCCCTAAGATTTCCACTAATATGTGAAGAAGAACCAATCTAAGCTAGGGTTATTTCCAATGTGTGGATGTTGTTGGGTATGATTCCAAAGTGTTGGTTAATACTTGTTTATGGCTAATTAGGCATTTAATTGTGATATTATGATTAAATTGTGTGGTTTCAATTTTTAACCCTAGTTTTCTTGATGAGTTGCATGATTTGTGGGTTGATGCCATTAAAGGGCAAATTGAAGGCTCATGAGTGACCTTCTTGTAACAATGTCATGAGTAGTAATTGTTCAAGGTTAGGAACACAAAATAATGAATTGAACTTAGCCTAATTGAATATGATTGATCTTGACTTGTAAAGTCGGAATTGAACCTTTAAGATGAATTATGGCTAGAATCACCTAGTAATGAGGAATGTAATGATAATTGCTTAAGAAAAAGCCTTTTTCTTTAATGTCTTGTAATCTAGATATGAATAAGGATATAATTAAGTAAAGCTTTGAGATGAAGGCTTGTAGTCATGAATGTTGAATCACTAGGGCTTGAGAGTAGGGTCAATGTGATGAATATAATCTAATGGGTGGGTTTATGGTGAAAGGCCTATACTCACCTATTCTATTTTATGAATGTTTGAAATTATGAAGTGATAGAATCACTTGAGCATGGATGGATCGTCAAGGACATCCTTCCATGAGAGATGAATGTTAAGCAAGGCTTAACAAGTAAACCTTGGGGTGTATGCTTGGCTCCAAGTGGATATTGACAATGAGAAGGAGTGTCACACAAGAAAGGGTCCGGGCTCCAAGTAGAAAGGAGAACCACACCTAGTTGATGTGAGGACTATCAAAGTACAAGGGGGAACTTACGTAGTAGAGTGTGAGTTTTCCCATAGTTAGGTCTCATGAGATGGGATCCTTCACATAGTTGAGTCAAGGTTCCTAGTAGCAATCTCCATATCTAATGAACTAAGACATGCTTGAGAAGCATCTCATAGTGTTCAAAGTATAATGAACTAAGACTTACCTAATGAAGTAACGCATAGTGTTCTAGGGTGTAGATGGACTTAGACTTGTTTAAGATACCATCTCATAGGGTCCATGTAAAGAAGGAACTTAGACATACTTTATAGAGTATCTCATATGGTTCCAAGTATAATAGAGTGAGACATACTTAAGTAAGTATCTCCTAGTATCCATGCTAGTAATGAACTTAGACATACTAAAAGTGGTATCTCATAGGGTTCAAGTTATAAGTGAACTAAGATGTGCTTAAGAGAGTACCTCATAGTGTTCTAAAGATAAAGAGAGGAACTAGGTTCCAAACCAAGAAGTATTATTAAGAGGACCTAGAAGTAATACTTAGCATGATTATTATTATGGGATTCTATGATTGCATTGCACAAGTATGACTTGGGGTTACTAAAGAGAATGAGTTGAGATAGGATTGTGCCATAGTTGCCTTCTTTACTTTAGTGACTAAAGGTGAGAGACTCCCTTAGTTATGAGAAATTAAGTAAATAATGAGAACAAAGTAGGGTGAATATGACTAGGATGGCTTCAAAGTTATGCTTAGTGTAAAGGGTATTATGGGATGTTTTTCATGAATTGCACAACTGTGCTTTGAGGTTGCCTATAAGTATGGTGCCCTTATGGTAGAGAAGCCTAGATAATTAACCCATATATATAGACTAAGATTAAGTTGACTAAGAAGGGATACATGGCTTGGGTAGTATTATGGGATGCTATTTTTGCTTTGCACTTGTATGCTTTTAATGTTACTTAAGAATAGTACTATTATGGTATAGATGAATAAGAGTCAATAATGCTTATATGATACTTATGATGTTATAGTTGGCTTATTGTAATTATGAGGTTAAGTAATGATTTAGCTCTTATGTTCATATATCTTGCATTATGTTGACTTATGATGTTATGTTATCTTATTGGAGTTTATCTTATTATGTCTTATGACTATGTCTTATGTTGACTAACCATTTGAGATGGTTTATGTTGGTATGTTAGCTTTCATACTTGGTACATTTTCTACTAACACATATTGCCTACATTTTAATCAAATGTAGGGTTTGGAGACTTAAGTGCTACTTGGGAGATAGGTTTTCTAAGGAGCTAAGAAGATTTAAGATTTGGTGAGTCCTCATAGTTTCAAGGACGTACCTATTACTTTTATTATGTTTTAGACTTTATATGGGCTGTGTCCCAAGACTTTAATTCATGTTATTCATAGATGGTTTGAGACAAAGATGTTAGAAAGACTTCCGCTTTTATGAAATGTTTTTGATATTATGTTTTAAAGAAAGTTTTAAATTTCCTCAAATTTTCTATTATCCTATGTTATGACTATCCTAAGGGCTTGTATGTGACCCCTTCGGGGTCAACTACGTCATGTTACATCTAGGGGGTACTCCTGGGTCGTGACAGATAGGGTGTCTAACCTTAAACCTCAAGGAGGTAATAGAGGTGGCTCTTATGTGAATAGGCCAAATTGTGCAAAATGTAGGAAGAATCATGATGGTAAGTGCCTAGCTGGCACCGACATTTGTTTTGGTTGTGATAAGGGTGGCCATAAATTAAAGAATTTCCCAACACTTACGGCCAAGGGGAGAGAAAGAAAGCATGCTCCTCCTAGTTGTTCAAACTCCAATGCTCCAAAGCAAAACCGCTTTTATGTTGTTCGATCCTGAGGTGACCAAGAGAGCTCCCTGGATGTGGTGACCGCTATGTTAAAATCCTTTCTTATTGATGTATATGCCTTATTAGATCCCGGTGCTACCTTGTCCTCTGTCACACCTTATGTGGCTATGAAGTTTTATATGCTCCCCGAAGTGTTATTAGAACCTTTTTTTATTTCTACCCCGGTTGGTGACTCAGTGGTGGCAAAAACAGTTTATAGAATATGTCTCATTTCCTTGTCCCATAGAGTTACTTTGGTGGATTTGGTAGAGTTAGACATGTTAGATTTTTATGTGATTTTGGGTATGGATTGGTTGCATGCATGGTATGCCTCTATCGATTGTAGAACTCATGTGGTTAGATTCCAATTTCCACATGAGCCTATCTTAGAGTGGAAGGGGGGGGGGGGGGGGAATTCTATACCTAAAGGTCGATTTGACTCTTGTATTAAAGCTAGGAAGATGATCTCCAAAGGGTATATTTACCATCTTATTAGGGTGAAGGATGTTGAATCTGAAGCCCCTTCTCTAGAGTCGGTTCCGGTAGTGCATGAGTTCCCAGAAGTTTTCCCCGATGATTTGCCCGGTATTCCTCCCTAGCTGGAAATAGATTTTGGTATTGACCTTCTTCCGTATAGCAACCTATCTCTATTCCTCCTTATAGAATGTCTCTGATGGAGTGAAAAGAGTTAAAGGATCAGTTAAAGGATTTTCTAGACAAGGGTTTTATCCGACCGAGTATCTCTCCATAGGGTGCTCCCGTATTGTTTGTTAGAAAGAAGGATGGGTCTCTTAGAATGTGCATCGACTATCAACAATTAAATAAAGTGACCATCAAGAATAAATATCCCCTTCCGAGAATTGATGATTTGTGTAATATCCCGTAACTTAAAATACATTTGTGACTCGTAAACACCAATGCATAGATGTGATATCGGGGGAGGTATATAAAACGGTTAAGCTTACCATGTAACCTTTATATTTAGTCATTTGAAGGGTTAAACAAAAATTTTAGGCCAAAGAGATCATTAAAGAAAAGATTAAAGTTTCAAGGTTCATTGTGGAGGAATACTACAAATGATCTCATTTCTCATCTGACTTTGAACGAGCATATCTCCTAATATATAATGATTTAGAGGGCGTACAACCATCCAATTGAAGGTACTTGAGTCTAGTTTCCAGCAAAATAAACCGCTCGTTAAAATGATATTGGAGTAAAAAGTTATGTTCATTCTACGACAGACGCGCGCTCTGCCCAATCACTGCGGGACATGTGGCACTTTAGAGAAATTCGGCCAAACTTGTTGTTTTATATTAGAAGTTTGGGATATACTTTCTCAAATACTCAAGAACGTGTAAGGACTGGTTTCAAGCTATTTCTTCAAGTTTTTCTCATCTTCAATCCACCAAAGCTAAAGGTAAGTTGGTTTCTTCAAGAATCAAGTGTCTTCCTCTCCATAGACCTATAGATATACTTAGCTAAATGTTTTCTTGAAGGAAAAAGTATTGTTCTTGGAGAATAAAGAAGGGCATGGGCTGCTTTTCTTTGATATATAGGTATGAATCCTCTTCTATCTTCATAAGTAGTATTCCAAGGATGCTTTAAGTATAATTTGCAGGTAGGACTCACGGGACGGTGATAGGAAGCTGTGAGTCCATGTTTTACCCATTGTATTTGATGTTTTGGTGAGGAGGGAGTTTGTAGAAGGTTGTGTTGGCTGTTGTTTTGACCAAATGAGGGGTCAATGGTATTGTATTGGGGAAGTAAGCTGGTTACATTAAAACGGAAGGCAAGGTATAGAGAATGTGACTATTATAGTTCTTGAAAGTTTGTCGCTCACCAAGTGTTTGATGAAATTCCTAAGTCTCTAAGAATATGTTGTAGCTGGTTATATGAGCTCCTATTATTTTAATTTATGGCACTAGTTCTCTACCAACTTAAACTATGAGCTTATAAAGGAATTTGACATCGTTAACAAGGAACCAGTGGGATGTTGATCGGAGGCCATGAGTTTTACTTTTATGTTAATTGTGGATGATTAAGGGGGCTGGTTCTTTATGGTTAAAGGATGAGGATTAATACTAAACATGTAAATAAGTCATAAGCCTACTTGGAAAGTAGAGAAAGAGAAGGGTGTGGTGATACACCACTCATCTATGGTAATTGTTGAGATTGTCGCTCGCGAACCATTATTGCGTTTTTGGCATTGTTGTGACTCTTGATTAGTTTCTTATACTATCCTTTTATGATTTTATGTTATAGATAAATTTTTCAGCAAAGGAGTTTGACGACGTAAGATAGTAAGTCCCGAATTAAGGTATGTAAAGCTAAAACCTCTTTTGCCCTTAAGGCACGACCTAAACTTGTATGTTCTTTGGATAAATGTCACTATAGTTTCTATGATACTTGAAAGAAAGTTATCCTATTTTATAAACCCTCTCATGTTGAGTCCTAAACCTATAGAGTTATAGTACTCTTCAAGGAAGCAATATGTTTCACACAACTACATTTATTTACAATTGGAACTCTTAGAAGTTAGCGGTGTACATGTTGCATAAATTTAAAGAAAGCAACCAGCCACAGACTGTTCGTAAGTGCATAGGTCACAAGATATATGATTCTCAAGCTAAAGAATGAAATCACGAATTGTATCACGAGCTATGTGATTAATGAGTTAATTATTATAAATAATTGCAAGCAATTGAGATTATAGACTACTCTACAGCGTAGGGTTGGTATATTTAGGGCTACTACGTGCGACGCTACTCTGTGCACCAAATTCAATTATAGTCAGCTGGAATTTCTCATCGTGGATTCACCTGACTGATACAGGCCTGCGGGCATACCATACAGGAGCCTTGGGGGGCGTACCTTGATAGACCTCATTACTATGAGATTTCACGCGTGGTCATGACAATGGACTACAGATGCCATACAGGGTTCACTAATCGCCGTCAGTAGGCCATTATGTGATTCCATGACAGTTAGCTTTACAAAGAGCAAAGAAGCGATATAATAAAGTAAAGATATCACTTAGGCAAATTATAGGGATTATATATATATATATAAATGACTAAACCATGAAACGTTCGATGAGGACCCTTGAGGTTGGTCACAATTCCAGTTACGGATTATGTCTCCTGCATACACATGCTCAGATTTGCCTATCATGATATTTGATGTCTACTTGTTATTCAGTTTGCTTTACATACCAGTACATGTTTTGTATGTACTGACATCCCTATTATTTAGGCGTTTCATTTGTATCACTACATGCTCAGGTACTCAGGACAGCAAGCATTTTCAGTAGACTAGAGACTTCCAGTTTAGCAGTTGGTAAGCTTCACCTCTACCTGGAGCTATCAGATATTTAGAGCCTATATTTTGCTATGTATGTACATATATTAGAATGGTAATGTCGGGGCCCTGTCCCGACTAGTTATCAGATTCTCAAAGGCATACTCTTTAGAAGCTTCGTAGACTTAGTCTTGTTTCCGTTGTAAAGTAGCCCAACGTGCCCTTTTGTTATCTATGTTTTAGTATGTGTCTTCATATAGATTCCGCTGCTTATGAATCTACAGCTTTGGCATGAGATTAGTAAGATATTTAGCAAGTGTTTGTGTATGTCTGCCCCTTTCTAGTTAGGGGTGTGACAATTTGTTTGACCAACTTCAAGGTCTAGCTATTTTTCTAAGATTGATCTTCATTCGGGTTATCACCCATTGAGGGTGAGAGGGGTTTATTTTCCAAAGACAGCCTTTAGAACCCGGTATGGTCACTATTAATTTGTGGTCATGTCATTTGGGTTGACAAATTCCCCGGCGACATTTATGGACTTGATGAATAGAGTGTTTAGGCAATACCTAGGCATGTTTGTGATTGTCTTTATCGATGATATTTTAATCTATTCAAGGAGTGAGAATAAACATGTGGACCATTTGATAATTGTGTTGCAAGTTCTTAAGGACCAACAACATTTTGCAAAGTTTAGCAAGTGTGAATTTTGGTTAAGGTCTATAGCTTTCCTTTGTCATATGGTATCAAGTGAGGGTATTGAGGTAGATCCTAAGAAGACGGATGCGGTAAAGAGTTGGCCTAGATCTTTAACTCCTTCCGACATTAGAAGCTTTTTAGGTTTGACCGGTTACTATAGGAGGTTTGTTGAGGGGTTTTCCTCCATTGCTTCTCCGTTGACGGATTTGACTCAAAAGACAGCTAAGTTTGTGTGGTCGGAAGCTTGTGAGAAAAAATTTCAATAGTTGAAAGATAGACTTACTTCCGCTCCGGTGTTGACCTTACCAGAGAGTACAAATGGCTTTGTGGTGTATTATGATGCCTCTAGAGTGGGGTTGGGATGTGTCCTCATGAAAAATGGTAAAGTGATTGCCTATGCTTCAAGGCAACTTAAAATTCATGAGAAGAATTATCCAACCCATGATCGTGAATAAGCGACAGTTGTGTTTGCCTTGAAAATATGAAGACATTACTTGTATGGGGTCCATGTGAATGTTTTCACCGATCACAAGAGTCTTCAATATGTGTTTAGTCAAAAGGACTTGAATCTTCATCAACAAAGGTGGTTAGAACTCTTGAAGGATTATGACATGAGTGTCCTTTATCACCCCGGCAAAACTAACGTAGTGGCGGATGCACTTAGTACATTGTCCATGGGTAGTGTGGCTCATGTAGAGGATGAAAAGAAAGAATTGGTTCGTGAGGTGCATAGATTGGCCCGACTAGGTGTCCAACTAGTGGATTCCACCAAGGATGGTGTCTTGGTCCATAATGGTTTCGAATCGTCCTTTGTGATGGATGTAAAGTCTAAGCAAGGCCTTGATCCTATATTAGTTGAGTTGAAAGAGTCGGTACTCAAGAAGTCCATTGACGCTTTCTCCCAAGGGGGAGACGAGGTGCTTAGGTACCAAGGTCGGTTATATGTTCCAGATTTTGAAGGTTTAAGGGAACAAATTTTAGAGGGAGCTCATAGTTCTCGATATTCTATCCATCCAGGAGCCACCAAGATGTATCATGATCTACGGGAAGTCTATTGGTGGAATGGTAGAAGAAAGATATTGCGGGATTTGTTGCCAAATGTCCTAATTGGCAACAAGTTAAGGTTGAGCATCAAAGGTCGGGAGGCTTATCCTAAAATATAGGTATCCTCACTTGGAAGTGGAAAGATGTAAATATGGACTTTATTGTAGGTTTTCCTCGCACCCGAAGGCAACATGATTCTATTTGGGTCATTATAGATCGAATGACAAAATCAGCCAACTTTATTCCCGTCAAGGTCTCTTTTTCGGTGGAAGACTATGCCAAGTTGTACATAAGGTAGATAGTGAAGTTGCTTGGGGTTCCTTTATCTATTATTTCAAATCAAGGTACTCAATTTACTTCACTCTTTTAGAAGTCATTCCAAATAGGGCTTGGTACTAAGGTTAATCTTAGCACGGCTTTTAGTCCCCAAACCGATTGGCAAGCGGAGCATACCATCTAAACATTGGAAGATATGTTAAGGAAATGTGTTATAGATTTCAAGGGTAATTAGAATGACCACTTTCCATTAATAGAGTTAGCCTATAATAATAGTTATCACTCAAGTATCGGTATGGCTCTCTTTGAAGCCTTGTAAGGTAGGAGATGTAGGTCTCTGGTTGGTTGGTTTGAGGTAGGTGAAATTGCTCTTATTGGTCCCGAATTGGTTTATGAAGCTATTGAGAAAGTTTGGCTCTTTAAAGAGAGGTTGAGAGCGGCTCAAAGTAGACAAACGTTTTATGCCGGTCTATTTGAAAATCTCACCCATGAAGGGTGTGATGAGATTTGTCAATAAAGGGAAACTTAGTCCCTGGTATATAGGCCCATACCAAATTTTAAAACGTATTGGGAAGGTTGCCTATGAGTTAGATTTTCTAAATGATTTAGCCCCGGTTAGTCCGATATTTCATGTTTCTATGCTTAAGAGATGTACTGTATATCCGATATCCATTATTTCCCTAGAAGGGTTGGGTGTCGACGAAAGTCTTTCATATGAAGAGATTCCGGTAGAGATCCTAGACCGACAAGTCAAGAGATTGAGAAATAAGGTCTTATGGAGGAATCACTTAGTTGAGGGTGCTACTTGGGAGGCCGAGGCCGATATGAAGTCCCGATATCCTCATCTCTTTCCTATTCAAGCTTGAGGTAAATAGTTTCTCTTGAGTTTTAGTGTTTTGGGATTCATGTGTGTTATATGTGTTTTCCCATGATTTCCTTATGTTATGCATGTTCTTGAAGAAAATCATGTTTACTAAGAAAATGAGTTTTCATGATTTATGTTCCTCATGTTGTTGTGTATTTAGTATGAGTTGCCTATTTGACATCATGAGATGAGTTGATGAACATGTTTTATTATGCTTTTGAGAATAATTGCATATTGGCTCCATGATATTGTGTTGAGTAGGCTTTTAGTTGGATAAGGTAGTTCCTCCTATGAATGTGAGAAATATTGAGTTTCATGCATAATGGGTTGTTAGATGTAGTTCCTACTTCCTTGTGTTGCATTGATTATGTTTGACATGGAGTTGAAGTTTTCTCCTTTAGGATTGTGCATTATTTTGATGTTTCATGCATGATGGGCTACTAGTTTTGAGTCTTTACTTCCGTAAGGTGTCTAGATCCTCATTCGAGGATGAATGTTCCCAAGGGGGAGATATTGTAAACACTCCAGAAACAAGTAGGCTAAACTAGAGCTTAACATGAGGGTTAGAGTAGTAAACATACCTCCCCGTACCTAAAAACATAGGGCTTCGTGTTAGAACGTCAAGGTACGACCACCAAGGACCAACCATGGGTCCTTGAGGGAGACCCTTAGAAGTTTCCTGGGCAGTGACCAACGGAGGGCACCCACGCCTCGTGGGCCAGACCACGCCTGTGGGTGAGGGGTCGTGGGTCAAGACCCTAAAAACCAAGTCTTTAAACCCAGACCACGCTTCACCAGAATGGGTCGTGGGTCTAACCACGGTCCGTCAGTGAGGAGCCATGGGTCAGGATCCCAGAAATAGTCTATAGACACCCACCCACGATTCACCAGCACGCCACATGGGTCCATCCACGGACCGTGGTCGTAGGGTCGTGGGTGGTCACCTGTAGACTGTTTTGAGGAATTAGTTAGGGGTACTTTGGGGGTTTCCGGTTTTCATTAATATTAAGTGACGTCGTTTTATACTAATTTAGACTAACTATATATTGATTTAAGACCCTTAAATTTAGTCATCTTCCTCATTATTCCAAAATCCCAAATCAAAACCAACTCTTCACCAAAATATCTCTCTCTAGAACTTCAAAGAAGAAGAAAGAAGTTGGAGCTAGGGTTGAAGGAGCAAGGTTTTCTTCTCAATTTCATTGGAATTCATAGCTAAGTTATGGTAGTCCTTCATCCATGGATAGTCTTCATCCATGGAGTCCCTCCAAACTCAATTTCAAAGATAGTAATTCCCCAAAAGCTAGGGTTTTACTCCAAGTCATGGATTCCTTTCAAAAATGATTCTAATGATTTAATTACATTATGTTATGATTGAATTGAAGATTTATTATGGTTTTTATGTTGAAATCCCCAAGAATCCATGAAATCCCCATATTCCCAATTTATGACCTTGTGATTTGGGTGAATTGATGAAACAAGGATATTATGAGATTATGTTTGTAGTAATTGAGTTATTTGAATCATGTTATTATCCATATATAATGTAATAATTCTAGATGCGTTGATTTGATATGAGCTTTGACCATTGAAAAGGCAAGATATGATATTATGCATGTTTTATGAAGGTTATGTATATGCTTTAAGAACACTGTGAGAGTAAAGTGTCCATGATTATGATAATGTTGTTGTATTGATTGAAAGGCTATTCTCATGAAAACATAATGAACATAATGCGAAAGGTTCACATAATGGATATTCTAGGTTGAAATACAATTCTCACCTAATTGAATCTAATGTTATATGTAGACATGGACGGTGAAAGGTTATTCTCACACATGATCTAATGAGCTATCCTAATGAAAAAGTTATGACTTAATAAGTACTCTGTGGGATAAATGCTTAGCACTGAGTGGATATTGAATGTGAGATGGAAGCTCCCTCGTTAAGAAAGGTCGGATTTCTAGAAACAAACTGCTTATCCCATAAAATATGTGCCCCCGTAGGATATTTAGATAGTGGATCCACCTAAAGCTAACAAATGATGGTCTTACCTTAGACAATTAGGACAACCATTTTTGGTGTGGGTAACATCGGATTCCATGTTAAGCTCACATGGTCTATGTCGGTTAAGGCTTATTCCCACTATGACAAGAATATGAATTATGAACTATGGCCACTCAAGAAGATTTACTTAGTATGGGTGAGATTATGGGATCTTATTCATGCATTCCCCAAGTATGCTTGGAAGGTACTTATGGGATGTTTCTCTTATGATATGATGAGCTATGTAATGAATATGTTTATGACTTATGCTTTTCCATTTTCTTCAAAATGATGCTTTAACTTAGAAAATTGCATGCATTCAACTAAAATGTCCCTTTTAGCATGGTTTCAACATTTTTATGCATGGCTATCATACTTAGTGCAATTTTGCACTAATCCATATTTTCCTACATTTTCCCAAGTGTAGGGTCCGATTCTCAAGGTGGTCCTCATTGTGGCTAAAGCTTGGAATTTCTCATTTCTCCTAGCTTGTTGGTGAGTCCTCATGGTTTGAGGATGTATGTTTTCACTTAGTAGTTTATTTCCTTGTATTTCCTTTTTGCACTACGATGTATGGGCGATGGCCTTTTTTATTTCGATTATTGTAATAGATGGCTAAATTGAGACAAGTCTAGACTTCCGCTTTCCCTTTATGAAAATTTTGAACTTGAAATGCGTTTTTACCCTTTATTATTCTATGCTTATGTTATGATATGCTAAGTGGCTTACATAGTGCCTTTCGGGGTTCTATATGCCTTGTTACTGATGAGTCCACAAATTGGACTCATTTAGGGCAATATTTTAATAGAAATTGTGTCCTCAAATGTTTATTTTATCTCAATATCTGATGAAAACCCTTAAGTTTCAGGTATTTGAAGTTTTGAGGAAAGCATGGACACTACGTCGCAAAAAGGAATGAAAAGATTAAAAAGAACGAAGAAATGAAGGCATGAGGATTGCCGAGTACACTTGGCGAGTCGTCGAAGGGTCTTACTTCGCCTTTTGTTCTAGTGTGCTGAGCCCTGAAAGAAAGGATCAAGTCCACGGAAAAAGGGAGCAGTCGGCGCATCGCCGAGAAGTTCTGTGAAGCAGTACCATGTCGCCCAATGACCCAGAGCACGACGATATTGAGGGTTGGTGCAAGATGGTAATGAACTACACCAAAGGTTGAATCGCCAAGTTGATCGGCGATTCTGACTAACGTCACCGAATGATCCGATGCAGCACAAATCTGTGAAAACTATAAATACTAGTTAGAGTTGTAGTTTTAAGTGTGGAACAATTATTATAATTTTCACTTAGAGTTGAACAATTGTTGTAGTTTGCATATAGAATAGTACTTTTTGATATTTTGCTCTAAGTTTGAGAGGGTTTTGAAGACTTGAAGAAATTCATCTCCAAGGATTTGGACTTGAGTCTCTTGGATTCTTCAGTCTTGGTCTGTAACAAGACTTAAATCTTCATACCCATTTGAATGCAAGCTCATTTAGGTATAAATTTCTATCTCTTGATGTGTGGCTAAAACCCCCAATTCTTGGGGTGTGATTTAGCGAATATGGGTTAAGATAATTATTGGTTCTTGCTTGATGATAGTTTATTCGTAGTTTAATTGTGATTTCGTTTAGTGGTTGTGGATGAATTTAATGAATTTGTAGTTGCAAATACAAGTTTATTTATGTATTTTCGGCTTGCTCGAAAGAGAGGTCGTAAAACTAAGACCACTAGATTGATGGCCAGTGTGAGTAGGTCGACATGAGGTTCAGCTCGAGAGAGTGAACCCTAGTCCCATGCCCACACACTCAGCTCGAGAGAGTGAGTGGGTTAAGGCGTAGGCTGGTCTTCATGCGGCAAGTGGGTGTCTGAGAGGAACGCATTTGAAATGGGGTAAGTTGCTCGAGAGAGAGCTTATCCCCCTTAAAGCTTAGCCTAGTCACAATTACTCTATGAATCTTCTATCAAAAGCATGTACCCAATAATCTAGCTTAACCCGTATTCCCATCACATCCCAATGATTCCCTCTTATTACTTGGAAACCCTTGTTGATTTTGCTTTTTTTTACTTATTAGTTACAAAACCCCATTGTTAATTGACACTTTTGTGTCCCCCTTTAATTTACAATGTTTTTACTCGTTAATGTCTTTAGCTACGACTAGTTAGAACTAAATTTTATTTTTCTATAAATTCTCAAAACCACTCTCTTGGGACGATCCCAACCATTGGTTGGGTTACTAAACTATTGTACGATCGTAGACACTTGCATTGGAAGTTGTGTTTTGAATACGCAAACATCAAAATGGCGCCGCTGCCGGGGAGTGGTGTTATTTGAGAATTTTTAGATTAGTAGAATTTTTGTTCTTCTTAGTTGTAGTTTACTCACTTAATTTTCAGTTTTGTTTTGAGTGTTTGTGTGTTTCAACAGACATATGAGTATGTCAAGCAGTACTCGTGAGCAAATGGAGTTCCCTCCATTAGAAGTCATGATGTTTAGGGATCGTATTCTAACTTTCAAACAATTGGAAGGTGAACGGATTCATGAGGCATGGGCAAGGTTTAAATCACTTCTGATTCGATGCCCCACTCATGAAATTCTCGATATAGTCCTCCTGGACTGCTTCTACAGAAGTCTTGGTCCCAGAAACAAACAATTGCTGACCGACTCACTCCGGGTGGTATTAAACTTCAGCTCTATGTGATGGGAGCCCACCTGCTTGATCACATGGCTGAAGCAAACCAAGAAGTAGAGAAGGACTTCATGTTGGCCGCATTGATGACTCAGATGGATGAGTTGGCCAAAAAGATAGTGGTGATTGAAGTCCAATGCAAAAGGACGGACAAATACATTCCCCCTCATGAGCAAAGAAAGCCCAAGGACAATGAGGGTAAACGTGTTGAGGGAATGCTCTCAATCATTCTCGGCAAGGTAAGTGAGCATGATAGGGTGCTGGAAAAAGTGAAGAAGAACATCAAATTGATGAAACAGATGATTGGTTCTCATTCCAGATCCATTCAACTGCTCGAGAACCTTACAGGTCATGTGATGCCTCATCTTCATCCAACACAAAGCAGGGGGTTGCCAAGTGATGTTTTGGTTAACCCCAAAAGTAAAGTTTAGGTGTTAACCAACGTCGTGCCACGATGTTAACTAAGGCCTTGTTTAGGAGGCAACCCAAAACCCCTAAATGCTTTAATCTTGTTTAAGAAATAATGGTGTGTTGATAATGTAGGTTTGAGTTTGGAAAGTGTTGATAGATGCAGGTTGGCGAAATAAGGATCCAGTTGGCGAATCGTAGAATTGGTTGGCGATCTCTCTAGTGTCCACCGTTTGGACCTCCATTTAAACTGGAAGCCCTGTAAAACTCGGCGAGATACGAGACCATTCGGCGAATCGCCGATTAGATTGGCAAAGTGCGACTAATGTCGCCGAATGGGCGCGAACTAGACGATTTATAATGGCCAAAGGTCCTAGAATTTAAAATCCTTCACTTTCCCCTCGCTTTTAATTTTCACAAACTCACACCAAGGTAGTATTTCCAATATTCTTATATTCCACTAGTATTTTGGTTGGTTGATTTGTGCTCAGAGTTGGATTTCTTTGCCGCTTAGCTTTTCAATCACATTTTCATCGGCACAGAAGCTTAGTTCTCCAAACCCTGAGTTTGCTTCCGAATAGTTTGTACTCTTTTGCAATGATCGTATCTTATTGATGTGTTCTAGGCCTCTCTGCTAGAATTAGAATGTTTACATTCCTACTTTAACTTGAAAACCTTGCTCGTAATGTTTGATTGTCAAATGCCCGTGGATTTTGTGCTTTTTAATAAGTTGTATTGTGATTGCGTGTGGTTAAATTGATTGGATGAAGTCAGAGTAGCCCACAATTTTGCTAAATGTGATAAAATTGCTCAATGATAGAACGGGTGACACCGCTCTTAAGAGAAAATGTCATCAAATGGCCAAATGCAGCAAATTCGGGAGAAGTCTGAGTATTCCGAGGTGATGGATAGTATGGGTCTTGTTTGAATTTCGTTAGTGCATGGTTTGATTTTTTTTTTGGGGTTTGCGGGATTGAATTGGACAAGGTAGATTGAAAATGGGCACGTTGGGCCATTTGGCGAGCTGGGTCGAGCTCCCCGAATAGTTCGGCGGTTCGCCCAATGTATCCATCTCACCCTTAAAAGCATATCAAATTGGATGTTTGAGTCTATAACTTTCGATGAGAAGCCATGGGTCACCGAAAGCACTCAGATACTTGCCGAAAGTATTCTTGATCGCCTTTTGTATGCTATTCTGACCCCCTCATGCACTGTAACTTTCGGCAAACAAACCCATGCTCGCCGAAAGTAGTCGGCGGTTCGCCGAAAGGACCTTACCATCGCCGACTTGCTATAATTTGAAGTTAATCCTTTCGGTGAGCCTGAGTTAGCTCGCCAAAAAGGTTCGGCGGCTCGCCGATCCACTTGGTGAGTCTTCCTGTAGTAGATTGCCTGAGCTTCTATTTGACTTTTTCCCCCAACTATTCTCAATCTTTTGCATATATGACAAAACCTAACAAAACAGGTAGCAGCACACCACCCCGAGGCAAAGAAAAAGGGATCACAATAAATGAGGATGCCACTACATCCAGGAACAAGGCCACTAAACATTCCACAACTGGTGGGAAAGGCAAGGGCAAGGACAAAACCGTTGAGCTATCAGATGCAAGTTCTGACAGTACTGGTTTTTACACCAACGACCCAACAACATTTGACAGTGAGAGTATGGATTTAGATGAAGATGAACTTATGGAGGCACGGAGGAATGAATTACGATCTAAACAGCTAAATGACCCATCTCAGATAAAAAATCCTCGATCCACCACTTCGACTCCTCCAGTTCCAGAGCAGGCAATAGTTCTGGCATCTCCAGTACAAGGTCCCCCACCTAAATCAACAAATAGATTAAAGTCTGAGGGGCTGAGAACGATCATTGAGGAAAAATGGTTGTCCATTGATAGGGTGATCGACAGGTATCTCAAAAATATAGAGTGCCTGAAATACCACAAATTTCAAATCTTCACAAAACCCTGTGGCTCTTACATACCAAGCTGGGTCAGAGAATTTTACAATGCATACAGTGCATTGGTACCTCAACGGAAGAGGCTAGTATCGTCTTTCAAAGCAATTGACTACGTAGTTGTCAGAGAAAGGAAGGTAGCTTGTGACAGTGAGGCTAGCAACACAACCTTGGGTATGTCCAATAAGATTAATTATCATTGCCAGTACTTGATCAGAACAGAGAAGCTGGATGCGATGAAAAAGTGGTTAGCCCCGCTAATCTCAGACGATAATGCTCTGAAATGGTTAGCAGAAAGAGTTTTGATTGAAAAGAAATATCTAAACGTAGCTGCAAGATACTGGTTCGGGTTCATCAGCAACACAATTATGCCATCAGAAAATGAATCAATCATTCGCCTTGCTAAGGCAACTTGTCTTGGATGCATAATAGAAAAAACCAGGATAAATCTAGGGATGATCATTGCTTCTGAGATCCATATGTGTGCAAAGTAGAGCCAGACATCTCTCCCTTTCCTAGTGTTTATCACTGCATTGTGCAGAGGAGCTCGGGTGCCTACAGATGCAAAGAGGGATGTGGAATTGGTTGCCACCGCCTCCACCAATATCCGAAAGATCGAAGCTGAATATCTTAAGGACCAAGTGGAAAAGAAGCAGAAGAAAACTGTGGCCACTAGATCTATACATGCAGAGGCATATTTGCCTACTCCGGCCCTTGGGCCTTCAGGTATATCTTATGCCATTACCACTCCTACTGACCCTCCAATTCCCTCTACTGTTGTGTTACCACCCAGACCTACTGATGTTGTTGCCTCCTGTGAGCCGATGTCTCAGGCATCCTTGATCCGGATGGGACAGCTTGCCTAAGATACTAATTGTCGGGCTGCCAACATAAAAAGCTCCATTTCAGGCATGATTCAAGTTGCCCTCAATGATGTTGTGGAACCACTGAGCACTACTATTGATGCTCTAGCGGCAAGGATAGCAGTGTGTGAGCGCGACCAAAGAGCCACAGAGGAGGTGACAACCTTAAAGGCCGCTATTGCAGAGCTGAGGAAAAATGTGGACTACTTAAAGTCCACCGATATGTCCATGATATTTGGAACAGTGGAAATTCCAGATGTCCCCGAAATGCCTCAGACCACCACAGGACATGGGGATTAAATAGAGCATACAGCCGATCCTGAATCAGAGGCAGAGACTGATAAAGAGATGTTTGAGAGAGCTACAATGGATGACATAGGTGAGACCGAAGAAATCATGATAGATGATGTTGTGCAAGCTTCCTTGGCAAAGGCTTCTGCTGCTGGATCCAGTGAAGCTGGTCCTTCTGGGGTCACTTTGGGCATTGAAGCCCAGATAGATGGAGTGACCAATTAGTCAGGATCCCGTATTTGCCTCCCTCTTTGTCTTTCCTTATTTTACCTTTCGGATTCTGTGTTAATTGCATTTGAGGACAAATTGCTTTTATTGGTGGGGTGAGGCCCACCTTTGTGTGCTATTTGATGTTCGTGTTTTGTGTATATATTTGGGCCGTTCTGTTTTAACTAATATTATCACTAACTTTCTGTGGATGTTTG
Organism: Solanum verrucosum; assembly: GCF_900185275.1. Classification (NCBI taxonomy): domain Eukaryota; kingdom Viridiplantae; phylum Streptophyta; class Magnoliopsida; order Solanales; family Solanaceae; genus Solanum; species Solanum verrucosum. The sequence goes on along the minus strand of NW_026020312.1, from coordinate 603,256 downwards.
AGCTTACGGCTCCTTTTATTTTAAATTGCAAAATGATTTTTACCCTTCCAAAATAAATTGAATTTTTCACACATTTTTGCCACCATTTATATGCTCTTGAATGTGGTTGTTCTTTTGCAAAAATTTGAGTCTCGGTTCCAATCAATACCAATGACTTGAATAGTGCTCTCAATCGAACGAACATGAATGCGCGGCTACGATGAGGCCAAATGAAGTTTCATAGATAATATGTGAACTCTTTGCATCTCTTTATGACTAGCCTATTATCAAATTGAGTCTCTTGTGATGACCATTCCACACTAGCGAAAGTGTGGAGTCTTGTTTAACTTATAGTGTCAATGCCTAGTGTGATGAGCTTACCTGTGAACTTTGCATGATAGATCCTAGAATTTGCCCCGTTGGTCCGGTCAACTAAGTGATGTTATCTCGTGATATGATCTTAGGCAACTTCTACGAGTGTAAACCAATTTGACGTATACCTCTTTTGTGACCTACGTTGTGAGCGTGTGATTCTCTCTTGAACACCCTTTCAGCCTTACCCTTCTTTGGAAGAAACTTGATAAAAGCAATGGCCTTTCTTTATCCATCACTCATAATCCTCATGAAGTTGTGGTTAGTTGAATAGCCAACTTAGGCCAAAAGCCTAAGTTGGGGGTGTGGTGAAAAGATAGGGGCAAGTCAAGAAATGCAAGGAAAGTCTCCTCTTACCCATGGTTTTGGAAAAAAAAATGGAACCCCTCCATATAAAAAAAAAAGATAGAAAAGAAAAACAAAAAGAATGAAAAAGAAAGTTGTGGAATAAAGTACAAAAGATATGGGATTCCCAAACAATCCATGGAAAGTGAATAATAGGATGACATATGAGCACTAAAGAGAATGATGCCAGAAAGGAAAGGAAGTGTTGTGAGCACAACATCTCATGAGGATGAAAGTCACTGAGTCTAAATGACCATACCTTTGCACTCAACCCCATTACAAGCCTTGAAAAGACCTTTTTGATCTTGAGTGAGCTGAAACAAATGTTGATTGGAAAATACAAGCAAACTTATGGGAGAAATTATGAATTGTGTTCTTCTTTGTGAGTGTGAGCGTTGCATCTGATTCCAAAGCTTTAAACTGTGAAACCATTGTGTGAATATGGAATCATTCTTTGTGTGAGAGCATTTGAATACTATAGTTGAGCTTGAACTTGCATCTGAAGCAAGTATTGTGAGCATGATATTCATTGATATTTGTGAGTCACAACTTGAATCTTTGAGTGAACATTTGATCTTTCCATAAGTAAATTGAGTCTTGTTGTGTGCATTCATGATTGAGTCTTGTATAGCACTGTTCGAGACACCCTTTTTGAATGGCTGAACTAGAGTTTTCTTGAGGACATGAAAAAGTTTAAGTTGGTGGTGTTGATAAGTCCACAAATCGGACTCATTTAGGGCTATATTTTAATAGAAATTGTGTCCTTAAATGTTTAATTTATCTCGATATCTTTTGAAAACCCTTAAGTTTCAGGTATTTGAAGTTTTAAGGAAAGCATGGACACTACGTAGCAAAAAGGAACGAAAAGGCTGAAAAGAACGAAGAAATGAAGGCCTAAGGATCGCCGATTCCACTTGGCGAGTCGCCGAAGGGTCTTACTTCGCCTTTCATTCCATTGTGCTGAGCCCTGAAGGAAAGGATCAAGTCCGCGGAAAAAGGGAGCAGTCGGTGCATCACCGAGAAGTTCCGCAAAGTAGTACCGTGTCACCCAATGACCCTGAGCATGACGATGTTGAGGGTTGGTCAAGACGGCGATGAACTACACCAAAGGGTGAATCACCAAGTTGATCGGCGATTCTGACTAACGACGCCGAATGATCCGCTGCAGCACAAATCTGTGAAAACTATAAATACTAGTTAGAGTTGTAGTTTTAATTGTGGAACAATTATTATAATTTTCACTTAGAGTCGAACAATTGTGATAGTTTGCATATAGAATAGTACTTTTTGATATTTTGCTCCAAGTTTGAGAGGGTTTTGAAGACTTGAAGAAAAAAAGGGTTTCATCTCCAAGGATTTGGACTTGGGTCTCTTAGATTCTTCATTCTTGGTCTGTAACAAGACTTAAATCTTCATACCCATTTGAATGCAAGCTCATTTAGGTATAAATTTATATCTCTTGATGTGTGGCTAAAACTCCCAATTCTTGGGGTGTGATTTAGCGAATATGGGTTAAGATAATTATTGGGTCTTGCCTGATGATAGTTTATTTGTAGTTTAATTGTGGCTTCATTTAGTGGTTGTGGATGAATTTAATGAATTTGTAGTTGCAAATACAATTTTATTTATGTGTTTTCGGCCTGCTCGAAAGAGAGGTCGTAAAACTAAGACCACTAGATTGATGGCCAGTGTGATTAGGTCGACATGAGGTTCAGCTCGAGAGAGTGAACCCTAGTCCCATGTCCACACAACTCAAGAGAATGAATGGGTTAAGCCATAGGTTGGTCTTCATGCGGCACGTGGGTGTCCGAGAGGAACACATTTGAAATAGGGTAAGTTACTCGAGAGAGAGCTTATCCCCCTTAAATCTTAGCCTAATCACAATTACTCTACGAATCTTCTATTGAATGCATGTACCCAATAATCTAGCTTAACCTGTATTCCCATCACATCCCAAAGATTCCCTCTTATTACTTAGAAACCCTTGTTGATTTTACTTTTTTTTTTACTTATTAGTGACAAAACTCTATTGTTAATTGACACTTTTCTGTCCCCCTTTAATTTACAATGTTTTTACTCGTTAATGTCTTTATCTATGACTAGTTAGAACTAAATTTTATATTTCTATAAATTCTCAAAACCACTCTCTTGGGACGATCCCAACATTTGGTTGGGTTACTAAACTATTGTACGATCGTAGACACTTGCATCGGATGTTGTGTCTTGATTAAGCAAACATCAGTTACATCTAGGGGATCCCCTAGGTCGTGACAGTTGGGTTTATACTAGATTATGATCGTCTACACCTAGTATCGAATAATGTGTAGTTGAGCGTTAATCACCCTTCACAATCATGATGATATTCGTATGTGAGAAAACCTTCAACAATAATATTGATACTTTGATTTTAAGTCACCATATCATCATAAACAGCATTTTCATAAGACATGTATAATTCTTCGAAATTCATAGCTCATAGGTCCATAGGTTCATTATAGTTTCATAGTTGAAAATCATGAATTAGGCATGGGTCAATATAACTTCAACAAAATATCATGTATTATCATTGAATCATGTATTAGAAGATTTTTCCAATAATAAAAGCATAATTGGAAGAAAACACATATAGAGTTAGGAAGAACCCTTACTTGATCAATTGAATTTGAAATTGAGAAATTAAAACTATAGGGACCCCGTGGAGGAATGAACTCCTTGGGTGAATATCCCCATACCTTACTACTAAAAGCCTATGATGAATGGTTAATTGATGCCCTTAAATGAACCCTAGATTATTCTTCTCCCTTAAGATCAGAGGGAAATTGGGGAGTGAATTTGGTTAGGTTTTTGGGAAATCGGGGAATGGATGTTTAAGTGGGTACTTTCAAACTAAAAAAATCTTTATATAGGCCTTAGGATGAAAGCCAAAATTACTTAGTTTTGGTATAAAGCAAATAGAAAAACACCCAAAAACCCCTTAAGATAATTGTTAGACTTGATCTACGGTTCCAACCTCAAGTTGTAGAACCTTCTACTATTCGTACTGGTTAATCGTAGACCAAGTACTTGGACAATGAATTTTAATAAACTTTGACCGAAACCTTCTATGGCTCGTAGGTCTTCCTAGGGTCTGTAGTCACCAATCCAAGAAACCAACTTGTGCCCTTAAAATTTCATCAAGTCTTGATTGTTTCTATGGACCCTATCTACGACACATAGATTGATTGACGGACGTAAACCGTAGAAAAGGTATAGGGAATTTATTCTCAAGAAATTATTTCCCCTCTTTCTACATATACCATCTATGGCCCGGTGAAGCTTCTACGGTCCATAGATGGGGACTCGTGAAACCAGCCTGCAACCCAAAAACTCTTTTTCTCTCTTTACCAAAATTCGAGGTATTACAAGGTCGATCCTTGCAAAATGGAGATATCCTTCATGTTATTCTCAACAACCATCAACCTCTTTCCGATGAAGATGTCATCCATTCGTGTGGTTCTATGATTGGATGTATGTCTGAATATAGACTATAAACAAATGAATGTTAAAACTGTTTTTCTCCATGGTGACTTAGATGAAGAAATTTATATGGAGTTGCCGGAAGATTTTGAAGTCAAGGGAATATAGAATTATGTTTGCAAATTGAAAAAGAGTTCTACGGTCTAAAACAAACTCCAAGACAATGGTATAGAAAGTTTTTTTCCTTTATGAGTTTATAGGACATTAAGAAGACTTCTTCAGACCATTGTATTTTTGTGCAAAAATTCCCTGTTGATGACTCTAATATCGTGTTTCTTTATGTTGATGACATGCTTGTTTTGGTGATAAAACTTGCAGGATTAAAAAGTTAAAGCAAGAGTTGAATAAGTCTTTTGCTATGAAAGGCCTGGGACCAACAAGGCAGATTTTTGACATCCAAATTGACTGTGACAGAGAGGCAAAGAAGTTGTGGCTATCACCAAAGAATAACATTCAGAAAATACTTCAGAGGTTCAACAATATGGACAATGTTGGCAGTACACATTTTGTTCCAGTATATAAATCATATACGCAACAGAACCATAATACAGGATCATGAATTACATAATAACAGATAATATAAACCAAGAAAAACTAAAATTCATAATTCACTAACCTATTGAAGATTTTGCAGAACTCGTTTATGCTTGGCAAATCTAGAACTCTAGCCTTCTACTACTTCCTCACTAATTCTTTTCAACCAGTAGTTTGTATGGGAAAGTATTTTAAGAAATGATTTATCCTCCTCTCTGCCCCAACCAGCCCTTCTTATCTCGATTCTTCTATTGAAGAGGGGAAGGGAAAGGTTTTTCAAACGTCTCAGCAATTAAGAGCCATTAATTTCCATAAAAGGCAATCAATAGCAAATAAAATATGACATTTTAATTCTTTTCCATAACGGCAATGTTAAGGAAATATTAAGTAATAAATTTCTTTTATGACCAGCAAAAAAGTATTTTTGCTACTTCAATAAATTATATAAACCCAATAATCCATTATTTTTATAAGACCAGTAAAGGTTACTTCTTCTTCCGGAACACTTCTTTTCTTCTTGTCATAACTGGTTATTAGTCAGGCATAGTAGGGACCATAGACTTAATACCTAAGGCTTCTAATTTCAATATTAATTTGTAATAAATTACAATGTATTCCACTAAAAATCTGTAATTGCAATCCTTGATTTAATTTTGAAATCTACCATTACATCTTATTTAACTTCCCATGTTAGAATTACTGACACCGATCAATTAAATTAAATTTTCTGAATAATTTAATTTATTGACTAATTTAATCCTTTATTATTATAATTAACTTGTTTCACAAAACGGATATAAAATCTACCTGCAGGGTTTTCACGTAAAAACTTATAAGTATCCATAAAGGGGTATCTTTTATCTCAAGTCTGCGGCATGGTTCTATGTATTAATTATTATTTGACTAATGTGATTTGTCATTACTCAATATATTAGTAATATATTGACTCATAATAGAGTCTCACCATTTAATATATTAAAATAACAAATCAACTTACATAGATCGGAATAATTATATTAAGATTAAGAGTATAAGTACACGTAATGGACTACAGAAGTTGTTTATAAATATTTTGAGCATAAATGAACATCTCTACTTGGTTCGTTCAATACACACAAAATGTACTAGCACAAGAAATTGGAAGTTAAACATTCCCATAATTAAGATCGAATTATATTTAATCTTATAGTACAATTATCAAGATGTTTGTCATACTTTATCTTTGTTGTTAACATCTAATTTATAAATTATGAAAACCACCAATTTGAATCTTCTGTGTATGAGTTAAATAACTCCATACACAAAAATCATCCACTAAATAAGTAATGGATACACGTATTATGTATCACCTCGGATTGGGAAAAGAAGAAAAATGCATTTTTTGGGCTGAAGTTTGTATCTACGAGTCCCATCTACGAACGTAGAAGCTTCTACGGGCCGTAGATGGCAACCATAGGAAGTGGGGAAATATATTTTTATAATCAAGTCCTAGTACCCTTTTTATGGTTCACCAGGACGGTCCGACAACCATTATACAAGTCATAGATAGGTCTCGTAGGTGAGTCTGAGACTTGGTGAAATTTTGAAGGTCAAAGTTGGTTTCTACGGTTGGTATGTACAGGCCGTAGGATGACCTATGAGTCGTAAAGGGGTGTCTCTCCAAAGTTGGCCAAATAAAGGGTCTCCGATCATTTCTATGGTTGATCAGGATGGTCTGTAGGTCCAAACTATAGGAGTGAGTCGGTGGTTATTTTAAAGGGTCTTTTAGGTCTTTTCCTATTTGTTTTAACCCAATACTATGTCATTTTGTCTTCTACCCTAACCCCTGTGAATTTTAGCCTCCAATTTACCCATTTTCAACTTATTGTCCTAAAGTCCCTAAACCTGACAAAATTCTCTCTCCAAAATCCTCTCAAGTTTAAGGAAGAAGAATAAGGGTTAGGGTTCCATTCAAGTCTCCAAATTCTCTATTTCTCTTTGGATTAGATGATCAAGGTATGTGTGTATTTACCCATGGATTCCTTTCCTCCATGGGGTCCCCAAGGTTTCCAATTCTTCTCATATTCAATTTCAATTGTTAAGTTAGGGTTTGAATTCCATCTTTATGGGTTCTCTTGAATTACGATCTTATTAATTAATCCCTATATTCTAATGTGTGAATTGATTTGACTTCATGATTTTTAAGTTGAAGTTATATAGACGCATGCATTATTTATGATTTTTGTTGAGAACCCATGATGAAGCTATGATAAACTCATGAACCTATGATTTATGAACTTATGAAGTTATTCATGTTTTTATGAAATTATTATAAATGATTTAAGGAAGCTTTCGGACGTACATCATAAAGAAGTTAATGGGACATAAATCATACATCACACACAAGTATGATACGAAAAGACATAAATAAATAAATATGTGAAATGTCAGCATCACTGTTCTTTTCCCTTTTTGCCTCCCTAGACCTTTCCTTAAGATTTTCCTCTTTAATTTGTTGAACATGAACCATTAAAAGAGAAATGTCCATTTCATTGATGAACATGGTGGTATGACGTTCTTTAACCACCATCTCCGACACTTCCGAAATAAAACTTGTTAATCCTTCTCCTAGGATCGACAACCATAGTGGGAGCATATCTAGACAATTGCATGAACTTCAAGACATACTCCTTCATACTCATATTTCCTTGACGAAGGTTGATGAATTCAAGTAAATTGCCTCCATCATCTCAAGGGCAAAATACCTATCAAGTAAAGTAACCTTAAACTTTTCCCAATCAAGAGGACCGGCATCTACCACCCTCTGTTCCTTCCATTGGTTGAACTAAATTTGAGCAACACCCTTAAGTTGATAAGCAACCAATTCTAATTTTTCTACCGGTGTCACTCCCATGATAATCAACACCTTGTATACCTCATTAATGAATTCTTAAGGATCTTCCTCAACCTTAGATTCATGAAACTCTGGGAGATTCATCCTAGTGAAGTCCCTCACTCTAGTTGCCACTATGCCAACATTTGGGTTCACAGGGACCATAGCCTCCCTATTGGCCTGAGTTGTTCTGTCTTTGGACAACACTTGAAAGGACCTTAAAAGTCTACATTAATCGGTTGTTTGGCCAAAGGGTTGGCCAAAACTTGAGGAGCTTCTCATTCCACTTTCTCATTCACATCCTCCTAACATAAGGTCTTCAATGGGACATATGCTAAAAAGTATTGGATAAAGATTAGGAGAGAGACACATAGAGTAACACTCTATCGCACGACATTTGAATAATAAAAGAAGTGGAATTTTCTAAACATCTTATAGACTCCTATTCATAAATGCGGCTCGCTTCACACTAATGAATAAGACTCTACTCGACGTGCCTTATGAAACATACTAGGACATTTCTAAACCTTATGCTTGTATTACCAAATTTGTCACAACCCAAAATACACCCTAAGCATAACATGGCATATAGGACCCCGAGAGGCCCTACACAAGCCACTAAGAATGCATCATATAAGAAATAGAAGTGAAGACTTGAAACAAAGCATTTCATATATAAAAAGTTTGACAAATGGGAGTCTAACATAAGTCTCAAAGCCATCTAGCACATCATAAAGAAGTTATTGGGACGTATATCATACATCACACACAAGTATGATATGAAAAGACAAATAAATAAAATGTCTTAGCCCTTGGAACATGAGGACTCACCATCAACTGAAGCACCCAATACAAGTCTAGCCATGAGGATAAGGGGTAGGAACATTGGACCACACATTCATGATATAATGTAGGTAAAAGTATGCATTAGTACATGGAATGTACTACGTATGAGGCAATATGCATAAACAGGAACATGGTAGTATAAATGGTTTTAAAACATGTAAATATGATCAATAATTGGACATTTAAACATAAGGAAATAAAACATGGAAATATCATGATATAGTTAATGCATTTGATGTAAAGGACATAGTAAAAGCTTTGAAGAAAACATCATCATTTTGTGGGATTTTATCTTTAACCGACAATAAGACTATAAGAGTTATATCATGTAATCCGCTATATCCCTCATACCGAAAAAGAGGGAAACCATTTAAGACAATCCTATGGGGGCACATAGTTTGGGACTAGAGATTGCTACTCGAGACTACCCTATTTAAGCCTCCACCTCAAGCCCTCTCAGTGCCGTCTAAATCCCAACAAAATTGATAAAAGTCAAATGTCAATTTAACATAGGGAAGGCAATAATCAATACTACTCCACACCTTTCAAAATCAAAACATAGAATAGCTCCTTAACATAATTCAACATAGATGGGAAAACATTTCATCAATTTGAAATGTGCTTTTCATAATAGCATTGACACTTTCCTTTCAAAACTCTTTCAACTTGATGTTTATGCTTTCCTTGATCCTAGTTCTACTTTGTATTTCGTGATGCCATTTATGACTATGATGTTTGATTTTCTTCCTGGTGTATTTATAGACCCTTTTTCAATCTCCACACCTATAACTGAATCTATTATTGCTAAGAGAGTCTATATAAATTTTCTCATCTCCTTGCCCCATAGAGCCACTTATGTTGATATGGTTGAGCTTGATATATTTGATTTCGATGTTATACTTCGTCTGGATTTACTCTATTCATGTTATGCTTGTACAAATTATACAACTAGAGTAGACAAGTTTCAATTTCCTTATGAGCCAATCCTATAGTGGAAAGGGGGGAAATCTATGCCTAAGGGTCAGTTTGTTTCTTGTCTTTAAGATGGAAAGATGATTTCTTAGGGTTGCATTTACCATATTCTTCGTGTTAGGGATGCGAATTCTAAATCCCCTATCTTTGAGTTGGTCCCCATTGTTAATGAGTTTATGGAAGTGTTTCCCAATGATTTACTCAGTGTTCCTCCTGAAAGGGAAATAGACTTTGGTATTGACCTCCTCCCAAATACGTAACCTATCTTTTTTCATTCTTATCATATGGCTCCGGCAAAATATTAAAAATTAAAGGAGAAATTAAAAGATTTGTTGGGTAAGGGTTTCATCCGATCGAAAATCTCTCCATGGGGTGGTCCAGTCTTGTTTGTTCACAAGAAGGACGGTTGTCTTCGCATGTGCATTGATTATCATTTGTTGAACAAAGTAGACATCAAGAACAAGTACCCTCTTAGGAGTGTTGATGATTTATATGATCAACTCCAAGGAGAGAACTATTTCCCTAAGATTAAGCTCCGTTCAAGTTATCACCCAGTAGAGGGTGAAGGAAGGTGATATCCCGAGATGGCATTTCAAACTCAGTATGGTCATTACAAATTCGTCGTAATGTCATTTGGATTAACCAATGCTCCGGCCACATTTATGGACTTAATGAACAAGGTATTTAGGTAATACCTTGATATGTTCGTGATCTTATTTATTGATGACATGTTGATTTCCTCAAGGAGTGAGAATGAGCATGTCGATCATTTGAGGATGGTGTTACAAGTCCTTAAGGACCAACAACTCTTGCAAAGTTTAGTAAATACGAGTTTTGGTTGAGATCCATGGATTTTCTTGGTCACATTGTCTCCGGCAAAGGAATTGAGGTAGTTCTTAAAAAGACAGATGTTATTAAGAGTTGGCCTAGACCTCTTTCCCCTTCGTATATTTGATGTTTCTTGGGTTTGGCTTGTTATTATAGAAGGTTTGTGGAAAAATTTTCCTTGATTCTCCGCTGACGGTATGGACCCAAAAGAAATTTAAGTTTGTATGGTCGGAAGCGTTTGAGAAGAGTTTCCAAGAATTGAAAGATAGACTTACCTCTGCTCCGGTATTGACTTTACCAGAAGGGTCTGATGGGTTTGTAGTTTATTTTGATGCTTCAAGTATTTGACTAGGGAGTGTTCTTATGCAAAAGGTTATTGCTTATGCTTCAAGGCAACTTAAGATTCATGAAAAAGATCTATCCTACCCATGATTTGTAACTAGCAGCAGTTGTTTTTTCCTTAATGATTTGGAGGCATTAATTATATGGTTTTCATGTCGATGTCTTTACCGACAAAAAGAGCCTGAAATATGTGTTCAAGAAAAGGGATCTAAATCATCGCTAAAGGAAGTGGCTAGAGTTGCTAAAGAATTAAGACATTAGTGTTTTATATTACCCCAGTAAGGAAAATATGGTAGTGGATGCTCTTAGTTGGCTATCAATGGGAAGTGTTTCCCATGTTGAAGAAGATAAAAAGGAATTTGTTCATGATGTTCAAAGATTGGCCCGATCGGGTGATCGGTTATTTGACTCCACCAAAGTTTGTGTTATGGTTCACAATGGCTCAAAATCATCTTTTGTGTCGGATGTGAAATCAAAGCAAGGTCTTCACTCAATATTTTTGAGTTAAAGAAAGTGATGCTTAAAAGGTCCATTAAGGCTTTTTCTCAAGGGGGAGATGTTGTGCTTTGATATCAAGTTCGTTTGTGTGTTCCCAATGTTGATAATTTGAGAGATCAAATATTATCATAAGTCTATAGTTCTCGATATTCCAGTCACATGGAAACCACCAAGATGTACGAGACTTGTGAGAGGTCTATTGGTGGAATGGGATGATAAAGGATATTGCAGAATTTGTGGCTAAGTGTCCTAATTGTCAACAAGTGAAAGTTGAGCATCAAAAGTCAGTAGGCTTGTCTTAAGATATTTGCATTCCTACTTGGAAGTGGGAAGATTTGAATATGGAATTGATTGTTTGTTTACCCCCACTCGGCGGCAACATGACTTAATTTGGATTATAATAGACCGTATGACAAAGTCAAATCATTTCATTCCTTTCACGGTTTCATATTTGGAGGAACACTATGCTAAGTTGTATCTAAGGGATATGGTTAGATTGCATGGAGTGCCCCTATCCATTATTTTTTATCATGGTACCCAATTTCATTCCAGTTTTTGAAATCTTTCCAAAAGGGACTTGGTACTCATGTTAAGCTTAGTATATCTTTTCATCCTCAAACTGATGGGAAAGCAGAGTGTACTATCCAAACTTTGGAAGATAAGTTGAGAGCTTGTGTGATTGACTTCAAGGTTAATTGGGATGATTATTTTCCTTTGATTGAGTTTGCATATAATAATAGCTCTCATTCAAGCATAAGTATGGCTCTATTTGAGGCTCTTTATGTTAGGAGGTGTAGATCTCCTATAGGTTGGCTTGAAGTTTGTGAGGTTGCTTTCATAGGTGTTGAATTTGTACATGAGACTATGGAGAAAGTTTGGCTTATTAGAGAAAGGTTTAAAATGGATCAAAACTGATAAAAGTACTATGCGGATGTTAGAAGAAGAGATCTTGAATTTGATGTAGATGATTGGGTTTACTTAAAAAATTGGTAAGAAATGGATGTTTAGTCCTCGTTTGTAGGCCCGTATCATATTATGAGGCGTATTGGTAAAGTTGCTTATGAGCTTGATCTACCTAATGACTTAGCATCGGTGCACCTGGTTTTCCATGTCTCTTTGTTGAAGAAATGTGTTTGTGATACAACATCTATTATGTCATTGGAGAGTCTTGGTATAAAGGAAACCTTTCTTATGAAGAAGTTCCGGTTGATACTATGGACCGACAAGTTAAGAAGTTGAGAAATAAGGAAGTTGCATCTGTGAAAGTATTATGAAAAAATCAAGGGGTTGAGGGTGCTACTTGGGAGGTCAAGGCTGATGTAATGTCTCGTTATCCCCATCTCTTTCCCTCCAATCCTACTCTAGATTGACGTATTTAGTTTCTCATGGTCCATCATCATGTCTTAGTTATTCTCATGTTTCCTCATGCATGCATGCACATGAAACTTAGTTTTGAGATTTTATTTAGCTTAGATTGATTTCTCCATGATTATGTGCATTTGAGTATGATTTGCATGTATGTCTTATGAAATGATGTTTTAAGTATGTTTGTGCTTGGAGTTGATGTTCCTCCTCAACATTGTGAATTTTGAGTTACTTGCATTCATGTTGGGTTGTTAAATCTTCTTCCCTACCCTCCTTATGATGCCTTGAATCCCATTCGAGGACGAATGTTCTCAAGGGGGAGATATTGTAACACCTCGGATGGAAAATGTTATTTTTGGGCTGAAGTTTGTGCCTATGGATCCATCTACGGACTGTAGAAGCTTCTACGGGTCATAGATGGAAACCGTATGAAGTGGGGAAAATATTTTTTTATAATCAAATACCAGTACCCTTTTTACAGTTCACAAGAATGGTTCGTCAACCATTGCACGAGTTGTAGATATGTCTCGTAGGTGAGTCCAAGACTTAGTGAAGTCTTGAAGGTCAAAGTTGGTTTCTACGGTTTCTATTACGGACCATAGGAAGACCTAGAGCTGTAGAGTTGTGTCTGTCAAAAATTGGCCAAATAAAAGGTCTCTGATCATTTCTACAGTTAACCGTCGGTCAAAACAATAGGAATGAGTCAGTAGTTAATTTAAAGGGGATTTTTGGTCTTTTCCTAATTTTTTTAACCCAATACTATTTTGTTCTACCTTCTGCCCTAACACATATAAAACGCTTTAAGCCCCAATTTACCCATTTTCAACTCATTCTCCTAAAGTCCCTAAACTTGACCAAATTCACTTTCCAAAATCCTCTAAAGTGTAGGGAAGAAGAAGAAAAGGCTAGGGTTCCATTCAAGTCTCAAAGTTCTCCATTTTTCTTGGGGTTTAAAGGATCTAGTAACTGTGCATTCACCCATGGAGTCCTTTCCTCCATGGGGTCCCCAAGGTTTCCAATTCTTCTCAATTTCAATTTCAAATGATAACTTAGGGTTTCAATTCCATCTTTATGGGTTCTCCTGAGTTATGATCTTATTGATTAATCCCTATCTTCTAATGTATTAATTGAGTTGATTTCCTGATTTTTAAGTTGAAGTCTTATAGACACATGCATGATTTATGATTTTTGTTGAGAACCCATGATGAAGCTATGATGAACTCATGAACCTATGATTGATGAACTTATGAAGATCTACATGCTTTTATGAAATTATTATGAATGACTTAAGGATTCTTTGAAAGAAGGTGTCAATGCTATTTTGAAAGGTGTTTCTCACATATATGGATCCACATTCATGAAAGGTTCTCTCATATATGTTGAATTATGTTAAGGCGTTATTCTATGTTTTGATTTAGAAAGATGTAGATTGGAGTTGATTGTTTTATCTATTCCGTTGGATTTAGACTTAGCACCGAGAAGGCTTGAGGTGGAGACTCGAATAGGGTAGTCTCTAGTAGCAACCTCTAATCCAAAACTAAATGCCCCTGTAGGATTATCTTAAATTGTCACGCCCCCAGGCTACCCCCTTGACGTAAACACGGGACCTAGGATCACGAATGACCCTAAGCTAACCATGTCTGGCATAACATAAGCATACTGACATTATCTAAGAAAATAAGAACTAATGCAGAAGTTAAAACAATAGTTAACTGAATGTGATGAATATTCAATACTGATCTGAATATATATATATAAATAATATCTAAGAGTTTAGTGATACTAAACAATCACTCAAAAACTAAAGTTGAGTCAAACACTATGTTTGTAAAGCCTCTAAGTGACTAGAGTTGCTAGGACATGCCCCCAGCTAACTCTAGCAAAACTAAAACTGAAATAAAAGGCTGAAATGGAAAACATGTAGATTGTTCTTGAAGTATGAGGACTCACCACTAAAGCTACTGAATATGGATCGGGAACAAATCTACACGTGATCTAGATGCTGAGTACCTAAACCTACAACATGAAAGGATGTAGCTTAGAGTATGTGTCAGTACTTGGAATGTACTGAGCATGCAGAACATGGATAATAGTTGAACAAACATAACTGAGCATGCAGTACTTGCATGTTCTTGAGGGGTTCACTCGACTCATTCTCCTCTTTTGCTCTAAGTTTATTGATTTTTGGTGAATGAATCGCTTAGGGTAAGTCTGACTAAGTTGCTAGCCTTAAACTGACCAAAACTACGTAGTTTAGGCGTTAAACGACGTAGTTTAGGTGTCCAACGCATAGGGGAAAAGACTAAAATGATCCTAACTTAAAATGACGGGGCCATCGACGAGCCTGACCGATGAACCATGTACTGACCGACGGTCCATCTTGGCAGGGTGTCGTTTGGCTTTAGAGAGCTGGTGCTGAGGGTCAACATTCACAGACCATGGTCTGACTTACGGTCCGTAGGTTTGGCTGTGGGTTGTGCCTTTACTGAATTTTTCTCGGTGGAGTTGAGGTGACCAACCACGGACCCCACCTACAATCTGGGGCTCAACCTACAGTCTGTAGGTGGCCTCTGTCTGTGCCACGTGCAACTTCTGAAAATCTGAAATTTTGTCCCTTATTGAATCTAGGGTGTTACATTATCTCCCCCTTGGGAAAATTTGTCCTCGAATGAAGACTAAACTAGTTGGGTATAGAGGGAAGGATCTGCAATCCCTGCCACTAAGTACTAGAAACTGATTTATGACTGAACTGAGTTCCAAGAACATGCACATATGCTGAGATGCAAGAATGACTGAAGGAACAAGATACTAAGACTGAATTTACGCAAGAGTAAACTGAGAGGCGGGAGAGGAACTATTACCTCAAAATGAAACGGAATCGGAAGGAAGGAGATGAGGATACTTGGCCTTCATGGCTGCTTCTGCTTCCCAAGTAGCTCCCTCTACGGACTCACTCCTCCATAAAACCTTCATTGAAGCGACCTCCTTATTTCTCAACCTACGAACTTAGCGGTTAATAATCTCAACTGGCACCTCTTCATAAGTGACACTATCCTTCACATCCACACTCTCTAATGGTACTATTGATGCTGGATCACCCACACACTTCTTCAACAAGGAAATGTGAAAGACTGGATGGATTACTGTTAGTTCTGCTGGCAACTCTAACTCATAAGCCACATTACCAAATCATTTCAGGATCCTATAAGGACCTACGTATCTGGGACTGAACTTCCCTTTCTTGTCAAATCTCATCACCCCCTTCATAGGTGACATCTTCAGGAAAACCCAATAATCTATTTCAAATTCTAAGTCCCTTATCCTTACATCTGCATAGGACTTCTAACGACTCTGAGCTGTCTTAAGTCTATCTCTGATGAGCTGAACTTTTTCCATAGCTTCATGAACCGAATCTGGCCCAATCAATGTTGCTTCACCTACTTCAAACCAACCAATCGGGGATCTGCATTTATGCCCGTATAATGCCTCAAAGGGGCCATCTGAATACTGGAATGGTAGTTATTATTATAGGCAAACTCTATGAAAGGTAGATGATCATCCTAACTACCCTTGAAATCGATCACGCAAGCTCTCAACATGTCCTCTAAGGTCTGAATGTACACTCCGTCTGACCATCCGTCTTTGGATGAAATGTTGTGCTCAGATTTACCTGAGTACCAAGACCTTTCTGAAACGATTTCTAGAAATGAGAGGTAAACTGAAGACCTCTAACTGAGATGATAGACAAGGGAATCCCATGCAACCTGACTATCTCATTGACGTAGAGTTTGGCGTAGTCCTCCGCTGAATCTGTAGTCTTGACAACCAAGAAGTGAGCGGACTTAGTGACTTTCTCCACTATCACCCAAATGGAGTCATGCTTTCTGCGAGTACGAGGTAAACCCGTAATGAAGTCCATGTTTATCACTTCCCACTTCCATGTAGGAATGTTAATTTCTTGAGTCATACCTCCTGGTTTCTAATGTTCTACCTTAACCTGCTGACAATTGAGACACTTAGCCACAAAATATGCTATATCCCTCTTCATGCCATTTCACCAAAAGACTTTCCACAGATCACGGTACATATTAGTGGCACCTGGATGAACAAAATACCTGGAGTTATGGCCTTCGGTAAGGATCTGCTGCCTCAATTCATCCACTTTAGTAACACATAAGCGATCATGGTAACGAAGCACACCATCTCCCCCTTGGGAGAAAACTTCAACTTTCTGCTGATGATCTGCACCTTTCAACTGAAGTAATATAGGATCACTATCCTATTTTTCCTTAACCTCCGCTACCAATGAAAATTTGGATTTATTTTGAATTATCACACCACCATCTGACATGTCTGTAAGACCAACTCCTAAGCGAGCAAGCCGGTGAACATCATTCCTTCCTTTCTTTCTCAACATGTGCTACACTACCAATACATAATCTACTAAGAACATCAACTACTACATAAGCCTTACCGTGATACCAATTGTTAGAGTATATAAATCATATACGCATCAAAAGAATAATACAGGATCATGAATAATATAATAACATATAATATAAACCAAGAAAAACTTCAAATCGTTATTGATGTTTGACGTAATCAAAGACACGACTTCCAATTAAAGTGTCAACGATCGTGTGTAGTAATATAACCCAACCGAGTGGGTTGGGGTCGAGTCCCAAGGGAGCAATTAGTAATCAAGAATTAAATAGAAAAGTAAAACTTAGTTCTAATCAATCATAGCTATAAACATTAACGAAAACAAACATATTAAATCAAAGAGTGACACGAGTGCCAATTATCAATAGGGGGTTTGTATTAAACTTATAAACCAAAAATAGCAAAAATATAAAGATGTGAGATAGGGAGACGGGATTCTTGGGATGTGATAAGAATATGGGATAAATAAACAACCGGGTAAATGCTATTGATAGTAAATTGCTAAACATTTGTAACTAAGCTAGACTTTAGAGGGGGTAAATTTTCTCTCGAACAACTTACCCCGAATCAACTCGATTTCTCTTGAACACCGAGTTGCAGTAATTAAGCAAAGCCTTCACCTTAGCCCATTCACTCTCTCGAGCTGAATGTGTGGGAGAAGGTCTAGGATTCACTCTCTCGAGCTAAACCCACGACGACCCAATAACCACAAGCTACCAATTTAGTAGTTTTGGTTTTAAAACCTCTCTCTCGAGGAAGCCAAAAATACTAAGATGAAATCGTATTTGCAACTACAATCCCATTAAGTTCAAACACAACTACTAAACGAAATCACAATTAAACAGCAAATAGACTAACAATGAGCAATACCCAACAGTAAATTTAACCCATATTCACATAATCACACCCCAAGAATTGGGGTTTTAGCTAGACATGGTAAAGAGATATAAATCGATACCAAAAAGTGTTTCCATCAAATGGGTACAATATAAAATGTCTTTAAACACGTCAAGGATGAAGATTCTTCAAGACCCACTTCCAATTTCTTGGAATTGTAAGCCTTCAAATCTTTAAAGCTCAAGAACAATGTCTCCCAAAAACTCTAAGAACTCAAACTAAAATATTCTAAAAATCAATAATAATTCACTACAACTTGATACTAAGCTACAGATTTAGATGGATATTTATAGTTTTCAAAAATTTGTGCTACGAAGGACCACTCGGCGCAGTTAGTCAGCATCGCCAATGCACTCGGCGATCCACCATTTGGTCTGGTTCATAGCCTTTTAGCTTTTGCCTTCAGCATCTTCGCGTTTTGAATCATTGGGCGTTATGGTGTTGCTTCGCGGAACTGTTCAGCGATGCACCGACTGCTCATTTTCATCACCAACTTGATCTTTTCCTTCAGGGCTCAGCACACTGGAACTTTGGGCGAGGTTTAATGCATTAGGTGATCCTCAGGCCTTCATTTCTTCTTTCTTTCAGCCGCCTTGTTCCTTTTTTGCTTGATAGCGTCCATGCTTTGTCTCTCAACTCAAATACCTGAAACTTAAGGATTTACATTAGTTATTGAGACAAAATATGCATTTGAGGACACTAAATCAATCAAAATTAAACCCTAAATGAGTCCAAATTGTGGACTCATCAACACCACACCCCCAACTTAAACTTTTTCTTGTCCTCAAGTAAAACTCAAGTTCAGCAGTTCAAAAAGGATGTCCTAAACAGTGCTACACAAGACTCAATCATGAATATACACACAAGACGCAACTTACTCATGCAAGAATCAATGTGTACTCAAAGACTCAAGTTGTGATACACCATTATCAAAGATATGAAAGGTTGGTAATCAAACTCCTCAGTTAGTTGATCAGACTTTTAACTCATTTTCATAATCACTAACAGTAGAAAATCTCTGTTGAGTTTCTGAGTCACTAGGATTGTATGTATTATCGATTAAGACTTGATATTCTCTACATGATTTGAGGGACTACCACTTAGCTTTGCTTTGAAGTGGACTTTTAAGCGGTGAGAATAGAAGTTTCTTTGAGTTTTCGTTGAAATCGAGTTATATAAGTGTAAGTTGCACTATCTGGTGTTGCGGGGTGAAATTTGAAATGATGGGTTGAAACTAGATACGTTGAGCTGATCGGCGAGATGAACATAATCCGTCGAACTGCTCGGCTATTCGCCTAACGTCCCCATTCCACCTTTAACTGAATACTTTATGTATTAATCAATTTGTGACTTTCAGCGGTCAATTTAAATCAAAAAATATATTCGGTGACTCACCGAAAGATCCCTTGCTCGCCCTTTGTTTGCGCCTTTGTATTAGTTGTACATCATTTTCAACAATTGGCCTAACAGGATAAGTACTTCGCCAACTACCTTGGCAAAGCGATTCCACACCCAGAAACACCCTTTCTCTCCGATTTGAAGTGCTATCTAACTTATCCTCAAAGTTTTTGCAGTAATGGCTAGATCAAAAGTCGTAGGGAGAAATGATCCACCCAGGCACATAAGAGCACCAGAGCTCAAGAAAGAAGAAAATAAAGCAAAGCTAGCCAGACAAAGGAAATATACCAATGAAGCTAGAGAAAAGAGACGAATTCCCATCGACCCTAATATGCCTTCATGGGCTCGAAGTTTTGTTAATGCAATACGGGCCTTCGGAGCAGCTCAGGAGATAGATCAGATAATTACAGCTAATCTTGCTGTAGAGGCAAACAATACTCTGGATATTGATGCCCAGACAGATGAAGCAACCTATTAGCCAGGATCACCTCTTTACCTCCCGCTCTATCTTATTATATTTTCTACTTTTGGATTCATATTACTTGCATTTGAGGACAAATGTTCTTATTTGTGGTGGGGGTGAAGCTCGCATTTTTGTGTGCTTGTTTCAGATACTTATGTTTTGTATACATTTGGGTTGTCTGTTTATAATATTGTTTAAAACTGCTTTTGCGATTGTTTGAGCTTATGGCTCTCTTTTGGGTTTAATTGCAAAATGAGTTTGGCCCTTCCCAAAAAAATTGAATTTTTGCACATTTTTTCCACCCCTCGTGAGTTGAATGTGGTTGTTCTTTCACAAAAATTTAGGTCTCGGTTTCGATCAATACCGATGACTTGAATAGTGCTCTCAATTGAACGAACATGAATGTATGGCTACGATGAGGCCAAATGAAGTTGCATAGACAATATATGAACTCTTTGCATCTCGTTGTGACTAGCCATTTATCGAATTGATTCTCTTGTTATGACCGTTGCACACTAGCGAATATGTGTAGTCTTGCTTAACTTAAGTGTCGATGCCTTGTGTGATTAGCTTGCTTTGAACCATACATGAATAAACCTAGAATTTGCCATGTTAGTCTGATTGATTTAGAAAGGTGTCATCTTGATATGATCTTAGGAAACTTTAAAGAGTGTGAGCCAAGTTTGACATAAACCTCTTTTGTGGCGTACCCGTGAGTGTGTGAAACTCTTTTTGAACACCCTTTGAGCCTTACCTTTCTTTGGAAGAACCTTGATGAACCCTAGACCTCACTTGACCCACTACCTATAATCCTCTTAATTTGTGGTTTAGTGAATAACCAACTTAGGCCAAAAGCCTAAGTTGGGGGTGTGGTGAAAAGGAAAAGGTGAAGTCAAGAAGTGCAGGAAAAGTCCCCCTTAACCCATGGTGTTGCAGAACAGTGGAAACCCCTTTAATTCAAAAAAATGTAGAATAAGGTACGAAGGAAATCGGGTTTCCAAGCAATCCACAAAGGTGAATAAACAGGTGACTTAGAAGCACTAGAAAAAGAATCGATAAAGGAAAAGAAGGGAATGCCCTGAGAATACCACATCCCACGAGGAAGGAGCCACTGAGCCTGAATGACCATACCTTTGCACTCATCCCCATTACAAGCCTTAGAAAGACCTTTTTGATCTTGAGTAAGCCGAATCGAAAGTCGATTGGAAAATAAGGGCAAACCTATGGGTAAAAACATGCATTCTGTTCCTCTTTTTGAGTGTGAGCGTTGCATCTGATTTCTGATCTTGAATTATTTAACCTCTGTGTGTGAATATGGAATCATTCTTCATGTGAGGGCATTTAGATACTTTTTGTCGAGCATGAACTTGCGCAAGTAGCAAGTATTGCGCGCACAAGAATCTCTGGTAATGGTGTGTCATAACTTGAATCTTTGAGTACATAGTTGATCTGTGCATAAGTAATTTGAATCTTGTTGTATATGTTCATGATTGAGTCTTGTGTAGCACTGTTTGAGACACCCTTTTTGAACGGCTGAACTTGAGTTTGCTTGAGAACAAGCAAAAGTTTAAGTTGGGGGTGTTGATGAGTCCACAAATTGGATTCATTTAGGGATTTATTTTGATAAGAATAGTGTCCTCGAATGCTTATTTTGTCTAAATGTCTGATGAAAACTCTTAAGTTTCAGGTATTTGAAATTTTAGTGAAAGCATAGACACTTAGGCGCAAAAAGGAACAAAAAGGCAGAAAAGAACGACGAAGCTGAAACCCGAGCATCGCCAAGCACACTTGGCGATTCGCAAAAGGGATTTACTCTGCCCTTTGTTCCAGTACGCGAATCCCTGAAGGAGAAGGATCAAAAATACGATGAAAGGAGCAGTCGACGCTTCGCCGAATAGTTCCGCGAAGTAGTACTATACCGCCCAATGGTCCAAAACATGAAGGTGTTGAAGGCAAGCACGAAACGTCGATGAGATAGACGAAAGGCGAGTCGCCGAAGTCATTCGGCGACATCGACTAACTTCATCGAAAGATCCGCCATCGCTATTTTTTGCAGTCTATAAATACTAAACTTATTATTATTTTTAAGAGTTGAACTTTTATTTTAATTTCCAAAATAGAATAGTACTTTTAGATATTTTCTCTCAACTTTGGAGAGGGTTTTTGGGAACTTAAAGAAAGGAGCTCATCTTCCTCAAGTTGGAAGTGTGTCTTCTCTACTCTTCTTCCTTTGCTTAAATTAAGGTTTAAGTTCTTATACCCATTTGATTTTACTATCATTTTAGGTGTATTTTGCTATTTCTTGATGTGTGGCTAAAAACCCCCATTCTTGGGGTGTGATTTAGCAAATATGTGTTGATATTATTGTTGGGTCTTGCTTGCTGATAGGTTAGATGTAGTTTAATGGTGATTTCACCTAGTGGTTGTGGTTTAATCTAAAGGGTTTGTAGTTGCAAATACAAAGCCACTCATGTGTTTTCGGCTTGCCCGAGAGGGAGGTCGCGAAACCATGACCACTTGACTGATGGCCTAAGGAGTGGGTCGACATGAGGTTCAGCCTGAGAGGGTGAGCCCTAGTCCCATATCCTAACACTTAGCTCGAGAGAGTGAGTGGGGTAAGGCGTAGGATGGTCTTCATGCGGCAAATGGGTGTCCGAGAGGAACGCATTTGAAATAGGGTAAGTTGCCCAAGAGGGAACTTATTTCCCTTTAAAGCTTAGCCTAGTCACTATTATCTTACAAATTTCTTATCAAAAGCATGTACCCAACTATTTATCTGAACTTGTATTGCAGTCACACCTCAAGAACATTTCCCCAAACTTGATTTTCTTGTTAATTTTTGCTATTTTTACTAATTGTGACAAAAACCCCAAATCGTTATTTGACACTTTTGTGTCACCCCCTTTTACTTACTATATTTTTACTCGTTAATATCTTTAGCTACGACTAGTTAGAGCTAAATTTTATTCATGTACTATTTAGGTATAAAACTTATTTAGTTCTCAAATAAACTACAAAATATGGTATGTATATTTCTTATTGTCTTTAAATCTTATTCTAACATAAATTAGGAATGCAACTAATTAAGTTTTCAAATGAATTAGAAAATGTGGTAGGCCATCTCTATACACATTTCATATTCTCAATAAATTTGATTCCAAAATGAATTAGAAATGTAATTCATTATTTTCCTAACGAACTATGAAATATTGCCGGCCATCTTTATATATAGTTTAATGTTGCTCAAACTTATTATACAGTGTTTCTGCTGCTTGTGTTCCTTACAAGAACTCAAAAACCTTTCTAGCGTTATTTTTTTTAATTTGTGCTTCTGAACAATGAGTAACTCGCATACTCATTATCCTTGGGTTTTTATAATTAACATGAGTGATCATGATTCAACAAATATGCCTTTTCATGCAACTAGTTTTCTAGACCATCTGCGATTCTCGCAAGATATCATATGTATTATTATCACTCAACAATCGACCCTTTTTGGTGACTAGAGGAAGGACATTGGATCATCTTCAAGAGGAGGGAGTTATAATGAGGTATATCAAAAAAAGAAGTCATCATGTCATTGCACCTAAAAATGACATAAATAACCCCACAAAAAAATGAAGAAGTTGTTGAAAGAGAATCCACAAAGATTTATGCCATATGTCAGGAGGAATATGAACATGAAGAGACCATCATTGGAAAACTTTAGTGCGGACATGAATATCACTCAGGGTGAATCAAACAGTGGTTGTTCAGGAAGAAAGATTGTCCTATGTGCCGAACTTCAATCTATCCTTCACATGAAGAATGATTTTTTTACAATGCAAATGTTGTTTAGAGATTATTTTACTCTAAGATTATGTCAATTTGAACTTTTTTAAAAGAATAAAAAATTGAAAATTTGATAATAGTTTGTGTATATATTTTGAAAGTCATCTCATTAAATGTAGTAAAATTAGTTCTTTTTAAGTTATGGATGTCATGCTCTATACATCTTTGATACATATCAGAAGAATTTATTTTCTATCCTAAATATTATTAAGAGACAACAAATAACAATATATATCATCTAACTGGTCGACATTTAGCTTATGATCTAACGTTCATATCTTAGATAAATGATTTATATGATAATAATCTATCTTTTTCACTATTATAATAATTTTAATTTCAGAAAAAAAATTGTTAATGTCATTGATTCTTGAATTTTTTCAAATGTTCACCACTTTGCCATAGACACTCATTTTGCGGTGAATAAAACAATTGAACCATTAACAAATACAAACATCAAGAATACACACCTACTACATTTGCAGCTTTAGTCCAATTATTGATCTGAGAAAAAGATTATACATAACTCGTAAATACAATGAAGTTTTTCACGATAATTGTATCCTGATAAAATTAATGGTCATGACTGCTAGGAAATAGGGTTATGAATCATGGGAGAATCTCCCTTAACACCAAATGATGATCGAATAATAAAAGCACCATGAAATAGGGTGTGTAAGTTGAATTTTGAGTAAGACTTATAGTAAGGATGATATTGAGAGGGACAAAAGGTGAAACGACATCTTCTAGTCCGTTTTGCCGCTTAGCCAATGCCTTCTCTTGTTTGTAAGCGTTTTGGCATCCCCTAGAGCCTGCGAAGTAGAGAATTCTTTCTTTCAAATGTTGAAATAGACAACCTTAGCCTTCAAGGAAGGTATCTACTTGGGTATTGCTATTGGAATACTCACTAGTGTGAGATGGAATTGAATTAAAAAGATTGAGTTTAAGATTAGAATAATTATATAAATTTTATCTTGAATCGAGATCTTTTTACTCATCTTTATGCCACAGAGGGAGCAACTATTTAGCTTTCTTGTACAATTTTGGAAAAAAATATATAATACTTAATTTTACAAAGAGACCCCGAGATAAACGTGCCTCATATTTTACCTATACATTGAAAGTCTTGTCTGGCTTTAGCATAAGAAAGAAGGGGATCAATAAATTCTTGAGATGGATCACATAGAGAGACATTGAAAGGAGTTTGGACAAAACAATATGAGGAGACAATGATATATCACATCTGGAAACTAGGAATTGGAAGCATTTAAAAGGGATAATTGTACAGCTAAAGTTATTTCCAACTCAGATACAAAATGAGATTGAGGAAAAGTTAGATTTGTTTAAGTTCAAAGAAAGCTAAACAAAAGCTTAGCTTTTTTATTCATCAAATATTGTTATAAGGTTTTTTTTTCTGCTTGAGGCCTTAAAGATGCAAACACCTCTCCTAGAATGCGGTAAATTTATCCTCGAGGTGCTCCTTAGGTGTACTTATTTTCTTTGTCTATTATAATATTTCACAGTTTATTATATTACAAAAAAGATTAGCTAACACAAACTACTCCAATAATTATAAAAATGTTTCTGAATAATTATTCGCCCTTTTTGAATATTTGCTTGTCTAGTTCTGAGTTAATATGTAGTTTTGAAAAATAAAGAATACTTTCGAATCCTGTGGTCTGATGAGTCGAGAATTTTGACTCATTTAGGGCTTGTTATTTTATGAATTAGTGTCCTCGATGCCTATTTTGTGTTCATTACTGATGTTAAATTATTTATGTGTAGGGACTCGCGCGCGGTGATTCAGGAAGACTGAAGAGTTGTCCCATTTAGCAGCGATCCCAGTCCTACCTGGCGTGAGCCATAAGAGTAGAAATACGTGAGGCACTCCCTATCTCTGCACTTTCCATGGGGCACAGGCCTTAGGAACGTAGGAACTTCCTAGCTATTGAAACTATCCTAACGTAAGAACAAGCCAAGGACATTACAATGCGAAAAAAAGCACAAAAAAATATGTTAAGTGGTCAAAGTTGAGGAAAAGTAAGGTTGGAGCTCGCAAAAGTCACTCGGTAACTCGCCAAGTGAGTTGTTAGATCGCCAAAAGATCCAGCAAGTTTGGCTCATGAGCCAAACAAACTCGGTAAACTAAAGAGAAAAACGGTGCATCACCGAAAAAAATGGTGATCTCAACTTAGATCGCCTAAATGATCAGAATAACTGGAGAAGGAAATCAAGTCCAATCATTGAGAGAAGTTTCAAACAGCGAGTCAGCAAAATCATAAGGTGATATCCATCAGGTTTGCCAATTGAGAAGTCGAGAATTAAAAATCTGAAATAGAAAATTGGCGATATGTCTTACCCATCGGTGGATCACCGAGTCATTCGGTGAATTATGAGTCGGGTATTTCGACTCATTTAGGAATTAATATTTAAGGATTTAGTGTTCTCGATGCCTATTTTACGCTCATAACTGATGTTAAAATGTTAATTTGCAACAATGAAGGCAAAAGAGCAAGGGAAGGGCATTACCGGGCAAAAAAAAGTGAAAAAACTGAAGAGGTTGAAGAAAAGCAAGGCTGGTACTCACCAAAGCCACTCTGCAAGTCACCGAGTGGACCTTCAACTCGCCAAAAGTTCCAGCATGTCAGCCCATGGACTTGGCGATAGGATGGATATTTCGGCGATTTGCTGAAGTGTTCGGCGATGCCAATTTAGCCCGCCAAAATACATAGTAATTGGTGAAAAGGAAAGACAAAAAGGCGATAAGAGAAGAACTTGGTGCGTCGCCGACTAGGTCGGCAAGCCTGACCTAGATCGTCTAAAGTTACAGCAAAAGAAAGGGTAAAAATCCAGGCCAAGAAGGTGATGGAAGGGGCACTCGGTACATCGATGATCAGGTTGGCGATGCCTGACTTACTTCGCCGAGTGACTCCAAAGCTAAAATTTTGGGAACGTATAAATAAAAATTTTAAAAGAAGAAAAAGAGTTCCCACATTGTCCAGTTCTGGGTTGTTTCCTCAACATTCTTAATATTGTTTTTACACTTTTTGAGTAGAGATTTAGGGTTTGTTTGATTTTTAACTTCAATTTGAGCATTTGGAGACTTGTTGATCGTTCCCCAACCAGATGGAAAACATAGCTGGTAATGATTTCTTGTTCTTTATTATGTTAGGCTAAAACCCCATTCTTGGGGGTGTGATTATGTAGTTGAATGTTTCAATTAGCTTATGGGTGTTAATATTTACTGATTTTATTGTTGATTTGAAGTGGGTTCAATTAATAGTTTGAGTTTTAATTGATGAATTGTAGTTGCAAATGCAATTCTAGTTCAGCTCTCTAAGCTTGCTTGAGAAAGGAGTTTTAGAGTTAAAATTGTTAGTTGATGATTGTAGTGATTGTGTTATTGCAGATTTGATATTTCATGGGCCACCTAACTCATCCAGTGTTGAAAGTTATGGTCGTTTGAAGTTGACCCAAAACTCACAATTGAAGAATAATTGTACCAGTCTCAATTATGCTTTTTCTGATTTAGTTCTTTCCAAATTTATTTTTTTCTAAGATCGAGGTGTTACATAGAATCTCATTGTGACTAGTTGAATATCAAGTGTGAATTTTGCAATGACCGTTGCATGCGAGCTTAACTTGTGGAGCTATGATCAATGATTGTGTTTGGATTCCACATGTCATGAGGTTTACTTGAAAAGTGTGCATGAGGGATACCTAGAACTTGCTCTGTTGGTCCAATTGATTACCATTAGTGAATGGAAAAAATGATCTTAGGCATGAATTTTGAGAGTGAACCTAATCGTTATACCTTTGTGTGACCACCTTGTGAGTGTGTAAATTTAGCTTGGTACCATTTGAGCCTAACGTTTTCGTTGGATGAAACATAAACACAAATGCTTAAACTAGTTATTGAAATTGTCGTGTCCTTCCCACCTATAACCTATGTGAAGCATTGGTTTGTTTAAATAGCCAACTTAGGTCAAAAGCCTAAGTTGGCAGTGTGTTTAGAATGAGGAAATAAACCAAGTAAGAAGTTCATGAAATTCGTCCTTGGAAGCATGTGGTGAAAAAGTTGGGGACCCCTCCATATTTAAAAAAAAATGAATGATATGTATTCGTTGTGCATTGTTGTAGAAATAAAAGGGGTGTACGATGAGTTATACCAAAAATTGTGTGTTATGAATAGGCCAAGGATGAGTTGTGAATATGAAAAGAATGGCAGAAAAGGAAAATAAGTGAAATTTGAGCCATGTTTCATAAAGGTAGAGTCACTAAACCGAAATGAGCATACCCTTAGCCTCAGCCCAATTGCAAGCCTTAAAAGACCTTTCTGATTTTGCATAAGACAAATGATGTGTTAGTTGGAAAATAACAGCATGCCTATGAGTAGAATCATGCATGTTTTTCTCATTGGGAGTGTGAGAGTTGATTTCGATTCCTTAATTTTAGTCTTTGATCAGCTTTGTGAGAGAATGGAATCATTCTTGATGTTGGGCATAAATTTGCATTTGAAGTAAGCATTTGTGAGCATGAACTCTAACTAATGATGGCTAGTCATAGTTTGAAGATTTTAATGCATAATTGAACATTGCACTTTCATGTTGGCTCTCAAGGAGTATTGCTTGTAGACATCCCTGTTGACCTGATTGATCTCGTGTCTTACTTGAGGATAAGAAAATATTTAAGTTGGGGGTGTTGATGAGTCGGGAATTTTGACTCATTTAAGGCTTGTTATTTCATGAATTAGTGTCCTCGATGCCTATTTTGTGTTCATAACAAATGTTAAATTGTATATGTGCAGCCATGAAAGTTTAAGAACAAGGCAAGGACATTACATTGCGAAAAGAAACACAAAAAAATATGTTAAGTGGTTAAAGTTGAGGAAAAGTAAGGTTGGAGCTCACAAAAGTTACTCTACGACTCGTTGAATGAGTAGTTAGATCGCCAAAAGATCCAGCAAGTTTGGTTCATGAGCCAAACCAACTCAGCAAACTCCAGAGAAAAAAGGTGCATCGCCGAACGAAACGGCGATCTTTACTTAGATCACCTAAATGATAAGAATAATTGGAGAACGAAATTAAGTCCAATCGGCAAGAGAAATTTCAAATGGCGAGTCGCTGAAATCACTAGGCGATATCCATTGGGTTCGCCAATTGAGAAGTCAAGAATTCAAAAGCTAAAACAGAAAATTGGTGATATGGCTTGCCTATCAGTGGATCACCAAGTCATTCGGCGAACCCGACTAATACCACCGAGTTGGTCTTGAGGTGGAATTTTGGGAAATTTTTGGAAACATATAAATTGGCTTTTGAAGAGAGGGAAAGGTGACTTTTACATTACCAATTAATTTACTAGCAGAAACTTCTGTTCTATTGGGGTTTTTGAGCGAAGATATTGAGGTTTGAGGGTTTTAGTCTTAATTTTTGACATTGAGTACAGGAGATTTTGGCATCTTGATGGAACATATTTTTTTGTAACTTTTACTTACTTTTTACTATGTTTGGCTAAACCCCCTTACCTTAGGGTTGTGATTAGGTAATAGAATACATAAATTAGCTTGAGAGTACTGTTAATTTCTAGATTTAATGTTGTTTTGAAATGGGTTAAGTTATTTACTCATGTTTCATTTATGGATTGAAGTTGCAAATTCAGTTCTAACTTTAACTCTCTAAGTTTGCTTGTGAACGATGCTTAGGGTGGAGTATAATTGATAGTTGTATTGACTCTTGTCTTCACAACCCATCTTGATAAAGTGGGTTAAATTGAGGATTTGGGTTGCTTCACATAGTAAGCTTGTTAAAGTTCGAAAGAACTTGCTTGAAATGTAATAAGTGATTGAAAAATGGTTGTTTTAGTTACAATTCATCTTGCCCATTAATATTCAACGACCTAAAGCAATTAGTCATTACCCGTTAAGCGAAATTAGTATTTGATTGCACACACACTCCTAAGGTCCCCTCTCTACTTGTTCTAAACTTGTGTTAATTGACTAGGTTACTAAATCCTCTTAATATTGATAATCGAAATTTATTGATTTACATTATGTTGTGTTTTATTTATTTCCATTCTACAAGAAGTTAGAACACTTTCATACTTTGTATTTGAATTCTTTTCCATACCATTCCTCGTGGGATTGATCCCAACTCATTGTTGGGTTTATACTTATTGACGACTAACTGCGCTTTGAATCATAAGGGGTGTACTTGACCGCTATCATGGCCTCAAACTAAAATTGTGTAGAATGTACCAAAATACCCTTTAATCCTGTCATCTTAAACATATCATGTAAAAATATAGAATGAATGATTCAACAGAAAGGAAAAATACTTTCTTTTAAAATAATAAAAAGAAAAGTAGGACAAAAAAATTGAAACATAGAGAGTATCAAACACAATAAATTATGTTATTTAAAAGTGCTTTTTCTGAAACTCATTTGATACAAATACTTTTAACTGTTAGGACCGAAATAATTGTGTGTCATGCAGAAGCTACAAAAGAATATCTTGAAAGACCACGTGTAAGAAGATAAATGAGAAATATACCAAAAGGGACACAAACATTTGACGTGGTTTCATCGATCAATAAAATGCACAAGAGAAAATAAGCGATCTACTATATAAAAGAGTAAAAAATATAGAGATAAATAACCTCACAAAATTCATTCATAATAACAAGAGGTTCACACAAGTAATACAGTAACCCTTGTGTCATACAAAGTCTTCTGTTGAACAAAACTCTCAAATCCCTCAGGACTGCAGTGTGGATGTTGTCATGTTAGAAGAAATGAACTTCTATTGAAGAGACATAAACCTTTTCTACAAGAGACAGGACTAGTCAAATATTAAAACTTAGTATTTTCCTTCCACGAAAAGAGAAATGCAATTGTGATAAGAAGTTCTGAAGCAAACACCCAACAATACTCCTCTTTGGCTAGGATTTCTGACAACTTAAATTTGCTCCACCTTTTTCTTATAATTTGCAACAAGTTAAAACTCCATCTCCAAATCTCCCCCACTAAATCTATGTCTCCACACATTATAACGTGATAAAATTTCTCGTTATCATCAAATAGGTTGCGGCTAGAACTGAACACGCCAAGACAGACACTCATTTTTAACCTCATCTCATCTTATGTATTAGGTCAATTAACTTGACCACATTAAATATTTGTGTCTCTTTTGACATATAAAAGAGATTCATACAAGTAATAACCTAATGTTTGTGTCTCACAAGTTCTCCATATAAACAGAACTCTTAAAGCTCTTAGGACTACATTGTGGATAATGCCATGTTAGAATAAATGAGCATCTATTTATATAGTCATAAACCTTTCCTACAACACAAAATATAGCAAAATATCAAAACTTTATATTTTTATTTTTAAAAAAAAACTTAATTACGTGAAGAAAAATTAGGGGAAACACCACGCCCAACATTAAGAACATGAAAATGGCCTGATATACCCCTCAACTTTTTACTTTAGAGCTAAGATACTCATTATAAAAGTGAGTCACCTATACCCCTACAAAAGTGACTCACCTATACCCCGATTGTTATAAAAGTGCCTTACATTTACCCTTTTCATCTACCAGAAGTGAAAAACTGAATTTCAATTTTTTGACGTTTTATTTTTAAAAAAAAAAAACATGTAGGGGTATATATGATCTTTCTAGTAAATTTCAAGGCGATATTTGATACTTCTCACACACAATTTTTTTTGACTTCCTTGATTCAAAGACGAATTTGAGTTTTCAATATCTCCCTTGTAGATATATCTGGTTATCATAATTTGAGTTTCTTATTCTTCTTTTTTTCATTCTTTGGTGTGAAAATAGGAGAAATACAAATAAAAAGTGTGAATGAAAAAAGAGAATAAAGTAAAAAATAATAATTTAAAACTAATTTTTTTGAGGCTATATTGTAATTTATTACTTGTATAAATAAAAAATATTGGGGAATGGATGATAAATTTTACAAGAAAATGAGTGAAAAATAAATTTGATCATCAATATAATAAACCAAAATTAGTCGATGAATCAAACAAGTAAAAATTTCACGTGTGAGAAGGATCACATATAACCCTTTTTATATGGATTATCTATTTAAATAAATGATCAACAAAATAAATTTAAAAAATAATTTTGCACTCTTGTTGGACAAAAGGGGTAAATCATGGGCATTTATGTTACAATAAGGGTATATATGAATCAGTTTTTTAACGAGGAATATATCA
The DNA here is from genome assembly GCF_900185275.1 of Solanum verrucosum. Taxonomy (NCBI): domain Eukaryota; kingdom Viridiplantae; phylum Streptophyta; class Magnoliopsida; order Solanales; family Solanaceae; genus Solanum; species Solanum verrucosum. The sequence goes on along the minus strand of NW_026020312.1, from coordinate 571,516 downwards.
ACTTAAGTCGCAAGAGTGTGGGGGGGGGGAGGGGGGGGTAAGATAGACTCCTAAATTCTTTTAATAGTTTGCTCAAACTAGTTCTAAATTGACATTCTATATTAAACTAATTCACTAATCATCATTGCTTTCATTATCATGTGACAAAAGAACCACATATTTCTATAACAAATCTGATTAATTTTCTAGTGATCTAATACAATTTATATAAGTAATTAACTTTTATTGTATTTCATTTTACTTCCTTCCGCGATTATTTTCCCAAAAAAAGGTTTAATTATAAGGATTAAACTCATTTAGGTAAGTAAATAACAACTATATCAATAAATCTGATTCCAAAGAAAATTTGGAATAAAAGTTATTATGTTTCCAAATGAAATATTTGAAATATGGTAGGTCATCTCTATGTATATTTAATATTGTCATTAAATCTTATTCCAACACAAACTAGGAATGCAACTAATTAGTTTCTCAATGAACAAGGAAATATGGTAGTCCATATCTATATATATTTCATATTGTCAATATATTTGTTTTCCAAAATAATTTAGGAATGCAATTTATTATTTTTCCAAAATAAATTAGGAATGCCATTTATTATTTTTTCAAAGGAACTATGATATATGGAAGGTCATCTTTATATATATTTCAATGTCAGTCAAACTTATTATACACTATTTCTACTAATTGTGTTCTTTACAAGAACTCAAAAAAAATCTCAGCGTTGTTTTTATTTAATTTGTTCTTTAAATTAGTGTTATTGAACAATGAGTAACTCACAAACTCATTCTTGATCTAGTGGTGGTATACCTAACATGAGTAATGATGATTCAACAGATATGCTCTTAAGGGAAATTCATGTAGTAGACAATCTACAAAGTCTATCCTCGCAAAATTCGAGATATCCTCCAAATTATTCAAAGTCAACAATTGACCACTTTCCAGTGACAAGGGGAAGGACTTTGCATCATCGTCAAGATGAGAAAGCTATAATGAGGTATGTCAAAATAAGAAATCATCATGATGTTGCGTCTAAACATGATGACTTGAATGACAAGTGACTTAGAAGCAGACAAATCCTTAGCAAATTAGGTATTGGAGCTATTGATAACATCCAAAGTTCAGATGCTAAGTGTTGTTGAATTGACAACACAACATCAGATGTTGGTCAAGAGAAGGCCAATAAAGACGCTCCAGAAAAATAATCCCCAATACACATTGTTTGTGTTTGCAACAGTTGACCTCCATCCTTATTTACATGAATTTGGGGCTGGTGTCATTGAAGAATATGTTTGTATTCAGCGAGACAAAGGTTTTGGTTTTGTAAGATACAATAGCCATGCTGAAGCAGCTCGAGCTATTCAGTTGGGAAATGCTCAAAAAAAAATTGGTAAACCTAATAAGTGCTTGTGGGGAAGAAACCCTACTCCACTAGAAAACATCTCCAACCTCTACCACCTCCTATTATCAGATAACTCCCTAGTATTTCAGCCAAGGATCTTGCAAACGTACTAGAGGCAGGTTGCTTTGTCTAAGAAGGACAATTCTCGTATGTTGCAAGATCCATGGTTGAACTACTGAAGAGTTGTGTGACAATAGGAGGTGGTAGAGAGTTGGAGTTGCTTCATGGTAGAGTAGGGTTGCTTCCCACGAGCACTTAACGAGTTTACCAAAAAGGATTCAGGCATTTCCCAACTGAATAGCTCGAGCTGCTTCAACATGACTGTTGTATCTTACAAAACCAAAATCTTTGTCTCGCTAAATACATATATATTCTTCAATGACACCTGCCCCAAGTTCATGAAAATGATGATGGAGGTCAACTATTGCACACACACACACAAAAAATCGTGTACTGGGGATTATTTTCTGGAGCGTATCCATTGGCCTTCTCTTGACCATCATCTGATGTTCCAGTTGTAAATTCAACAACACTTCTAGCATCTGAATATGTCATCACCGACTCAAGCACCTAATTTTGCTAAGGATTTGTCTTATTCAAAGACACTTGCCATTCATGTCACTCAAGTCGTCATGTTTAGACTCAACAACATGATGAGTTCATATTTTCATATACCTCATTATAACTTTCTCATCCTGACGACGATAAAAATCATAAAAAAATCTAGTAAATCATAAAAAGATCTCATTAAGTTTTTAAATACTTTTTAAATTATATTTAAAAACAAAAAAAAATCGAAATACATTATTTTTTATAAAATAGAACAACTAAATAATTATGAACAAACTAAGTCACATGTTTGTTATTTTGGAGAGCACCAAGTGGAAAAAATATAGGAAATAAAAACAATTACAAGTAATTAGGAGAATCAAGAAAGCTTAAAAGTAACAGTAGTTTTAATAATTGAGACTCCCCAACTTTTTCTTGTATTAACCATTAACAATGAATAGAAAAGTAGTAATTGAAACATTAAAACTTTTCTGAATAAAGAATATGAAAGGTTAAGTAGCAATATATGAAATATACATGATAACATTTATCAATCTATCTATATCTATATATCAACTTATGTATCTATCTATCTATATATCAATCAATCTATCTATCAATCAATCTATCTATCAATCAATCTATCAATCAATGTAACACCCCATATTCAAAAGAGGGAAGCCTATCATATATTTCAGAACTTAGGGTGCCATCCACTCAGGCCAGCCACGGCTCATGGGTTGAACCACAGACCGGAGGTGGATCCGTGGAAAGGCCACCAATAAGTTGTTCGGGCCATGGACCACGACTAAACCTACAAACCGTTGGTGGGTCCACGGTCCGTGGTCCAGAAATCGTAGGTCAGGCCAAAACTCTCTGACCACTAACGACGAGTGTACAGGACGGACCGTTGGTCAATCCAGGGTCCGTCGGTGGTGAGTCGTGGGTCAGGGTTCAGCAGTTAAGTCCAGGGGAAGTTGGGTCTTTTTGTAATTAATTAGTCCCTATACTACGTCATTTTACCCTTCACTAAGACCCCTATATATGTATTTTCAACCCCCCAAATTAGCCTATTCACTTCATTCTTCTAAATTCATAAAAGAAGAACTCTCCAAAATATTTCTCTCTCTAGAAATTTGAAGAAGAAGAAGGATTCAACCTAGGGTTTTAAGTCAAGGTCTCAATTCCTCCATTAAAGGCTAGCATTTGGACACAAGGTATGATAGTTTTCATCCATGGATTCCTTCCATTCATGGAGTTCCCAAATCCCTCTATTTCTAAAGGTAGAATTCCCCAATTGAGTTAGGGTTTTCTTCAATTATCATGGGTTCTTTTCATTATTGATTTAAATGATTGAATTATGATTTATTATGCATGAATTGATGAAATGTTATGATTTTATGATGATTTTCCCATGAACCCATGCAATCCCCATGTTTTCAAGACATGAATCATATGATGTGGGATTTTGATCCTAAAGGAAGAGTTTTATGAAATTAAGCATGTATTGCAAGCTTTACATGAATTTATGATGAAATCCATATTTAACACATGTTTTCTAAGTATTGACGATTAAAAGTGGATTTTTAACCTCAAGAGGTAAATTATAGACTTGCATTTTCTTATGGAATCTATGCAAATGTTTTAAGGGTGATTTGAGAGTAAAGTGTCTAGCCGGCACAGATGGTTGCTTCAATTGTGGTAAGAGTGGTCATAAAATGAGGGATTACCCAATGCTTACGGCTAAATAAAGAGAGGGCAAGCAAGCAAGGATACTTCATTTATTCTTTATTTAAGCATGTGAACTAGGTGATGACTTAATATTAAACAATTAACACAAATAAAATTTAAAAGAAATAGCTAGAAGATAGACAGTACACAAATATATAAGCAAATGTCATTTTTTATTTAATTAAACTACCCCAAATAAATATAATTATAGCAAGTAAAGTGGAAAAGGAAAGGGAGACTCTAAAAATGACAACTTTACGGATCAGCGCTTGGCTTCTATATAGGGACAGACAAAACAAATGTTTGTCGTTTACGGCTCGAGGCAATGTCATCATCTCTGTAGGGCCTAAACTACCTCTACCCCCACCTTCCACATGCATTTCGTCCTAAGAGGTGCCTATCGTCCCCGCTTAAGGTCCAAGAGGCATTGAACTACTGATGGGATGGTTTTAGATAAAATAAAATATAGGCTCCTAGTTAGGCCCCCCTAGACACCAAGTCAAACATGTTAGACGAATACTTAGCACATAGAGTGTCAAATTGGCCTCTAGATTTTATTAAACATGCTTTCAAACACACATAATTGTGAAAAGGTCTCATGCTTAGGTGTGTGAACATACAAACAAGCAGCATAACGACAGTAACGAGTTGAACAAGCAGAATTATTAACAGACATTTTTAGCATGCAGATAGTTATTTAATTGATTTTAGAGGGCAGAAATATTATTACATGCAAAGAATAATTTATTAATTAATTATTAAAAGGTGGCAGAAATATTCACAGATTCAGAAATAGGTTAGAACAGTAGCAGATTTTATTATTAATTCAGATAGTTATTATAAGCAATTGGTTTAGGATGCTGAAATTAATCAGTTTATTAGCAAGATTTAATCCTGACAAGCAGATAGCAAATGCAGCAAAACATAATAGCTTATTTTAAGTGGCAAAACAATCAATTACAATGCAAGGAATAACTATTTCGGACAGATTTAATTAGCAGATTAGTTTTAAGCAATTCAAGCAAGCTGGAAAGTTAGTTAAATTATTTTAAGTGGCAAAAATAATTGCATTGGCGGAAATTTATTTAAAAGTGGGCAGCAAAACAAGCATGGCAGATTTGTTTCAAATTTTCTTTTGACATGTTGGGAGGTTATTTACTTATTGCCATCAAAATTACAACAGATAGATTAATTAGCTAGTTGATTAAGATCCTAAAATTTATTCACAATTCTAGAGTGACATGTGGAAAATTAATAAACCTATAAACAAAATTTCTAAGTGATTGAAAAATTGAAGATATTGGATCTCCTATAAGCATGATTTCTATACTCCACAGTATCTCGGAAATTAAATCCTATAGGCATGCTTCTAAGCCAAATGATACATTGAGAATTATTCAAACCCTATAGGCATGGTATCTAAAAAGGCAGAATATTCCGATGCAAAACAAATTATGGCAATATTCATGTATTTATTCATTTATTATATAAGAGGAACTTTGGTTGAATTAAGTGAAACAATGAGCAATCACGCATTATTTATTGTTATAATTGAGAAGTGGTCATGCAATTCAACTAACTATGTTATAACTGGAAAATAAAGTTTAAACACGTGATAAACTTTGAACAATAATTAAACAAGATATGGGATTAATGGCAACAGTAATTTTATTTTCTTTTAGTTAGATCTAAAGAGATGTTACAAACCATCAAATAATCATAATCCTATAGGCATGCTTTCTAAATAAATTGTGATAAAATAAACAAGTAGCACGTAATCCCCACCCCTTAGACGATCCCCCCAAATTATTTCATATATATAGAGTTAGAGTTAGGAGTTTATACAAATCATTACAAAACAATAATATACAAAAACATAAATTAAGTAAATTTGGCTCGGCTAGTATTTCCCTCCCCTGGAGACTCTTCTAAATCTTGAACCTTTAGACCAAGATCCTGCTAAGACAAAATAACACTACCACCAGATACAGATAAAAGCAAATATGCATAATAAAATATTATTCACATACATGTAGACCCACAATCATTTAAGCAAACCACAAATAATATATCACATAAAAGAAGATGTGAAGAGAACTAACCCGGATGCCTCCTTTTATTTGTTTATTTCAAACAATACAACAACGTTTTAAAATAATGTGAAACCGAAATTAAACTAATGGAAAGCAACTAACCAATTGGCAGAATATTTTATCTGCAATAAAGTACTAGCAGCAATCAATTCAAAACAACAACCCAGCAGAGAAACCACTTGAGTGTTTGAAAAGTTCTTATTTATGAAGAGAGAACACCTTTGTTAGTGATTTTTTCATTATTGGAGTGTTAAAATTGTCCTCGAATAGTGAAAGGGGTCTTCTTTATATAGTAGCAGAGAGGGGCACGGCAATAAGGAAAAGCGAGTAAATTTTTCAACCAACATATTTACCTTATTTTAAAGGAGAGCCAAATCAGATTTATTTTTTAATCTATTTTTAACCAAATATAAGAGCAACTAAATAAGACAAGGATTATCAATTAAACGGTAAACAATAAGCAACGGCCAGCAATAATTTCGTAAGTCAATATTCACCTAATACTAGATTACCATAAATAAACAAGTAAGAATCTATTTAGGACAATAATTAAGGGAGGAAGGATCAATTTACAGCAACTATTAACATATCAAATTAGCACTGAAAAATTTATATCGGCTTTTTATTTATTAATTTAAGACTTACCATATGCAACTTTCAAAATCAAGGAATTTAATTAGTTAAATTAACCTGTAAGTAAGCTATAATATCTCAACTATTAATGTTATATAACAAACAACTAAAGGAAATACAATTATACGCATAACAATTACCATATGCAATCACATACAAATTCCAAAGCATATCAATTAGTAAATCCATGTATGCTCTAATTGATTTACACAAGTTTGCTTCTAATTTGAATTAGACTGAGAAGCAGAATCGATTAAGGGAGTGGAACAAACTAAAATCAATGAATTATATATAAACATTAACAAACAACCAAGCAATAACAGGCAGATTGATAGGCAAATACAGGATTTTCATATTAATTTTAGAATAAGATTCACAATGATTATTAATTTTCATACAAAGTAAGCATACATCAGAAAAATCAAAATCATGTTACAACTAAGAAAGAAGAATAAAATAGCTAAAAGATGAGATGATAATTTTAAAAGAAATGTACTCGGACGGATCTAAATAGTTCTGTTTGAACTTTATCTTCACCGGAGATCGATGTTGTTGTTGGTTGCTCGTCGTCAGCGCTACTGGTGATCTTGCTATTGCTGTTGGCTTCGCGTTCTCGCTGCGAAATGAGAAGATGAGACGGAAGTTCGCCAGTCGGAGCTGGTTCTCGAGCTATTGTTGGCTCTCGCTGACTGGCGCACGTGGCGGCTGGCCTCGCTAATGTAAGATAAACTCCCTAAATGCAAGGGGCCTTGTTAAGCCAGAGATAGTCCTAAGACGACACATAAGTGATGCACAATAGTTAATTCAATCCTTATTTGCCAATTTGGAGTTTAGATTAGAGAAAATAAACAAATTTTTATTTATTATAAAATTTGAACAATACATCATAATTGAAAACAAAAACTGAAATAAACTAAGGGAAAGGGGGTAACAATGGGAAAGTCATCCTAAATTCTGAAATCTTGAAGATATCGATTCCAAGAACTTGGCGCCAATTGACTTCTTGTATAGGGAATGACTTCATGCCCGATCTTCAACACGTTGCATGCCTTTCATCAGTGAGCCCATAGTATCATTCCCCACTCAATTCTCTATCTATAACCTCTTTTAGTATCCATATGTAATACTCACGTGTGCATAAGGCTTGCCGTGCACCCATAAGAATGGTCAACACCAGCTCCCATCTTCTAAGTATATTGTGGACTTGTGGTTTATCTAATCCAAATTCATACTTAAACTGCTCCATGTCAGACCGGAGTGGTATTACTTGAGTTCGCCCGAATTGGCGGAGTACTCAAAGAGGAGCGTATGGTTGAACGCCCTTTTAAGCCAATAAGCTCAATGAAGTATCAGTCATCGTCTCTTACTATTGCATGAGGGGTGGACAACCAATGGAGCTTCCATTGGATGCGGTAGCTCTCGACCTCTATCAAAAATATCTGCCAGTCTACGAATCCTATAGGGGCGGTGAAAGCTACCATTATTCTTGGATGATTATCAATCTTGTTGCCATAACCAAGAAAGATATCTACCGCGTCAGACCGTAGGTAAAAGTGTTCAATAGCCCATAATTGCAGGAAAAGGTTGCATCCCTCGAAAAACATTATATTGTTGACGCAAGCTAACAGACTCCTCATTATTTCCGTCAGGATCATAGGAACTATAGTTTTCCTAGGTTCGCCCTCTCTTTGAGTTAAATCTCGGACCACATAACCCAAAGTGTGTCGATCCTCCCCTTATTTTAGGAAAAACCAGGGATCCTAATAGGGAAATGGCGAAGGCATTTAGACGATATGTTTCCCATTTCTCAACGGAGCACTCAAACTCATCACTAAAAGAGTAATAACTATCCTCTCGGCCAAAGCGTGTATATAGAAAGTCAAAATGAATCTACCCAAGGTCTAAAGAAGGCAAGGTTGGATTTGACTTCATTCCCAGACTTTTTAGAAACTCCCTTGATAATGGCTTATATGGTACCATCATTTCACACTCATGGTATGGAACATCGATGAAACCACTTATCTCCTCAATCGTTGGCATCAAGTCGAAATCCGCGAATTTGAAGACCATCCTCACAGGGTCCCAATATTCTAGCAAAGCCCTAATCAGGAGAGGGTTTGGTATGACAAAGATGAGGTAGGTAAGACCTCCCAACAACTGACGAATCTCTTTTTCGCGGTCCCTCTTAATATCCATCCACCAGTTCCTTAGCTTGTATTTTACCTCTACGACTATTTGCGAATTTGGGAATGTCATGACTCTGCAAACAAAACCATAGACAAATTCTAGACTCCATTTGACAAAGTTTGGGTTAATTTAATTATTGTTTTCACATTGACACATAAATATGCAATTTGTCTAAAGGGTGTTGGAGCCCTTTAGACGATAGGGTGGCTACAAATTGTGCGGATTGACACCAAGGATCAAATACCTAAGGTTTATGCAACATGTATGACCTAATTGAGATTTCTAAGAGTTGGTTCGGCACGGACATAAAGAGGTTCTATGCAAGAAGGCTCATGGTTTCCCGATAGTAATACTATTCGTTCCGTCCACGCATATGCCAACTCTCTATAATGGTATTTGAAGAGAATTGGAGTATTTGTGAGAGGTGCAAAGGCACAACATCACGATAATTTTTTTAAAAGGAAGAGGGTCCCAATTGGGGGAAGTATGAGCGGAATGTCAGTTTATCAAAGCAGTAAACATTTAGAATGTAGATGAAAAGCAGTAACATATAGGCAATTTTAAGGAAAGCAGTAAATAAATAAATACATAAATAAACAGAATAAAACATATAAGCATTTAAGAAATTCAACAAATAAGGAAATAGGTATGGGATTAAGCATGAAAGTACTTTTAACAATAATAAACAAACAAACAATAAAATGACCAAATAAAGTAAACCCCACAGAAGCATGAAACACGTAATGGTAAGAACCTAATATCCCCAGCAGAGTCGTCATTCTATCGCGCCCCATTTTTTCGCAATAATGGGTTTTCCTTTCGGATGCACGACCTAACAACTCTTTTGGGTTTTGGGTTGATTGAAGAGTCGCCACCTAACGAATTAAGGTGTCTTAGGGAACCTAGCTAACCTAACTAAGGTCAACGAACCAGAGATCAGGTAAGAGTTCAAATTACCTCGAGGGGAAGGTGTTAAGCATCCCTCAAGATCCACAAATGTGGGTCCCGGCCGTATCTCATGCAATTTATGTGGGGGTTACAAGTAGCATTTAAAGTCACTTCATTTATTATTATGTAATTAAACATGCTTGCTATGGGATAAATAATATTAAACAATTAAGGTCATTTCGATTATTTTTAACTTAAACATGCTTACTAAGTGATAAATGACATTCCACAATTAAGGCTACTTCATTTATTCTTTATCTAAGCATGCGAACTTGGTGATGACTCAATATTAAACAATTAACACAAATAAAATTTAAAAGAAATAGCGAGAAGATATAAAGTAGCAAATATATAAGCAAATATCATTTTTTATTTAATTAAACTACCCCAAATAAATATAATTATAGAAAATAAAGGGAAAAGGAAAGGGAGACTCTAAAAATGACAACTTTACGGATCAGCGCTTGGCTTCTATATAGGGACAGACAAAACAAATGTTTGTCGTTTACGGCTCGAGGCAATGTCATCATCTCTATAGGGCCTAAACTACCCCTACCCCACCTTCCATATGCATTTCATCCTAAGAGGTGTCTATCGTCCCCGCTTAAGGTCCAAGAGGCATTGAACTACTGTTAGGATGGTTTTAGACAAAATAAAATATAGGCTCCTAGTTAGGCCCCCCTAGACACCAAGTCAAACACATTGGAAGAGCACTTAGCACATAGAGTCTCAAGTTGGCCTCTAAATTTTATTAAACATGCTTTTAAACACACATAATTGTGAAAAGGTCGCATGCTTAGGTGTGTGAACAGGGGTGTATCTACCCTTATGGGTGGGGGTGCCACGGCACCCAGTGACCTCGATTAAAACTTTGTATGTATATGTATATAAGTATAACAAATTGAATATATATTAGTTGTGCCACCCAGTGAATAATATGTTCAATTGTGCAACTGTTAAAGGATGTAACTATCAATGTAAGCGTCGGGGGGTCGAATCTCGTTAACAACACTAATTTTTATTGTTCTTTGTTTGTGCGAATGGCTTTTTCAGGCTCTTCCTCTTTTTTTCCTCTCTTTTTTTTGTCATTGCTTTAGTTTCTCGCCAATTTTTGTCTTTGCTTTAGTTTCTCACTCCTTCAATTAGTTTCTTTATTTGCTACTCCTTGCTTATTTATATATCTTTAATTGATACGAGTGTTGCGTGATTTTCTATATTAATTACAGATTATTATTAAATTTTGAATGTCACATAGAATATTAATAAAAATATATTTAAATAGAATATTTTTTTCGAAAAAGTTTTTAAAGTGATGGATACTACTAGGTTAAAGATTTTGAATTTAAAGGTTCTTTCAATCTTTAACGTCACACTAAGTGGAGATAACTAGATTGAAGCTAAAAAATTTATTGTTTCTCAACTATATGGTATTAGATGATGTATACAAATTAAAATTTTTAAGGTGAAAAATCTCTTGTCTTCTCAAAGTTATAGAAGATAAGTATCTTATTCCTAAAAAAATATCAAAAAATCATTACTAAATATGTATATTTGATCAATGTATTTACAGAAATCGAAAAAACTAAATAACCCGAATCATAACATAAAATGAAGAAACCGATCCATTTACCATTTAGATGATATGGTACCCCCAGCCTCTGAATCCTGGATCCGCCTCGGTGTGTGAACATACAAACAAGCAGCATAACAACAGTAACGGGTTAAACAAGCAGAATTGTTAACATACATTTTTAGCATGCAGATAGTTATTTAACTGATTTTAGAGGGCAGAAATATTGGTACATGCAGAGAATAATTTATTAATTAATTATTAAAAGGTGGCAGAATTATTCACAGATGCAGAAAGAGATTAGAACAGTAGCAGATTTTATTATTAATTCAGAAAGTTATTTTAAGTAGTTGGTTTAGGATGCTGAAATTAATCAGTTTATTAGTAAGATTTAATCTGAAAAAGAAGATAGCAAATGCAGCAAAACTTAATAGTTGATTTTAAGTGGAAAAACAATTAATTACAATGCAAAGAATAACTATTTCGGACAGATTTAATTAGCAGATTAGTTTTAAGCAGTTCAAGCAAGCTGAAAAGTTAGTTAAATTATTTTAAGTGGCAAAAATAATTGCATTGCGGAAATTTATTTAACAGTGGGCAGCAAAACAAGCATGGAAGATTTGTTTCAAATTTTCTTTTGACATGCTGAGGCATGCTTTCTAAATAAGTTGTGGTAAAAATAAACAAGTAGCACGTAATCCCCTCCCTTTAGACGATCCCCCCAAATTATTTCATATATATAGAGTTAGAATTAGGAGTTTATACCAATTATTACAAAACAATAATATACAAAAACTTAAATTAAGTAAATTTGGCTCGTCTAGTGTTTCCCTCCCCTGGCGACTCTTCTAAATCTTGAACCTTTAGATCAAGATCCTGCTAAGAGAAAAGAACACTACCACCAGATACATATAAAAGAAAATATGCATAATAAAAGGTTATTCACATACATGTAGACCCACAATCATTTAAGCAAACCACACATAATATATCACATAGAAGAAGAGGTGAAGAGAACTAACCCGAATGCCTCCTTTTATTTGTTTATTTCAAACAATACAACAACATTTTAAAATAATGCGAAACGGAAATTAAACTAATGGAAAGCAACTAACCAATTGGCAGAATATTTTATCAGCAAAGAAGTACTAGCAGCAATCAATTCAAAACAACAACACGGCAGAGAAAGCACTTGAGTGTTTGCAAAGTTCTTATTTATGAAGAGAACACCTTTGTTAGTGAGCTTTTCATTATTGGAGTGTTAAAACTGTCCTCAAATAGTGAAAGGGGTCTTTTTTATATTGTAGCAGAGAGGGGCACGGCAATAAGGAAAAGAGAGTAAATTTTTCAATTAACATATTTTCCTTATTTTAAAGGAGAGCCAAATCAAATTTATTTTTTAATCTATTTTTTACCAAATATAAGAGCAACTAAATAAGACAAGAATTATCAATTAAACGGTAAACAATGAGCAACGGCCAGCAATAATTTCCTAAGTCAATATTCACCTAATACTAGATTACCATAAATAAACAAGTAAGAATCTATTTAGGACAATAATTAAGGGAAGAGGGATCAATTTACAGCAACTATTAACATATCAAATTGGCACTGAAAATTGATACCGGCTTTTTATTTATTAATTTAAGACTTACCATATGCAACTTTCAAAATCAAGGAATTCAATTAGTTAAATTAACTTGTAAGTAAGCTATTATATCTTAACTGTTAATGCTATATAACAAACAACTAAAGGAAATACAATTACATGCATAACAATTACCATATGCAATCACATACAGATTCCAAAGCATATCAATTAGTAAATCCATGTATGCTCTAATTGATTTACACAAGTTTGCTTCTAATTTGAATTAGACTGAGAAGCAGAATCGATTAAGGGAGCGGAACAAACAAAAATCAATGAATTATATATCAACATTAACAAATAACCAAGCAATAACAGGCAGATTGATAGGCAAATACAGGATTTTCATATTAATTTTAGAATAAGATTCACAATGATTATTAATTTTCATACAAAGTAAGCATACATCAGAAAAATCAAAATCATATATCAACTAAGAAAGAAGAATAAAATAGCTAAAAGATGAGATGATAATTTTAAAAAAAATGTACCCGGATGGATCTGAATAGATCCGTCTGAACTTTATCTTCACCGGAGATCGATATTGTTACTGGTTGCTCGTTGTCAGCGCTGCTGGTGGTCTTGCGGTTGTTGCTGGCTCGCGTTCTCGTCGAGAAAGGAGAAGAAGAGATGGAAGTTCGCCAGTCGGAGCTGGTTCTCAAGCTGTTGCTAGCTCTTGCTAACTGGCGCGCGTGGCGGCTGGCCTCGCCGTACACTGTTGTTTCCCTCGCCAGAAAAAGGAGGAGAAGAAGAGAGAGGGGCAACTGGAGAAAAGAGGAGAAAGCATGAAGGGAGTAAGAGAGGGGAGGGTGGCATTGCCTCTGGTGTCTCTTCGCCGGCTGATGTTGTTTCGACGTCATGTGCGGGCGGAGCCATGGAGGCTGCGACGCTTCTTCTTGAAGAGAGGAGGAATAAAAGCATTAGATTTGGTTTGGGGTTGGGGTTTTTAAGACTGAAATAGGAAAGAAATGAGAAATTAATCTGAACCGTTGAAATAATTTAAGATGAGAGGTCAGGATTGAATATAACGAGATCAACGGTTAGGATTAAAAGACTTGGTGATTTGGGATTGAATTAGATAGGCTAGAATTGGAATAGAGAAATGGTTATAATTGAAATGAGAATTTGAATTTGAGTGGTTAGAATTGAAAGGAATTAGAACAGAATAGGCTGAATTTTAAATAAATGATTTGGAAGAAAAATTAAGGATGTGCTATCCAATTAATAAAATACTACACTTATTAAAATATTTTCAGATAATTAAACACACCTAAACTCTAAATTAATTCAATACAATAATTTTTTATAAAAATATGCACACTAAAATATATAATTTTTAGACAAAATCGATTTACATTTTAAACTCAAAATAAGTTTTAAAAATAGGTATTTAGTCGAATAGCACTTCCGAAATGGTTATAGGTTGGTCAAAATTAGGTGTCAACAGTATTCTCTTTCTAAAAGTTGGAAGAAGAAGAAGAAGGAGATTGAAGCTAGGTCCAGATCAAGTCTCCAAAGTTCAAGCTTGTAAGGGCTTTTTAATCAAGGTATGGTGGTTTTTCATCCATGGGATCCTTTCTCCCATGGAGTCCCGTAGAATTTCACAATTTGATGAAAAAGTTCCCAAATTCTAGTTAGGGTTTCTTCCATTGTTGTGGGTTATTATGAATGTTGATCCAATTGAGTGGATTATAATTTTTTATGATTGAATTAATAAAATTGCATGTATTTAGGATGAAATTACATGTACTCATGTTTATCCAACAATTTTAGGGTTGAATTGATATAGTGGGTTTGATGACATGTGAGGAAACTATATGGGTTAGATATATCCTTATATGATTGATGAATTATGAATAAATTGCTCTAGATTGTAGCATATATGATGAATATGATGATAATTGCTTGAGAGTAAAGCTTAGATGATGATTTTGAGATGTAGTGCTTTGAGAGTAAAGCATAGACTATGCATTGTTGATTGTAAATGTTATGATGTGGAAGAGATACTTCCTATAATGAATTGATAAGCATGATTGAGTGAATATGAAAGGTTTACTCACATGAATGATTCCAGGTTGAAAGGATTGCTCACCAAAAATTAATCTAGACTAAAATGCTTAATGAATGAAGAGGCTAGAGGTAATTACCCTTCACCTCCATATGAAGGATAAGAGGCGATTCCCCTACTCCTTAGACTTGAACAAGAGGTGAGTCCCCACGTTCTTACTATGATGAAAGGACATGGAGGCGAGTACCCATGCTCCTTATGAAATGATGTGGAGGTGAGTACTCGCATCATATGATGAGGTTGCGGAGGTGAGTACCCGTAATCTAAAAGTAAGTATGGCAAGAGGCGAATACCCATTAGCCTTTATGAACTAGGCATTGAAGCGAATCCCCATGTATTTAAAAGTAAGTATGATTAATGAGATCATGTTATGGAATTGACTTGTATGGAGTGTTGCTAGATATGCCTTCCATGATGTAAGCTTGACTAGAGGTGGATGATCTATGTCTTGTTAAGTTTAAGTGAGGTTGCTTAAGTGAGTATTCCTCTTTCATTATGATGCTTTATATATATTGATTATGTGTATGCCTTATGTCTTATGTCTACTAATGCTTATGTTTATGTAGTTCATGCTAGCCATCATATTTAGTACTTGATTGTACTAACACATACTTTTTCTTACATTCTTATCAAATGTAGGGTCCGGCGTTCCCGATTCGCACACTTGTGGCAAGGTTCCTAGAGGATTGTGAAGTGAAGCTTTGGTGAGTCCTCATTGTATTAGAGGAGTGGATCACCCTATCTATTTTATGTCTTTCATTTACTTTTGAAACTATCGTATGGGCTATGTCCCAAGATTTCTATTTCTTATGTTTAGATGGTTTGAGACAATGTCATGTTAGACTTCCGCTTGCTTTTATAAAAGACTTTGATTGTATTTGAAAATTTTTAATTCTCGCACCTTTTCTGTTAATTTAGATTATGATATGCTAAGTGGCTTGTATGAGTCCTCTCAAGGTCTTATACGGCTTGTTACATCTAGGGGTACCCCTGGGTCGTGACAACCTTTTTCTGTTTCTACTCCTCTCAGTGATTCTATTGTGGCTAAGAGGATCTATAGAAAGTGTATCATTTCCTTATCACCATAGAGTTACTCTTGTTGACTTGGTAGAGCTTGATATGCTAGATTTTGATGTTATCTTGGGTATGGATTGGTTGCACTCATGTTATGCTTCTATTGATTGTAGAACTCGTGTAGTCAAGTTTCAGTTCCCGAATGAGTCTGTCCTAGAGTGGAAGGGGCGAAATTCGATGCCTAAAGGTTAGTTTGTCTCGTGTCTTAAAGTTGTAAAGATGATTTCTAAGGGTTGCATTTACCATCTAGTTAGGGTGAGGGATGAAGATTCTGAAACCCCTTCTCTCGAGTCAGTCCCCGTTATTAATGAATTTTCGGAAGTATTCCTAAATGATTTACCCGGTATTACTCTCGAGTCGGAAAGAGACTTCGGTATTGACCTTCTCATAGAAACACAACCTATTTCTATTCCTCCTTACCGAATGGCTCCGACAGAACTTAGGGAGTTGAAAGAACAATTGAAAGATTTGTTAGATAAGGGTTTCAGCCGACCGAGTATCTCTCCATGGGGTGCTCCAGTTTTGTTTGTTAGAAAGATGGGTCTCTTCGTATGTGTATTAACAATCGTCAGTTGAACAAGGTGACCATTAAGAACAAGTATCCTCTCCCAAGGATAGATGATTTGTTTGACCAACTTCAAGGAGCAAGTTATTTCTCTAAGATTGACCTTAGATCGGTATCCCACCAATTGAGGGTAAAGGAAGAAGATATTTTGAAGATGGCTTTTTGAACTCAGTATGGTCATTATGAGTTTTTGGTAATGTCGTTTAGGTTAACTAATGCTCCGGAGACGTTTTATGGATTTGATTAATAAGGTATTTAGACAATACCTTGACATGTTTGTGATTGTGTTCATTGATGATATTGATTTATTCAAGGAGTGAGAATGAACATATTGATCATTTGAGGATTGTGTTACAAATTCTTAAGGACCAACATTTTTTTGCAAAGTTTAGCAAATGTGAATTTTAGCTAAAATTTGTAGCTTTCCTTGGTCATATTGTTTCGAGTAAGGGTATTGAGGTAGATCCAAAGAAGACGAATGCGGTCAAGAGTTGGCCTAGACTTCTAACTCCTTCGGATATTAGAAGTTTTTTGGTTTAGCTGGTTACTATAGAAGGTTTGTTGAGGGTTTCTCTTCGATTGCCTCTCCTTTGACAACTTTGACTCAAAAGAAAGTTAAGTTCATATGGTCCGAACAGTGTGAGAAGAGTTGAAGAATAGACTTACTTTCGCGCTGGTGTTGACCTTACCGGAAGGACGGATGGTTTTGTGGTTTACTATGATACCTCGAGAATTGGGTTAGGGTGTGTGCTTATGCAAAATGGGAATGTTATTGCCTATGCCTCAAGGAAACTTAAAATTCATGAGAATAACTATCTGACCCATGATCTTGAACTAGCAGTGGTTGTTTTTGCCTTGAAGATTTGGAGGCATTATTTGTATGGTGTGCATGTGGGTGTGCATGTGGATGTGTTTACCGACCACAAGAGTTTGCAATGACTTTAATCAAAATGATCTAAATCTTCGCCAAAGAAGGTGGCTTGAGCTATTGAAATATTACGACATGAGTGTTCTTCATCACCCCAGAAAAGAAAATGTGGTGGTGGATGCTCTTAATCGGTTATCTATGGTAGTGTTGCTCATATTGAAGAAGAAAAGAAAGAGTTGGTTTGAGATGTTCATAGATTGACCCGATTAGGCGTTCAACTAGTGGACTCCACCAAGGGTGGTGTTATGGTTCAAATGATTCTGAATCATCTTTTGTGGCGGATCTGAAGGCCAAGCAAGGTCTCGATCCAATTTTGGTAGAATTGGAAGAGGTGGTACTTAAGAAATCCATTGAGGATTTCTCTTACGGGGGAGATGGTGTGCTTAGATATCAAGGTCGTTTATGTGTTCAGAATGTTGATGACTCGAGGGAACAGATTTTGACAGAAGCTCATAGTTTGCGGTATTCCATTCACCTGGGAGCCACCAAGATGTACCTTGATTTGCGGGAGGTCTATTGGTGGAATGGGATAAAGAAGGATATTGCGGAGTTCGTGACTAAGTGTCCTAATTGTCAACAAGTGAAAGTTGAGCATCGGAAACCGGGAGGTTTATCTCAAGACATTAGCATTTCTACTTGGAAGTGAGAAGACTTGAATATGGACTTTGTAGTTGGTTTGCCTCGCAGTCGGCGGCAACATGATTCAATTTGAGTGATAGTATATCGGATGACGAAATCGGCTCATTTCCTTCCCGTTAAGGTTTCCTATACGGCGGAGGACTATGCCAAGTTGTACATGAGAGAAATGGTAAGGTTACATGGAGTGCCTTTGTCCATAATTTCCGATCGTGGTACTCAATTCACTTCTCAGTTTTGGAAGTCATTCGAAAAGGGTCTTGGCACTAAAGTGAAGCTTAGAACGACTTTTCATCCACAAACCTATGGGCAAGCGGGGAGTACTATCCAAACTTTGGAGGATATGTCAAGGGCTTGTGTAATCAATTTTAAAGGCAATTGGGACCATTTACCATTGATTGAGTTTGCCTATAACAATAGCTATCACTCAAGTATTGGTATGGCTCCATTTGAGGCATTGTATGGTAGGAGGTGTTGATCTCATATAGGATGGTTTGAGGTGGGTGAAGTTGCCCTAATAGGTCATGAGTTGGTACATGAGGCCATAAAGAAAGTTCGACTTATAAGAGAAAGGTTGAAAACGGCTCAAAGTCGGCAAAAGTCATATGCCGATATGAAAACAAGGGATCTTGAGTTTGATGTTCATGATTGGGTTTATTTGAAAATCTCACCCATGAAAGGTGTAATGAGGTTTGGCAAGAAGGGGAAGCTTAATCCCCGATATGTAGGCCCCATATCAGATTTTGGGCGTGTTGGTAAGGTTGCTTATGAGTTAGATTTGCCAAATTAGTTGGCATCGGTGCATCCAGTTTTCCATGTCTCTATGCTTAAGAACTGTGTTGGAGATCCGACATCCATAGTTTTCTTAGTAGGTTTGGGAGTTAACTTTTGCTTGCATTGTATTATTTGGTCTGTGTACCGGAACTGATTCCACGGCCCGTGGTCCAGAAACCGTAGGTCAGGTCAAAACTCTCTGACCACCAATGACGAGTGTGCAAGACGGGCCGTTGGTCAGTCCACGGTCCGTCAATGGTGAGTCGTGGGTTAGCAGTTAAGTCCAGGGGAAGTTGGGTCTTTTCCTAATTAATTAGTTCCTATACTACGTCGTCTTACGCTTCACTAAGACCCCAATATAAGTATTTTCAACCCCCAAATTGGCCTATTCACTTCATTCTTCTAAATTCACAAAAGAAGAACTCTCCAAAATATTTCTCTCTCAAGAAACTTGAAGAAGAAGAAGGATTCAACCTAGGGTTTTAAGTCAAGGTCTCAATTCCTCCATTAAAGGCTAGCATTTGGACTCAAGGTATGATAGTTTTCATCCATGGATTCCTTCCATTCATAGAGTTCCCAAATTCCTCTATTTCTAAAGGTAGAATTCCCCAATTGAGTTAGGGTTTTCTTCAATTATCATGGGTTCTTTTCATTATTGATTTAAATGATTGAATTATGATCTATTATGCATGAATTGATGAAATACTATGATTTTATGATGATTTCCTCATGAACCCATGCAATCTCCTTGTTTTCAAGACATGAATCATATGATGTGGGATTTTGATCTTAAAGGAAGAGTTTTATGAAATTAAGCATGTATTGCAAGATTTACATGAATTTATGATGAAATCCATATATAACTCATGTTTTCTAAGTATTGATGATTGAAAGTGGGTTTTGAACCTCAAGAGGTAAATTGTGGACTTATGCATTTTCTTATGAAATATATGCATATGTTTTAAGGGTGCTTTGAGAGTAAAGTGTCAATGATGATGTTGTTGAAAGGACATTCTCATAAACACATAACTAGAATGATGTGAAAGGTTTTCTCACATAGAAAGGATTCTTAGGTTGAAAGGCATTCTCACCTAATTGAATCAAAGAGTAAGAGATATCCTAATGAACTAACTTGGATTAGTTGTTCAAGGACACTTTTACAAGAATAATGAGGTCAAGTAAGAAATGACTATTCCGTGGGATTTATGCTTAGCACCGATAAGATATTGATAATGAGATGGAAACTCTCCCGTAGTAGAGGCTGGGTTTCTAGAAGCGATCTAATGAGATGGAAGCTCTCCCGTTAGTAGAGGTCGGGTTTATAATAGCAATCTTCTTATCCCTTAACTATGTTCCCTCATAGGTTGATTAGCTAGTGGATCCACTTAAGCTAGAAGTTCATGGTTCTACCTTGGCAAGTAGGACAACCCTTTTCGGTGTGGGAAACACCGGGGGATCATGTTATAGCTCGCATGGTCTCTATGTCGGTTAAGGCTAATTCCCTACATTAACAATGAACTAAGGTACCTTTAAGAAGTATCGCATATGAGTTCAAAGGTTTTAAAGATGATGTAATCTTGCATTGACCATAGTTTTATCACTTAGGTTTTCTAACCCTTTTATATCATGTTTTAGCTTGGTCAATTACATGTCATGAAACAAAATGTCCTTTTTAGCAAGTTTTAAATGTTTTATGCATAGCTATCATACTTGGTACATTATTTTGTACTAATGCATACTCTTGCCTAGATTTTCTCCAAATGT
The DNA here is from genome assembly GCF_900185275.1 of Solanum verrucosum. Lineage (NCBI taxonomy): Eukaryota > Viridiplantae > Streptophyta > Magnoliopsida > Solanales > Solanaceae > Solanum > Solanum verrucosum. Next base: position 550,946 of record NW_026020312.1, on the reverse strand, counting down.
AGGGTCCGACGATCAAATTTCTCAGATTCGTGGCTAGTGATCAATTTTGAGATTCCCAAGCTTGGTGAGTCCTCATGCTTCAAGGACGGATTCTATTGTTTTCCGTTTGTTTCATGTATTTCTCTTTTGGACATGATATATGGGATAGGCCCAATTTCATTCGAATGTATTAGATGGCTATGATGAGACACGTTTATTAGACTCACTACAACATTTTAGGCCTACGGCCACCCCAGTAAAGTGTAGCCTAAACTAGCAAAAAGTGTGGCCTTTGATAAAAGGCTACACTTTTGGACTTTAAGCAACACTTTTTAGGGGGTGGCCTAAAGAGGCGTAACCTTTGACATTAGGCCACACTTTTGAAATGTCGCCATAGCAGCTACACTTAAAAAGCGTGGCCAAAGAGGTATAAAGGGCACGCTTTGTAATAATTCATTGGCAACACCTTTTGATCGATTATACTACACTTAAAAGCGTGGCCTTTGTTTTGTTATTGGTCACACTTAAAAAGTGTTGCCTTTTATATCTCATCTAGAACAACACTTCTAAAGTGTAACTTTTCTTATGTACAAGATAGTACATTAGACGTCCTATAGCAACACTTTTGAAGTGTCGCAATGTTTTGTAGAATTTTTGTAGCCACAATTTTTCATTTTTAAGAATAATGAGTTTTCTTTGCATATATTCAATAATCACATAATTAAATATATAAGTGATGTAAACCACAAAATTAGCTAATAAGTAAATCGAAGCTATATATTTCAAATAAACTTCAAGAAACATGTCTTGTACAACCAATACTTAGAAAGCGATTGCTTAAAGATCTCTACGATCAATAAATTCCACAAAACCAAATGCATTCAAACAAATATGACAATAGTACAAAAACTTTTCATTGTTCACTACAATAGATCGAGTTTATTTCTAGCCACTATTCAAATTCAATTACCGTCATTTTCCTGCACATTCAAAATAAAAACATAAGTTAGTAAAATAAATCATGTATTTAATATGCTCAATACTAAGAAATCTTCTTATGAAGTGGGGTAACATGCAACATAAAAATGAGGCTCACAAGCTCATGAATCAGGCCCTTCCCATCGTTATATGTTGGAACCTGTGGAAAAATAGATGTGCAGTAAAATATGATGCCAAACAATCTAATATGAGGATAGTGAAGTTCCTAAACTGAAAAAATATCCTTCAAATTTTCAACACTGTTTTCCCCTATATCCAGTGGTCACACAACTGGAATGATCTTATCTTTATGGTGAAAAATTGTAGTCATGAAATAAAGGTTATACCAGTTCTTTGGGAAAGTCCTTGCAATGGTGTGTACAAGCTAAATACAGATAGGAGTGTTCTCAATAATCCAGACAAGATAGGTGGAGGAGGAATTTTAAGAGATCACCAAGGAAAGTTGGTGTATGCATTTGTTGTTTCCCTTGGCATTGGTACCAACTACCAGGCTTAGATACAAGCAGCCATACATAGAGTTAACGGGTGAATGCAACATGGATACAGGAAGATCATTTTGGAGGTGGACTCTGAACTTTTAATGAAGTGGATCACTGCTAACAGTATCCCTCCTTGGTAACTTAATCACTTCATCAAAGAGCTGCAGCAGATCACAACCAACCTTGAATTTTTCCAGTGTAAACATTCATATAGAGAGGCCAGATTTTTCTGTTGATTACCTTCGAAATTGAGTCATACATCAGACATTACTCAACACTTCTACACATATAATCAACTAGCAGCAGCAGTGAAAGAAAGCTACATTTTGGAGCAGCTGGGAATGAAAAATTTCAAGAGGAAGAAGTTGAAAAGAATTAAGAAACCACTTTGAGCATATAACCAGTATAGATGACAACAATAACATCAGATCAGTTCTCAGATGGAGTCTAAAAGAAATTCATGACTAGGTTAGATTGATTTAGTGTAGGTAGCTTAAGAAACACCATGTCTCACCTAAGCCGCTGAGCAGCAACATAGTCTGCTGCAGTAAATGAACAAAAAAATGCCAGATCTGTACGAGTATCATATGTCAATCTTGGTAACAGAAAAATAAGAAGAAAACAGATAACAAAGAGAAATATTGGATGTACTAACAATCTTGTAGAATGATAAATACTCACAATATTGACGCTGATTGTTCCAACAATTCTAAACCAAAGCTAGAAGATACACCAGCCAAAGTCCAAGATACAACAATGGAGAATGTAATAATAGAAATAGGCATACTTTGCATCCATGTTTTTCTGATAGTCGACTGAGAACATTCTCACACTTGTCAGATATATCAGTCGAGCTCTCTTGTGAAGGAAAATTAGGTACATAAGGGAGGGACTAAAAAAAATAGAGACATGATTAAATTACAGAAACAGAACTTCTGATCCAGAATGATGTCCAAAATCAATAAGTGAAAGCTAGGACATGAAGTTCCTTAGGCAATTTATACACAGACTAAGAGAACCGAATGCAAACATTAAGACATGCAGTTCCTTAGGCAACTTATACACATGAAGTTACTAGGAAATATATTAGTGAAAGCTCCAATTCTACATCCAACATTTCAAGAACATAATGCAAAATGAAGACTTGTATCCAAAGTAGAAAACAATGTTTGCAGCCACCACTGAAATGAAGAAGGAAAAGATGCATGATCTTTGCAAGGTGAGGCACGAGGTAGAAGGACTATAGTTCCCATAATTTGAAGCCTCTGTATATCGATATATAAAAAATATAAATCTTCATGTAGCAGGTATGTTGTAAAATCAGTTGAAACTCCAAGAGACTTAGAGAAATTAGCAGCTATCTTATCTGTTAATTTACTACCAAATTGAAACAAAATGCATTAGCACTAAACAGTATTAACAACTCCACCATCAAGAAATTAACTTATCACCAAAGATCATTAACAAGCTCCACAAACAAGAAATAAACCCTTTTATGTTTTAAGGATGAGAACGAAAGACAGTCGAAATGTACACAAAGGAAGATAACAATGGCATCAGTTGAGCGCACATGTTCACTACTTCTCCTCTGAAAGATTTGGAGACCCAATCCAGCAAAATTGGTTGATGAGCTAAGAAGTTCCTCTCCCTGCATTGGCTATTATTATAGTTATCCCCTTGGCAAGTCTGCTATTTTATTCAGCAGTGCAAGCAGATTTGTTCCTATCCGTTCATCTTCCTACAATATGCATAACGAACAATTAACATAAGAACAGGAGGTTCAAACTGTGCACTATAGTTGTATCAGCACTCCAGAATAAGCCGTAGATTTATGAATATGTCAGCACTCGAGAATACACCTATGTCTAGCCACAACATTTGTCTCGTCTAGCCACAACAGAATACTCGGCCTCTGATTTAGCTGGATAACAGTAAAATCCTTTAAATTCTTGTACGTCACATGCATTAAACGACAGCTGTAACTTGACAGTAGAGAAGTTGTTGCTAGGTTTGGGATTGTGCAACCCAGATGACCAGTTTTACTTCTGCTCCACTTCACCTCGCACAATAGCTACAATAAAAAAGTCCTACAACAACTACTTTAATGAAGGCAAACGAAATTATCTACATTAATGACAACTCAAACACACAAAACGAAGTCCTACAGAGAAGCCTAGTGGGAAATGTTGATGGTTAATATCTTGGGGAATGTTTAAGCATAAATGGGCTGGAAAAAAATGAATAACAAGAAGGTAGTTACGTAATTCTGAAGAGCAGGAAAAGATAAACGGTAGGAATCAAAACTAGATCCCACAGGCACTATACCATGAGGTTAGAAAGTTAACAATTACAGGGTACAATTCAAAATAAAGCGTAGTTGCTTGGGAAGTGAAGTCCAATGATCATAAAGCATTAAAATGATATACACCCACCATACAACCTAATCTTACTCGTAAAGGCAATCAGAACATAAGTGAATCCAACCACCTATACTGCTTTTACTTTAGCTTACAGCCTTCCAGAACCATACTCTCACACATACACACATGTTCTTCTTGCTAGGTGCAAGAGCAATCTTTGCACAAGGGTAAAATGTATCAGGAAATCTTCACAAAAGACTCCAGAAAAACTAAAGAACCTTAACAAAATAGGAAAATGAAAAAAGAACAACAAGAACTTGAAGTTAATTGGCAAAGTTCCTTTTGAGGAAAAAGGATGAGACCTTTTTTTTATACGTTAGCAAAATAACCAGCTTTATACCAAACAATAAAGCAAATTGGGCGCAGGCATATACATTCTGCTTCAGAAATAATTCAGAAAAGGACGCATCTTTTAGACAAAAATTACACTCCAAGCAAGATAGTTCATGCGTGCATACCCACACAATACCTTTTCTACAGTCTGTAGATTTTGCATAGTGACTATACTCAGGAATCAGGACAACCTAATAGCAAGGGTAAAACATGTAGTGCTGGATATTCTAAGACAGGATAATCATATCGAATTGAGAGTCACAGACATACGAAAAGTTATATTTCTTCATAAAGCTTAGAACTGTCCAAAATACTAAGTCATAAATGTATGAAATGTGAAGAAAAGAAAAATATCTTGTGATGGCAAAACTGCAAGCCTTGTACAGCTTCTGCTTGGAATCTGATAATATATGCATATGACAGAACCTCATAAGCGACATTGCTTTCGACTTACAGCCATGAACCCCACAAGTATTACTGATAACCGCATTCCCGTTGTTCTCTCCAGTTTCTAGAGTACCAACATTATTACTCTTATCCTCATCTTCCTGAAAAACACTCATTCCAAACTTCCAGCAATACTCTTCTATGCTTGAGCTTTACTTCATCCATTAATGACCAGTAACAATCTCTGTATATACGATGGAGTTGCTTTGTCCGTCGATTCCTCCTTTTGAAAACTTCCACTCGATGCAAAAGCTTGGATCGGGACAGAAAAACATCCTCCTCCCATCCGTCAATTTTGATCGGCGTTAAGGCATTCGAAGAAGAGGGACGGCCGACAGCATTCCCAGTTGACCTATACTCCCAAAAATAAATAAAAAATCGTATCAACAAAGAGAAGAATATCAAAACCCTAAAGCTAAATATGAAACCACACGCAAGCAATAAACCCAAAACCCATAAATTTTGACTTTTAAAGATAAATTTTTTACCTGATAAACTCTATTCCAACAAAATCGTTTCAATGTGATGAATCTTCGAGAAATCATCTGCTTAACTGAAGCGTTTGCTATGTTATTGAAGAAAAAATCAAAAAATCATTAGGGATTTCTGAGATGAACAACAAATTTTGAAACCATTCTTCAATTCACTTTGACAAAAATTTGTAGACTATATTCATTGATGAAGCAATACCTGACAAAAATTTGTAGTTTTGCTTTGTGAAAAAAATCAGATTTGGAGCTTCAATGAGTTGAGCTGAGCGTTGTTTCTTCAAAAAATTTCAGATTTGGACCTTGGGATTTTATGTTTTATGACTTATTTTGCTTTCCCAAATAAAAATGTTAGCGGGATCTTGAAAATGTTGGAGGGAATATATTATTTTAGTGAAAAGTTTAAGGTCACACTTGTAATGTGTTGTTTTTACAATTATAAAAATAGCATATTTTAAAAGTGTTGCCATATATGTAAATACTTGTTGCTAATTCTATCATAATGTAACAACGCTTATAAAGTGTAGCTTATACCATTAAAGAGTACGCTTTACAAGTGTTGCCAATATTATCGAAGCCAAAAGTCAAAAACTTTAAAGCGTAGCCAAAAATATTTTAGGCAACACTTTACAAGCGTTGTCCAGAATTAGTGTGGTCGTAAGCCTAAAATGGTGTAGTGACTTCCGCTTTGCCTTTATAAAATGTTTTGGACTTGGACTATTATTTTACTCTTATTGTTCTATTTCTTATGTGATCAAAGTTAAGTGGCTTGTATGGAGTCCGTCGGGCTTCTATAAGGCATGTTACATCTAGGGCTACCCCTGGATCGTGACAATCAATCTATCAATCTATCCATCCATCCATCCATCCATCCATCAATCTATCCATCCATCCATCCATTTTAAAAACATGAACACCATTATCTATCTATCTAACTATTTTAAAAACATGAACACCATAACTTGAATGTTAAATTATTATGGTATCTTCAACTTAAAATATTCAATTTAGTATATCTTTTATATTTTATATCATATTACATTTATTTAAATATTTATATTATAAAATTTATTAAAAGCATACATCTTTTCTAATAAGACACACATGTTCGTACTACCATTGTTGGCTATAAATAGAGGGGCTCCCTCACATTTTTAAACTACTAATTTTAATACCTCATGTAGTACATATTTTATATTTATTTATATTATAATATAAAATATATTAAAAGAAGACACTTATTCAAATTCAAGGATTGTGACTTTTTCAAAGGGTTGTAACTTTTTCAAAGAGTTGTGATTTTTTCGATGGGTTGTTACTTTTCCAAAGAGTTGTGACTTTCTCGAAGGATTGTGACTTTTTCGAAGGATTGTGACTTTTCCAAAGAGTTGTGTCTTTTCTTATAAGACACAATAAGCACTTGTTGATACTACCCTTTGTTGGCTATAAGTAGAAGGGTTCTTTCACATTTTTAAACCATAATTTTTCTAATTTTTCTTTTCTTCATCTTCTTAACACCCAATTTAGTACATATTCTATATTTCATGCTATATTTTTTCTAAGAAGCTTTATGGACTAAAAGATAAAATCTTATAGATTATTGAATAAAACATTAACGTATGTTGTCGGACAAAGTGATGACAGAAGGGAAAAATCCGCAAAAAGAAGTAGGTACAAATCAAAAAATTATCATGGTTAAGATCAATTTTTTAAGAACTAAGCAGTTGAAATAGTTTTTCTTGACATGTTGAATGGAGGACAAAACTATATGGAAATTATAGTTTTGTTTCATTATTTTTTTCCAGTTAAGATCCAAAGTAGACTTCCAAGGAATTGGCGAAATTTCACAAAATTAGAGATGCAATTTGTCACGAAAAAGAAGATACAACAAGGTATGATTTGCCTAGTTTTTATATGTAGTTCTTGAAGAGACGCAACTAAAGGGATACAACAGTCTGAAGAAGCGGGTTTAAAGGTAAAAATAAAATAGGGGTAAAAAATCTAAATGTACAAAGAAAAACATAAAAGTAAATTCATGAATTCTAAAGGTGTCACGTAGGCTGGTTGAGGATTCTCTTTTATACATATATACGAATTCTAAAGGTGTCACGTAGGCTGGTTGAGGATTCTCTTTTATACATATATACGATTAAATAAGATTTACTAGTACAAATATAAAACATAAAATGAATAAATTAAGAAAAATTATTTGAGGGGTATTTTTATTTTTAAATAGATTAATCCCATAGTAATAAATCGTATGTGTTACTAATACCATCAAATGAAAGGTATTAGTAATACATGATATTATACCATGTAAGATAGGGTGCAAATTAGTTATACATAAACCCAAAATTTCTACTAAACATAGTACTAAATAATATCTTACATGATACATGGACTATTTTCCTTAATAATCCCTAGCTAGACCTCAATGCATTATTTTTTGTAACGTAGTCTACCAACTGACTCCTTTAAAATTAACTCGGGGAAATGGCCCGTGTCAGCACATGGGCCCAATATTATAAAAAATAAAATTACTAACTAATATATCTTTATCAAAATAATAATTATCAAAAAAAATATATATGTATAATTTATTTTTGATAACAAATTCATGAATTGTATATTGTCTATTAAGTAGTTAAATTATAAACTCTTAATTACTACTCTCTTCGTTCATATTTATATGTCATTTTTACTAAAAATAGATGGTCCTTAATATTTGTCATTTCACAAAATCAATGCATAAATGACATTATTCTTTCTATTTTATCCTTGAGAATTCTTAGCCTTGAAAGCATGAATTTGACCAACAAAGAAAAACTAAATGATTAATACATATTCAATGGTCAATTTAATTAATCAAAATATATTAATTTATGTTCATTTATTGAAAATTTGACTTCAAAAGATCACTAAATAAGGGTACAAAGGTAAACTTACCAAATTTCTTAAGGAACGCAAAATCTAAAATGGTGACAAATAAATAGGAACGGAGGAAATATTTTAGGACTATAATAAGCATTGATGTTTTTCAACCTTATAGTTAATTTTATCTGGGAGTAAGGGTCAAACCCCTCATTGAAGAAATCTGAATTATTATTTTTGTATGACATCATTTTCATTTATTTTTTTAAAACATTATTATGTTTAAAAATAGTTTTAACTTTAAATATTTTAATCTATCTATATATAATAGGAGAAGAAAAAGTGTCACGTGTCAGCACCACAAAAATAGTTTTTAAATTAATTAAAATTAATGATGTGTAATTAGTTTTAATAATAATCTACTATTTTATTTTTAAAAATTATTTTAAATCAATTCTTACATTTAAATTAGATAAAATTTTAAAACAATTTTAAAATTTAACGTTATGTAACTTTAATTTTTAATAATTAAATCTATTTATAAAATTAACCAAATAGCAAAAAAAAAAAAAAAGTAACCGACCAAATTATCAGTTTTGTGGATAGTTATCAATTTCTTTATATCAAATATTTAAAGTAACTATTTACCGTTACTCCTTCTTTATAATAATAAAAGGACAATGTAAATTGTTAAATAATATTTAATAATAATAATAATTTATCTATATCTATATATCTATATTTATAAAAAAATTTAATCTATATCTAAAATCAACCAAAAAGAAGAAAAAGTAACGAAATAAATAATTCCATGATCAATTTTTTATATATTAAATATTTGAAGTAACTTTTCATCGTTACTCCTTTATAACAAAAATAAAATGTAAATTTTTAAATAATAATAATAATAATAATAATAATAGTAAAATTAATAATATATATATCAGGAAATACAAAATATGCCAGAACCTTAAACTTAAAAATAAATATTTAATTATAAGTTTTTATTCAAGATTAACGTAAGTTGTAAGAAAAATAACCAATTTAAAAAATTATAAAGTTTTAACATTCAGTTATCAAAAAAAAAATTATGAATTATTAAATTAAAAATAAAAATAATCTAAAAACAAAAATAAAAATTGCAATCACTAAAAAAAATTGTGTTTTAACGTGTTTATTGGCTGGCTTTTAGTTTAAAAAAAACAAATTTGAAAGTTGGATTTGAGTTTATTCTTATTGGTTGAGATAAATTTAATTATCTATCTATATATAAAAGGAGAAGAAAAAATGACACATGTCAACACCACAAATTTTCAGAATTTTAAATAATCAATAATTAAATAAATATAGACACATGTCAATAGTTAGATTTAGAACGACACATGTCAACACCACAAATTTTTAAAATTTAACTAATTTTAAATAATTAATAATTAATAAAATAATATAGACACATGTCAATATTTACAATTAGACCCAATTAATTCTACCGTAGTTACACAAAATTTTAAATAAACAATATAAATTATTATTAAATAATGTTAATTAATCAAGAATTAATTAAATATATGGTCACATGGCAATACTTATATTTAGACCCATTTAATTCTACCGTAACTAATTATAGTTTTAAATAATTAATAATAAATCTATTTTCTCTCTCTCTCTCTCTCTCTCTCTATATATATATATATATATAATAGGAGAGGAAACAAGTGTCACGTGTCAGCACCATACAATTCCTAAAATTTATAAATTATAAATTATTAAAATCAATTTAAAATCTGAAAATAATAATAAATTTGCTAACAGTTAAAAAAAATGAAAAATACTAATTAATCGCATGCAACATAAATAATAAACACTTTTGTTGCTGCCCACTAATTTAAAAAAACGGTTATGAAGATATACTCTATTTTAAGAAAAGTAAAAGTGACTTTAAATTTAACTTTTTCAACTCACATAATATTATTATTTTTTATTTTAAAATGGCAAATTAGTTACTTTTTGTATTTGAATTTAAAGTGGTTATCTAAAATTGCTATACCCATTATCTTTTTCTCTCTTGCTATATATATACAATTAAAAAATTAAGAAAATCAAAGACATCAACATTTTTAGAAATACATGCACATTCATAATTTGGCACAATTGAATAAAGATACATTTATTGATATTACTTTTATCTCATTGTTGATTTAATGTTTAGTTTGATCTTCTTCTTTTTTTCAAATTTGTTGAGAACTTGACCATATTTTTACAGATTTTGAGAATTTATTCGATGTACAATTCTACAGTGTGATGATTTCTTTTTCCTTGCATTCTCTCAGCATATATTATGTAATCATTACAATTTTATTTGTTAGTTTGAAATTTAAGATATTTATATGATCTTTACCACAACTATATTTTGATATTTTATTTTAGACTTTCGGTCATTAAACTACATATATATATTCTTGGTCGATATCAACATAACTTCTTTTATGAATTTCAAGTTTTATATTATTGATTTTTATATGAATAACACCTATCAATGCCTTCAAGTATTAATTTAATTATTTTATTTTATTTGGTTGATAGATTTGCAGATTAGAACTTATGGAGTTTGATAATATTAATCACCAGGGGTTATCATAAATGAAGTTTAAATTATTTGTTGTGTTTTCTAAAAAAAAAAATGTTTTCTAACAATGTGTTAGATTTAAGGGAATAACTTAACGTTCAATATTAGTAAGCGGAGATTGAGAACTTGCTATGTTGTTGTTATTCTCAATGGACAATAGACTTTGAAATCAGTGAGTGAACTAAAGGTTAGACTTCTTTGTTTTATCTACTCCTTATTCAATAATATATATTTATGAAATGCTAATTTTTTTTATTAATAATATAAAAAAATACTATTTTTTTAATTTTACAAATGAAATAAATTATAACTATTTATTTTTTAAAAAAAATACACATGACAATGATATACACAAATGCACATTTAAAGTTATTAATGCACTACAAAAATACAGTAACTTTGTTTCCCCATGATGATATTTTGAATGAACATTTAATGTATAATAATTGTAGAATTTAATTAGAATATAATAATATTAATTTTTAAAATTTAACCTTTCTAACTAATTAAACTTCTGAATTTCATATTTGAATTAATATCAAATTGTTTGTAAATAACTTAAATTACAAAAGGGCAAACAAGGAGAGCATGTAGGCCTATGATAAAGTGGTAGGGTCAATCAATTTACATAAACGGATTGTGGAAAAGATGTTTATAGTTATCTATCTAGCTTAAAAATAATTGTAAATAAATTGTCTAAAATGTAAATAATAATAATTATTAATTGAATAAGTAGCGCCTACGTGTCAGCACCACAAAAAATATTTTTTTAAAATAATTAAAAATTATTAATTACATTAAATAGGGTTAAATAATCTTCTACTATATATAATAGGAGAAGTAAAAAGTGTCACATGTCAGCACCACAAAAATTCAACAATTTTAAAATTAAAAAACTAATTTAAAATTCTTTTAATGTAACTTAAATTGACCAAAAATCTTCTACTATATATAATAGGAGAAGTAAAAAGTGTCACATGTCAGCACCACAAAAATTCAACAATTTTAAAATTAAAAAACTAATTTAAAATTCTTTTAATGTAACTTAAATTGACCAAAAAGAAATTTTAAAAAACAACCAACTATATAATTCTACCTTTCTAAATAATTTAAAAATCGTTTGAACATGAATCTTAAATTAACCAAAAATAAAATAAAAAGAGTAATTAACTAAATAATTATATGTTTCTTTTTTTCCTAAAATAAAAAAAATTGTTACTGTGTTTTTAATTTGAATTTTAAAATTTCCTCTTTTGTAATACAATTAATGATTAATGATGATAATAATAATAATATAATATATAATATATAATAATAATGTAATAATAATTTGGATAATAATATATTTGAATTGCAAATCAGTTAAGTTTCCATGAAAACTGTTTTTCAATTTGTATTTTAAATTTTAAAATGGATAAATCCAAACTCACAAAAATGGATATAACTAAAATCGAATCAAGTTTATTTTTACCTTTTTAATAACAATTACAAGATTAGTTTTTCTCTCCTACGATTGTTAAAGTAATTAATTAATTTTTTTATTTGTTATTGTAATTATTTTTAAAAAAATTTAAATTAGTGTGGTTAGTTTTAAATATATGTAAATGCAATTATCTTTTTGAATTTTGAATAACTGGCAATGGTGAATTCCTAAATTTACATCAGAAAATGTTTCATCCAAAAAAATATATCCATTTGTGTATAATTCAAAGGATAGAAAAATGCATTTTCTGTAAGCCAAGTGACAATATATAATAAAAAAATATAAATGCAAATTTATTTGAATTTAAGATGAAACTGTTTTAAAAGTATCATGGTAAAAACTTTTTCAACAAATGCCAATTGACTAAAAAGAAGAAATATAAAATAAGAATGAGTCAGAATTATCAAAAGAAGATAAAGACTCAAAAAATTATCAACTACCCTAAACCACCCCTAAAATTCCGCAACGACTTTCTTTAACTTCTCAGTGTAACTAATTAAAGATCTATTAGTTTTTTGGAAAGAAAGTGCAGTAGAAATGAAACATCATGTGTAATTTCAATAATTACAATTATAAAATAAATATTATTTCAATTTGAATTAAAAATATTTTTTGAATTATAATCAAATAAATTATTTAATGGATACTACATTTTATTTGTTTCCTTTTCGATTTCATAAATAAAATTAGTGTAATTTCAATAATTACAATTATAAAATAAATATAGAAGTGTAACTAATTAAAGATCTATTAGTTTTTTGGAAAGAAAGTGCAGTAGAAATGAAACATCATGTGTAATTTCAATAATTACAATTATAAAATAAATATTATTTCAATTTGAATTAAAAATATTTTTTGAATTATAATCAAATAAATTATTTAATGGATACTACATTTTATTTGTTTCCTTTTCGATTTCATAAATAAAAATATCAAACGGGTTTGTTATTAAGAGACTTAATTATTTTTTAAAATAAAAATCAATCAAACTTAACTTTAAACATTAAAAAGACTAGATTTATTGGTATTATGAAATTAAAAACGATTACATCATATAGCATGTTATTTAAAATTCATGTGGTAATATAGCAACAACAATATCAAATAATAACAATAATAATGATAATATTATAAAAAAATAAATTAAAAGAATAAGATCTATTCAAATTTTTAAAAATTCCTTTTGTGTAAAAGGATCATAAATTATTTTTGTCATTATTATTGATAGAACATTAGAAGAATTATAGTATAAGTATTATTTTTCTATGATTAACCAAAACTAATAATAACTAGAGATTAAACATAGTATTAAAACAATATGTATAAGTACTAAAAATAATGAAAAACCTTATAATAGTCATAAACATAATTTACCCATTATTAACTATATTAGAATACTAAAAAATTGGTAAGTTTCCTCGACATTTAATCATTGTTAAAGATATAAACTATTATTTTCTTCTATGAAAAATTACATATCTGAATTGATAATTTAAAGATTATATAACAAGTAAATAATTCACTATTTATACTTAATTAATTTAATGATTAATAAGAAATTTATATAAATTAATTTTATGTATTGAAATTTGTGTACATGTTTGTATTGTTATTAAATTATTTATATCTACTGTATTTTAAATTATTTTTTAATTATAATTTTACACAAATTTAAGACTTTAAAAAATATTTGAACTTTTTGAATTCGAAAAAAACATATTTAAAATGAATCAGCATGTCGTTAATCTTATGATATTTAATATTTCATGTGGAAAGTAAGAATTGATAAATTGTTAACATGGAGAAAAAGTTAATTTATTAATACATCATAAAAGTAATAAAGGACAAATATGTAAAAATATTTGAACTATTTGATATTTTATGAAATAAAAATAATCATAAATTGAATTTTTCCGCGCAACGCGCGGGTACGTATACTAGTTTAAAAATTCTATAACTGAAAGTTACTGAGTGATAAAGTTAGTAACCGCAAATATTTATCTATCTATAAATAGTAAAAGCATAAACAACTTTTTGGTTCATCCGAATAGATACTTTTTGTTAACCATTTCAGTAAAAGAATTTCAAATTGAGACAACTATTAATGCCATTTTTATAGTAACTTCTTCAACAAAATTTCAATGGAAAAGCCAAAAAAAAATAGTTTATACTATTGCCAAAGTTTTTCACTATATACATCAATCTCAATAACACATATTATAATTATACATGGAATTTGTTGGATTTTTAATAGTGGCTATAAAGCTATGAAGAAGAGATGCAAGAAAAGGGCTGTAAGAGGTATGACCTTCTAATGGCAATTATGAGGGAACAAACATGGATGGTGATAATGAACTTCTGGATGACTCTGAATTCTACGAGCAATTGTTGGATGTGTTCTTAATTTGAGGCAGTAGATCATGCATTATTTGGTAAGATTTTCAACCCCCTCCACCCTCTTCACATGAGTTTTGCCTGCATGCTATCTTCACATGACCTGAGTGTCAAATCTATTGTTTTCATTGCATGTATGCAGCATGTAAAAGTTTCTAAAGATTACAGTTATAGATGAGCTTTTTCTCAGAATAGTATTAGTATGATTATAGTTCCTCTTTTTTGGCTGAGAATGCACTTAAAATAAGTCCATTCAAAAAGTCACAAATGGATATTAAATGTCGAGATAAATATACCAATGTTATTTTTAATATGTATAAAGAAAAACATAAATGTAGGGATAATCAAAAGCAAGACTTTTTATGAATTTAGAGATTAACTTTTGAATTTAGGTTATTGAGAATTCTAAAATTTGCTAATGAAATAACTTGACTGCTGAATTTATGAAATATCTTAAACTATTTGAATGATATAAATGATATATTAAAGTTTACTAATATTTTTTGACATAAAGCTGTCGCTACTAATTATCATGTAATCTATGTGATAAGTTATAAATCTTAATACATAATTTACATGAACTTTCTTTTCTTAGTAAAATAAAGGGATAATATTTTTTTTTATTTGAATAGGAGATAAGGAGTACTTTTTAATTAAAATTACAAAAGCACTATGTGGATTGTGACTGATATAAGTTTTTTTGGGCCTTTTTTTTCTACTGTTAGTTTGTTCAAAATGGATAGGAATTGTTTTAGAGGTCTAAAACTTACAATAGGTTCAGAAAATCATTTCATTTTGGTAATGAAAGAGAATAGTAACACAAAAAAATACATATTTTTGAAAAAAATTCTAACAATAAAAAATATTTGCATTTAATTTATTTTTTAAAAAACATTTGAAAATTTGAATTCTTGGAGATAAGTATAACATTGGAAGATATCAATGAAACTAAAGGTGATAACTCCAAAATAATTTTGCACTTCTCGACTGATTAATTTTGAATATTAATTAAATTACTAGCAATTGAACAATTTTTCTTAGTATTTTTATTAGAACAATTTTATTGGTTACATATGTTGAGCATTCTGATAGTTATTTAGTATGACTATATATCAATTAAATATAAATTTTGGCTTATTTAATTATTTTTTCTATTTTATATTTTATTATATTTATTTGATGGCTGCATTTTACACGTTGTGTTCGGTTTGTGACAAAAGTTCACATGATTACGTAAATAAGAAATTGATTAAAGGAATTGAAAGATACTAAATATCAAATTTTTACAATTACTTTAAATTTTTACATTTTTTTAAAACTCAAATTTTAATATTGTTAACTACATGAGATTTGTGTATGCATTAAATATATATTGATTAATAAATATAGTAAACTGTTAGTTGTGTTGATTTTTTTTAAAAAAAATGTAATGATTTTAAGTTTGTTTGTTTGTTTTTGCAGGTTTTGTGTATGAATTCGCTGGATTTTAATTTTAATTTTTTAGATATTATTAAAGTTGTTATTACTACACATATTTAAAGTGTAGCATTTGTTTGATAATAATGATATCTTATAAAATTATTGATAAAGTTATAACTACACATATTTAAAATTTAACATTTGTTTGGTAACAATGATATCCAAGTGATTATAATTTTTTTTGTTGTATGCTTAGCATTATGATAGGACTTTTCTTAGTTATATTTTGTTTTAATCTAACTATTAATTTTTTTTATATCTTTATTATTCTAACAAGAGGATAATATGGATAGGCAGATAGTCTTTATTATTATAAATATTTTTAAAATTTTTTTATCTATTTATAATAGGATAAGTGAAATAATCTATCTATATATGGTAGCTATTCTAATAAAGCTAATTAAAAAAAACTGTAAACACTAAAATAAGATGCGGTTTTGAAATAAATAAATAAATAAATAAAAATATAAATATAACATAACTACTTCTACGGTCTCCCTTTTTGAATTTATTTTTAAAAATGATAGTTATCCAAATAAATATCCAAACGTATAAGTTTTTGAAATTTGAATAATTACTTAAATTTTAAATTAAATTAAAAAATCATCAATATAATACTAAACGAATTCTTTTTAAAATTGGAAAGTTACCATAGTTAATATAAATCTTCCATATTCTTTTCATTTTAAAAAAAAGTAACGGATTTTATATATGGCTAATATTTATTTTTTGGACTCGTATTTTTATTCTAATTAGAATATTTACTTTTATTCCATGTATTTATGAGTAAGTGGGGTAATGTGGGTAAGTATCGTCTATTTAGTTTTCTTTAACTTATTCTTTTTTTTCTTTTTTTTATTACTGAATAGTATTTGTGAATAAGTGGGGGTAATGGGGTCATACCGTGTATTTTACTTTTCTTTAACTTATTATTTTTTCTTTTTTACTACTGAATATATGAAGCTTTGAATATTTAGTATTAATTATATTTTATTTTTAAAAATATAAAATCAAATCAAACTAATTAACATAAATTAAAACACGAGGAATATATGTTGTTTTAAAAAAAATTGAGGGCATGAATTATGTTGCACTTTGTTTTAAAGAACATATAGAAGTAACCATTGTTTCCCACAAAAAATAGTATTTATCATTAAAATAAAAATATATCTATATATAATATAAGAGAAAAAAATTATCGTGTGTGTGCACGTGTGTGCGCACGCTAAAAGTATCATGTGTCAACACCATAATTTTTTTCAATTTTCTGAACAATCAAAATTAATTATTTGTAATTATAAAATAATAGATTACAATTATAAAAGCAGATTTTAATTTTGTTAAATTACCATGAAAGCAGTTTTAAAAATTATCCATTTATATTTAAAGCAATTTTTACCGCACGTTTTTACACTATACACAACAAAATGCTCCTTATTTACAGCAACTAAAAATAAATATAAATTTTAATCTCCTTTTTCTCTTTATTTTATTAATATTATACTTCTCCAAAATCAAAATCAATATCAAAGTTTCAATTTTTTGTATAACTAAAATTAATTATTTGTAATTATATTATACAAATAAATAAATAAATAAATTACAATCTAAAAAACAAAACAGTTATTTTGAAACTGTTTTAAAATTAACGTGGAAACAGTTTTAAAATTTATCTATTTATAATTTAAAACATTTTAAAACAAAATTTCCTTATTTGTAGCAACTAAATACAAGTTCTTATTTCCTTTTTCACTCTATTTTTAAATTTTTAAATATTGTACTTATCCAAATCTATATCCTAAATAATTGAAGTTTTTGAATTTTATTGATAACGGGTCCACAAATTTAAAATTTGATCATTATCTTAATTGTTGATTTTAAGTGTTCGCTTTGTGTTTGCTTCATGATTTATTTATCTCTTTTATGTTTGTTTTCTATTTTATTTATCTATTTTATGTTTGTTTTCTATTTTATTTATCTGTTTTATGTTTGATTCTTTTAGTGTCTTTATGCTAAATGATTCAGAAAGGAACAATTATTCAGATGAATGAGTTTGTAAGTTAGTTCAAAATTGAATGGAACGAATCCTAATTTTCCTTTACTTCTTTTCAATTTTTTTATTTATATGCCTAATTATAAACTGTGGTGATTTTAAGTGGTTAATTAATGATAGAAAATTCATTGAATTTTTGGACTGCTAATTTTATGGCTGTGAAATATATTTCTTCCTTTTAGTTTTGATTTACACAAACTTTTTATGAACAATATTTTTGAGGTATCCAGAGAGTTGCTTATACGCATCTATATATTTAGTTTTGTTCTTTTATTGTTAGTTTTTTATTTTTCTTATATTTCAAAGTTCATATGCAAGAAACTTTACCACATTAAAATGCAAATAAATTGTTATTCTATTGGTAATGAAACTTTTTTTCTAATTTGTTCAGAAAGATTTTTCGATAAAAATATATTTTACTATTCATTCATAGTTGTGATACAATATGTGACGTTGTTGCTGACAAAATTACACTTATCTACTATTCCAATTTATGTTATGCTTATTTTTTGAGCTTTTACTCTTGAAGAACCTTCTTTTAGTTCTTAATAGCGTATCATAGTAGACAACACATAAGACATGTATAATAAGTGTTTGTTGCATTGTATTTTGATTAAGAGGCTCAATTGCTCTTTCTATTTCTTATTATGACAAACATGTTTAAACGAGTTATACATTTGTATTGGTTACCGTATTTAAATAATCAAATAAGTTATCTTTCAATTACTATTTTCTTATAAAATCAATATGAAATACTCATATTTGGGTATGCCCCATCTTTTTTTGTCATATATTAGTATATTACATAAATGTGTCAATATATTTTCTCAATGAAAAAAATACTTCAACAATTATTCATCAAATGTTGGAATTACAACTTTTTTTTGTCCTTTCGAATTTGATTAAATTGTCTCTAAGAAATATCTATTGTATTGTATTTTAATGGAATGTTATATTTGAATTTTGTGAAGTCTCTCTACGAAATCTCAAAAGATGAGTCTTTTAGTTTGTTTTGTAAGATTTTCTGTTGTAGTGTTGTTCATTCATTTTTTGAGAATTTTTTTATTGTTATTTATGTGTAGATGAGAGAACTCTTTAATTTCCACGCAACACGCGAATACGTATACTAGTTTATCAAAATCATGTAATTATGGACCCAAATATGTTGATATAGAGTTTTTTTCCCAAAGTAAAATTCCATAATATTTCAAAGAGTAAAATAAAGTATATCAATATTTAGTTAAATTACTTCATAAAAGATCAAACAAAAGAAGTATATTTTTGGTTAAATTATACCACATAATTTAAAAGAAAGAAGTTTTTTTTTTTTGCTCTTTCTTCCCATGATGTTATTTTAATAAAACAAAACAATTCGGTATTTTTCAATAAGAAAAACTTCTTATTGGTCTTGCAAAAGTATTGAAAGTTTAGTAAAAAAACTTTTGTTTTTAAAAAAATATTTGCTTGCAAAGAAAAACATGTTATGATTTCTTACCCTTTTATGTTGATAAATTGTGTGTAGAATATACACTCGAATAATTAAATATTGGTGAATTGTATTTACACCTCACAAAGATAAAATTTTATTTGAGTACTTACGTCGAGTTAATAAATATATTCCTGATTTAAATTAATTTGATTTTTTTTAATAAAATATTTATTAGGAGTTTATTTTTTAAAATTAATTATACTTTAAAAATATAAATATGACTATTAATAATCTTATATAGTTATCTAATGATATATATAATATTAAAAAATAAATTATTTTGAATATAAAAGTTAAATAGTAAATTTTCATTAAATTATTTAACTATATTAATTTTAAACAATTTAATATGTACATAATAAAAATGGAAATATATAGAAAAAACTCAGTAAAGTATCATTGCATACATGTCATTGTAAAATTAAATGGACCCTACTATACTCAATATATGGAATGATAGAAGGTATAATTTGTAATTTAGTAGAAAACTGTAGGTTTTTTTCTAAAGATGTTAGAAGGCTCAAACAATAAAGTTGATAGTACAATTTTTTATGCATGTTGAACTTGCAATATCTTTGAAGGACCATAATACCCCTTATCTTTTTACTTAATGTCTAGAAACAGACATGTTGAAAGTGTCTCTTCTACTTACTCAATATACGGAATGATAGAAGGTATAATTTGTAATTTAGTAGAAAAGTGTAGGTTTTTTTCTAAAGATGCTAGAAGGCCCAAACAATAAAGCCGATAGTACATTTTTTTTATGCATGTTGAACTTGCAATATCTTTGAAGGACTATAATACCCCTTATCTTTTTACTTAATGTCTAGAAACATACATGTTGAAAGTGTCTCTTCTACTATATAGGAAAACCTTCTTATTGATCTTGCAAAAGTATTGAAAGTTCAGTAAAAAAAACTTTTGTTTTTTAAAAAATATTTACTTGCAAAGAAAAACATTTTATGATTTCTTACCCTTTTATGTTGATAAATTGTGTGTAGAATATACACTCGAATAATTAAATATTGGCGAATTGTATTTACACCTCACAAAGATAAAATTTTATTTGCGTACTTACGTCGAGTTAATAAATATATTCCTGATTTAAATTAATTTGATGTTTTTTTAAATAAATTATTTATTAGGAGTTTATTTTTTAAAATTAATTATACTTTAAAAATATAAATATACGACTATTATTTAATGATATATATATTATTAAAAAATAAATTATTTTGAATATAAATCTAAATAATAAATTTTTATTAAATTATTTAACTATATTAATTTTAAACAATTTAATACGTAGATAATAAAAATGGAAATATATAGAAAAACCCAATAAAGTATCATTGCATACATGTCATTGTAAAATTAAATGGACCCTACTAAACTCAATATATGGAAGTGTAAATTTCATATATGACATATATTATATTAATATTTTTGAGTTATAGCAGTAGATTTAGACTTTCAAGTTATAACATTAAAAATTTCAGGTTCATACAAATTATAATTTATTTATTTTTAAATAATTGAAAAAAGTTGTTTAAAAAAATAAAAAAATAAAAGAAAAATTAAAAAAAACCCGTAATTGATGGTAAAAAGGTGAAAAAATTGAAATTGTGGTGTTAATTTAATTTGAATTTAGTGTAGATAATTAATAATTGGCATGAAATAAGGGATCCAAACTAATTAAGATTATTTAGTATCATTAATTCACTCAAATTAGTTAAAATCAAATAAAAATCAGATTTTATCTCCTTTTTTTTCAACATTTTCTCTCTTCATTGTTCTGCCAGAAAAAATTCCCAGTATCACGTAATTGAAGTTTTTTTTTATATTTGAAAAAAATTAATTTTGTTGTGATGGACAACAACGTATCAATATTAATTAAACATGGTGGAAGATGGGATCCTTCAGGTTAATATTTATTATTGTTTGTTTTTAAATTACAGTGAAATGAAAAAAAATGATAAAACTGTAAATCGTCAATATATTTAAGGTGATATCACTTTTTGTTAACTGTTGTGAAATATATAGTATTAGTGATTTTTTGTTTTTGTGGTTGTTTTGAATAATGTTTTTTTTTTCTTCTTAAAGTATAAATTAAATGTATATTTCTGAATGAATTTGATAGAATAAATGGAAAGAAATTTGTATGAAAGTGTGTTCAGTAATCTATTAAAAAAGTTATTTAGAATTTTGACGAATTGTATGAAAAGTGATTTAAGTTGATAATGAATTTGATAGAATAAATGAATTGAAATTTGAATGAAAGAGTGTTCAGTAATCTGTAAAAAAAGTTATTTGAAAGTTTGACGGATTATATGACAAATATTTTAAGTTGATATTAAATTTGTAATGTTAGTGTTTATATTAGTTTTGTCATTTCTGTATAAAGTTGTTTGATAGTAATGAAGTTTTTGGTACGAGCGAAATGTATATATTTAGAATGAATGATGATTGTTGTATGAAATGTGTATTAAGTGAGTATGAAATGTGTATTAAGTGAGTTTGAAATGTGTATTTAATGAGTATGAAAAGTGTTTTGTAATGTACCGTCTGAATGATATTTGTATGAAAAAATAAAGACAAGTGGTATAATTTTGTTGTTATTATAATTATTTTTATATATGAACCTATCCCTTGCGAGAGTCCAAAGAGAACGGTAGGAAGACCGCAACTTGAACGCTGGAAGGGGTTTGCTGAGTGAAATTCAAAAGATCTAAAGTTACCTGCAGTAGATGTCGTCAAGTTGGCCATAACAGGAAGACATGTTCAAATTATCATGTGCAAAACTAATGATTGTTTATTTTGTTGGTTATATTAATGTTTTGTTTTGATATGAAACATAATTGGTTTGAAGTGCACTATGGCTTAGTGTTTAATATACTGTTCATTCTTTATACACTGTTCATTCAGTAATCATACAGAATGCATACTGTTACAAATAAAATTTATTCTAGTTTAAACATATTGTATATATTAGTGATAATTATAAGAAGGTAATTATGGAGTTCATTTGGTATCCCTAGTATTTAATGTAAGTTATCATGAATATTAATTTGGTTTCCAACTGGTGGCATATTATAAATAAAATTATAACAAACTGCATGCCAATTGTATTCATGTTTCATTCCAACTCTAGCTTAAGTTATGGTCATACACATATTAATCAAATTTAATTCAGTTTTCATTCGAACAACATGTGTAGAATAGAAAATAATCAAATGTGAAAACACAATTTATAACATTTGTATATAAAAATCATATCACGATTCATACAATATCCAAGATTTAATGTTAAAGTCATAGTCATATACATATAAATTAGATTTCATACACGTTTCATCCAATGAGTGTACAACTTAGAAACACACTGATACTTTAAAATAGTGTATCCGAAATGTACGAAGTCTATATAATACTGGTTACACTACGTATATATAAAGATTGAAAGTTTCGAAGATCTCACCTGAAAGAGCAGTCACTCACTCTAAATCGACCCCGTTGAAAAAATTTCTCGCCTCCTTTTCTTACTATTCTAACTATTTACAGACTAATTATAAAAAAGTAAAAGTGACCCACTATTAATTTTAATGCTATCTTCTATAACCACCAACTAAGTGTATTATTAAAACTACTCCACTAATTTCATAATTGTAGTTATGAATAGTCCAAAATATCCATTTAGAATCTATCGGAAAGTATTTTTTGAAATAAAAATCTCTAGTACTCAAAATGACCAAATGGGTCGTTACAATGTGACATTTTAAAAAAAAAATCACTAGTTTGACAATTGATATCATTTTCATACCAATTTAATCATTCATACCATATGAAGATTCAAAAGAAAATCAGACAAATGTGAAAACACAATTCATAACATTTGTATATAAAATCATATCACGATTCATACAATACCCAACCCCTTATATTAAAATCATAGTCATATACGTATAAATCAATTTTCATACACGTTTCATCCAATGAGTTTACTACTAATTAGAAACACAATGATACTTTAAAATAGTGAATCCAATTTGTATGAAGTTTGTATAATACCAGTATTCTGAAATTATAATAGCCAAATATTAATTCATGTGTAGATGGTATCTGAATAGAAGATAACATATGGTATTATATATTATCAAATACTTAAACAAAAATTTTTTATCCAAAAGTTAAACAGAAAAATTTTATCCAAAAGTTAAAAAAATAAATATATAATTCTTAAAAAGTAGAAGCTCCAATGAACTATTTCAAATTTCTTGTCGGTCTTGGTGTAGGATAATTGGTGGTATCCGGAATATGTTCTTTTGCTATACGAGGTCCACAAAATTTGCTAGCAACCGTACCAGTAGTGATCGCGCCATCCTCATCTTTGTTTTTCCATAATGCCACAGGATTGTGGCATACCTTTCACGATGGTACTTTGCATCGATTTCAACAGCTCCCATGTCAAAAACACCATTGTTGATAATTCATATGTTTATACACAATTAAGATACAATAACATTAATGTTAATACATAATTCATACCATTTTATAGTCAAATCCATAAACATTTTTTTCATAATTCATACAAAATACATCACCCAAATTTTATAGTCAAATCCATAAACATTTTTTTTCATATTTGGAACAAATTTCACACAAACAACTGTTTTGAAAACAATAATAAGAATAATGTGATATAAAAAAATAACTATTTTGAGTAATGTGAAAATAAATTAAATAAAGTACTTACCCTTACAACTTTTTTGGGGTTTTTGTATTTTGGTAATTTCGATTCCTTCTTCTTTGTTTTTCTTCTTGTAGATGGTTTTGATGTTTGAGCAACTTCAACATTTGTTGATTTTTCTTCTTTTTTTCTTTTTTTGTTTGACTAACAAAATCCAAATCGGAATTGGAATCAGAATCATGAGGGGTTTCAACAAGTGTTTTCCCCTTCCTCTTATTCCCCTTTTGATTTGCCGGAATCACACTTTCCTTTGTTTCATTATTTTTATCTTTTTGATTCTTCGATCGAGAGGAACCACCGGTCACCGGAATTTCAATAGTTTTAGGCGGGGGTGTTTGGGATAATATATTGAACGATGGAGCATGAACATCATCAATTGAAGTTCCATCAAATCTGGGACTCTTTCGAGGAGTTTCAATGGGTTTCTTAAACATGATGATGAGTAATCGTGGGGGAGGGGGGTGGACTATGTTGAAGTTAGACTTGATGAGAAACAATGGTGAAAGTGGGATAGTGGGTTGTGGCATATAGGAGTGAATAAGCGTGGGGGAGGGAGGGGGTGGGATTGACGAATGGGGATGGTAACGGTAAACAAGGAAAGAAAACGTGTATGGAGAAAATCCCTAAAATTGGATAACTGAAAATTTTAGTTCTGAAAAAAGGAAGTGAAATCAAATTAATTACCTATTATTAATTAATAATAAAAACCTTTAAATAGATTAATAATTTATTAAATAAATATAATTTGATTTTTAAATAAAATTAAATTTAATTGATATGTCATAACCCGTAAATAATCTGTTATAAGCAAGAATTTTTAAAAGTAGATTTAAAACCCGTAATATTTACTCTTAAATGTGTATATGGGGTGATTTTTCCTATATGGAATGATAGAAGGTATAATTTGTAGTTTAGTAGAAAAGTGTAGGTTTTTTTCTAAAGATGTTAGAAGGCCCAAACAATAAAGTTGATAGTACAATTGTTTATGCATGTTGAACTTGCAATATCTTTGAAGGACCATAATACCCCTTATCTTTTTACTTATTGTCTAGAAACATACATGTTGAAAGTGTCTCTTCTACTGTAACACCCCTCAAAATGAAGTAGGATAAAGTAGAGCCTCACATGGGTTTTATGCATTAATAACTTGTTAAAATAATGAAGAATAGCCTTTTTAGTCAGTTTTAGAGAGTTTGGAAGTCAAACGTCATAGGATGACCAAGACGTTCAGAAACTAGTCTTTTACGTGTTGGTGTGTTCTAGTATGTTGTTCATATTTTTATGTGTTGTTTGGAGTCTAAAATCAGTTGAGGTGACCCTAGTGTCTTAATAAATGTTTTTAGGGTCAAAACGTTCGGGTACGACTCCCCGGGACCACCCTAAGGGTCCCCGAGGAGGACCCTAACCTTGGCCAAGCAAGCTGCCAAGGCAACTTGCAAAAATGCTCATGGAGGGAGCATGTCCGCGTCGCAGACTAGCTCCACCAAGGGCCAAAAGTTTGGTCCGCATCGCGGACATGTCGCAGACTCTACTGTCTCGAAATTTAATTTTCAGAAACTTGTGGGAACACCTCCGCATCGCGGACTTGTTTCCCGACGAAATCTGCAAAAATAATATTCAAGTTTGACTTGTTTAAAAGGTCCAACTAAGTGAGGGGTAGTTTGGGTACTTTGGGGAATTATTATAAACAATTATTCTACCTATTTTAGGATATTTTAAGTGGTTAAAACCCCAAAACCTAGAATTAGACCTCATTATCCAATTGAACCTTCCCTCTCAAATAAATTCTCTCTCTAGAACTCCATGGAAGACATTGATGAAGCTTCAAGCTAGGGGATGGGTTCCTACTGATTTCTCCTTCAAATTCCTAGGAAATTAATCATAAAGGTATGGGGATTTTATCTTTGATTCTCCTTTCAATCAAAGAGCCAAATCAAAGTGATTTCAATGTTTTTCAAAAACACTAAAAACCCCAATTTCAATTCTAAGCTTGGGTTCTTGCATGAAAGTATTTCAAATGATGATTTATGTTAATATTGATGGTTTTAAGATCAAAAACTCCATGAACCCTTGCATATCATGAAATCCTAATTTTGGGTCTAAAGTGGGTCTATTGATTATGAGCTAATAATGTGATATTAATGTGTAAATTGTTATGGGCTATTGATGTATGTATTGTTCTATATTGAATTATGAGGAATTGATGGTCAATTGTTTTATATTGGATGTTGGCCTTGAATGGGCAATTGTGACCTAATGCTTATGATGATGAAGAAGTTGTGAATAGATTATTGATTCTAGTACATATATATGTTGTAGATGTTAGAATTTTGAGGTTTGATCCCTTTGAAAGTGGGAAGGTGTTTACTTTATAAGCATGTTGTGATCATGGCCTTGTAGGCAAAGTTGAATGATTGTTGTTTTGAGTAATGTTGATTATGTGAAGGTAATGTGATATGATGTGAATTTGTGTATGGTTTAAGAGCATGAAATGTGACCTTGTGTAGAGACTTTATGTGTTATGCTTGGTTGTTGTCTTCTTCGAATGACTTATAATGAAGGAGAGGTTAGGATAGACTATGTTTACCTACTCTCACACCTAGTGAAGAATGAATGAAAGAATGTGAGAATGAATGAAAAAAATGGGAGTTAATGCTAATGAATGAAAGTTGGGTCTATTGTAAGAATAGTCTTATAAAGTACTCCTTTAAATGAATGGGGTTCCTAGATGAAAGATTTTCTCATATTTGAATCCAAGAGCTTTCTTAATGAATGAATAAGGGTTAAGATGGGTATTCCTTCGTGAGTTGAGATGTGAATACTTAGTAGCAATCCTTATCCCTAAATGAATGAATGAGGGTTAGGATGGGTATTCCTTCGTGAGTTGAGATGAGAATACTTAGTAGCAATCCTTATCCCTAAATGAATGAATGTTGGGCTAGGATAGGTACTCCTTCGTGAGTTGAGATGAGAGTACTTAGTAGCAATCCTTATCCCTAAATGAATAAATGAAATGAATGTCCAAACTCCGTGGGGGAGTAATGTCTAGCACCGAGAGGATATAAAGATGGGTGGATACTCCTTCGTTAGTTGAGATGTGAGTATTTAGTAGCAACCCTTAAGATGGGTGCTCCTTCGTGAGTTGAGATAAGAGTACCTAGAAGCAATCCTTCTATCTCTTAACTATGTGCCCCACATAGGACTAGCTAGTGCTCTCTACCACGTAAAGGCTAAAAAAATGACCCTACCTTAGGCAAGTAGGGATCCCTCATCCGGTAAAGGTATTATCGGGATTCCATGTCAAGCTCCATGGTCTATGTCGGTTAAAGCTCCTCCCCACATTAATGAATGAATGAACTAGGGTCTCTTAAGGATGTACTACTTAGGATAAGTGGTGGAATGGGACATCATCTAGACATTGTAGACATTTAAGGGAGATCTTGGTGTGTCTTAGTAATGATAATGAATGAATGAGTCTCTTTGGGCTAATTAATGAAAGTGTTGGTGTTTGAGCATGCTAATGTGAATGTAAGTGCTTCTGTTGAATTGAATGTATGTGATGATCTTATGTCATTAGTGAATGAAGTTGTCTAAATGCATTAAGTTGAAAGAATGATTTATGTTGGGATGTGAATGGAGCTTGTCTTGTGTAGCCTTAAGGATCACTTGGGTGTGGTATGGAGAGTAGTATGAGCTGCCTCACCATGTCTTACTTAGGTGAGTCTTGGGATTACATTTGATGAGTGTTCTAGTTTTATGAAATGACTTGTTGGCTTATGTGCTTATATGTCTTATGTGATTAATTGGTGAAGGTTGAGGTACGCATGGTAAGTGCACTTTGTGTGACCTTAAGGTGGTGCCTTAGTGTGGGTGATGGTATGGGACGTTACCCATACATTGCACAAAGGTATTGCTTAAGGGCTACTTAAGGTGGAGGTCCAAGACAAGAAGGTAAAGGTAAATGAGTTATGTATGTTTATGAGGTATTGTGAAGCATATGACTTTGTATTGTTGGTTGTGACTTGTAAGGTGCCTATTATATATATGTTGATGTTCATGAGATTTTATTAAAGTGGCATGAAAGCATAACTTCCGAACAAATGTCCTTTTTAGCATGTTTTGCATATCCTCATACTTAGTACGTGTGTTGTACTAACCCCTTTCTTCTATTTTACTACTAGTGTAGGTTATGGTAACTAGGAGGAGATTGTGCTTGGAGTTTCTTGGATTGCTTCACTCTTCCAAGTCTTTGGTATGTCCTCAAGATTCGAGGGCAATCTTTAGAAGTTTCTTAGTCATTGTAATAGACACTTAAGTTTCATTTCATTTGTAAAGGGCCATGTCCCTTAGTACGTTTTAAGTTCTTGTCTAAGATTGGCTAAAGAGACTTAGTAGTCCGCTTGCGTATTGATGTTTTCAAATATTGATGACTCTTGAAGTCTTATGGTTTTATTGAATAAAAGTTTTAAATTCTTAGTGATTTTTATGATCTATGCGATGAATGAATGCTAAGACTTGTATGAGACCTCCGAGAGGTCGAATACACATGTAACGGCTAGGGGGTGCTCTCGGGTCGTTACATTTACTTACTCAATATACGGAATGATAGAAGGTATAATTTGTAATTTAGTAGAAAAGTGTAGGTTTTTTTCTAAAGATGTTAGAAGGCCCATACAATAAAGCCGATAGTACAATTTTTTTTATGCATGTTGAACTTGCAATATCTTTGAAGGACCATAATACCCCTTATCTTTTTACTTAATGTCTAGAAACATACATGTTGAAAGTGTCTCTTCTACTATATAGGAAAACCTTCTTATTGATCTTGCAAAAGTATTGAAAGTTAAGTAAAAAAAACTTTTTTTTTAAAAAAAATTTACTTGCAAAGAAAAACATGTTATCATTTCTTACCCTTTAATGTTGATAAATTGTGTGTAGAATATACACTCGAATAATTAAATATTGGTGAATTGTATTTACACCTCACAAAGATAAAATTTTATTTGAGTACTTACGTCGAGTTAATAAATATATTCCTAATTTAAATTAATTTGATTTTTTTTAAATAAAATATTTATTAGGAGTTTATTTTTTAAAGTTAATTATACTTTAAAAATATAAATATGACTATTAATAATCTTATATAGTTATTTAATGATATATATAATATTAAAAAATAAATTATTTTGAATATAAAAGTTAAATAGTAAATTTTCATTAAATTATTTAACTTTTAATTTTAAACAATTTAATATGTACATAATAAAAATGGAAATATATAGAAAAACTCAGTAAAGTATCATTGCATACATGTCAGTGTAAGATTAAATGGACCCTACTATACTCAATATACGAAATGATAGAAGGTATAATTTGTAAATTAGTAGAAAAGTGTAGGTTTTTTTGTAAAGATGTTAGAAGGCTCAAACAATAAAGCTGATAGTACAATTTTTTTATGCATGTTGAACTTGCAATATCTTTGAAGGACCATAATACCCCCTTATCTTTTTACTTAATGTCTAGAAACAAACATGTTGTATAAGTGTCTATTATATATATATATATATATATAATAAGCCACAATGCAACTATTATTGTAACTATCTTGTTAGCTTTCAACCAAAAGCTAACAAGATTTTTAGTTACATATTTATTATTTAGTTAAATAATAAATATGTCATTGTATGAGCTATTTATTACTCATTCCTTTTGAATTTGTTAATCTGATTTTGATCTGACACATAATTTCCAAAAGTAAATTAGATTTTGAGAAAAAACATTAAGTGATACTTGAAGTTGTCCCAGATTTTCAAAAAGACACCTTAACTTTGCGTGCGTCCTATTATTCCACAAAACATTCAAAATCACAATAAATACACATTTTTTACACAATATTTTCACTTTGGACAAAAATATCTTTCGAATGTGTAATTTCTTAAAAACAAAAAGTCGGACCCATTATTGATGTATTGAAGGATGCTTTGGTAATTTCCTGTGATGAATTCGTTTTGTTTGTTTCTTTTAAATTTCTTTTACTATACTAAATAATTGTATAAAATATTATGAATCACGATAATTAATTACTTAAATATTTAAAAGATATAAAAATATATAAAAGATCTGATTGACTCTTCAAATTTTACGGGTGACACATAAATTGGGACAAATGAAATAATATATATTATTTGAAAATTTCTTAGAAAGTACTATAAATTACAGTAATTAACAGCTAGAAATATTTCAAAGACAAAAAAATTTGATTGAATCCCAATTTTTTTTTAGTACTACATAAATTGAGAAAGAAGAAATGACCTATATTATTTGAAAGTGGCGTAAAAATATTACAAATCATACAATAAGAATTAACAATTTAAAATTTTAAAAGACTTTAATGCTTTATACTTATTCTATTTCCACTTTGGACAAAAATATCCTCCCAATATGCATATTTTTTTAAACAAAAAGTGGGACCCATTATTGATGTATTCAAGGATGCTTTGGTAATTTTTCTATGATGAATTCGTTTTGTTTGTTGTTTAATTTTTTTTAAATAATTGTATAAAATATTATAAATCACAATAATTATTTACTTAAATATTCAAAAGATATAAAAATATGTAAAAGATTTGATTAACTCTTCAAATTTTATCGGTGACACATAAATTGGACAAATAAAATAATATATATTATTTGAAAATTACTTAGAAAGTACAATAATTTACAGTAATTAACAATTGAATATTTTAAAGACAAAAAAAATTGATTGAATCTCGAAATTTTATTAGTACCACATAAATTGAGAAAGAAGAAATAACCTTTATTATTTCAAAATTGTGTAAAAGATATTACAAATCATACAACAATAATTAGCAATTTAGAATGTTAAAAGACATAATTTTTTTTTACCATAGTTAACAATAATTAAAAATTTAAATTATTTTAAATTAATATTAACGTTTGATTAACTCTTTAATTGTCTTTGTCACATAAATTGAAACAAAAAATGATACATATTGGGCCCGTGTTAACACGGGCTCCGATGTCTAAGTGTATATATATATATATATATATATATAGAAAAGAAATAAAAAGGTTACATTTTATTTTTTATATAAAAAGGTTACATTTGAAGCTAGGAATATATAACTCATTTTTTAATTATTTATTAGTTCAATAAAGGGAAGGAAGAGTGGATAAGCTCATCTGTTTCTCTCTACTAAAAAAAAAATGGAAGCTCTTGGTCATGGGCTCCTACCCCTCGGTGCTGTTAGGACTTGTCAAAAAGAAGGAAGGTGTCAACTTATCGGTCCAATCCATTTTCTTAGCTCTCCAGTCTCATCATCTCTAAAATCGCTAAAGGTTCGTCTATCGCTTTATTTGTTCATTAGTACCATGTATTGACAACTGTGAAATGGGGTTTTGTTTGGTTTGGTTTGGTTTGCTTCAGTATAAGAATAACATAAGGATGCAAGCAGTGCAAGAAGAATATGAGTTGAAGCAAATGAAAGATATGGCTGCGGCTAAAAAGAGATGGGATGCTCTGGTATTTTTCTCCCACTAGTGTTCAATTTTTTTTGATAGTCAAAAAATTGTGTTTGATTTATCTGGAATAGTCTTAAATGACTTCAATTTTACATTTTGGTGAATACAATTTCGTTAAACTAGGGCTTGAGCAGACCACCCATCTAAAGACTTCCATTTTTCAACATTCCATCTCATACATTAGTGCATGGACAAATTTAATTTTTTTTCTTTAGTCTTTCAAAATTTTCAAGGGTGTTACATTGGAAATTCCTAAAGGAATTTAGCACTGTAAACTTTTTATACAATTAAATCAATTGTGTATATTAAAATTTAGAACAAGTAGTATTATATACTTTGGGGGAGAACCTTGTGTTCCAGGTGCTTCCTATGTGGTGAAACATCTGAGACTGTTAACCATCTATTTTTACATTGCAAGTACACCCATCATCTGTGGAGAATATTCCTAAGCCTCAAAGGCATCTCTTGGACAATGCCCAGGAAGGTGGCTGAGGCATTACTATGCTGGGAGGAAGCAGGTGTACATGCTAAGGACAGAGGTAGATGGAGAATTATCCCGGGGGCTATCTGGTGGGCTGTTTGGAAAGAAAGGAATTCAAGATGTTTTGAGAGCATAGAGAACAATGTGCAGAAAGTTAAACTAAACTGCATTTTACTTTTAGTCTTTTGGTGTAATCAATTATACTCTAATGACACTGTCTCTATTATTGATGTGTTAGACTCAATTTAGACGTAGAGAAGTGAAATCAGGAGTACACTTGTATATAAGGTTACAGTACGACCCATGTACTGTTTTGTGATATAATACAAAGTTACCAAGTTCAAAAAATAGTTTGGACCTATAATTTTTTAAATCTAACGATTCAGTCTTAAGAACCTAAATGTCAAACCGATCAAATTTATATATTAAATGCATCTTTTCATAATAGTGCACCCATCCTTCTGAAATTCTTGATACACCTCTGCCGACATCCCTAAGGTTATGTGTCCCAGTAGAAAAGAAAAAAATAGAAACTCTAAATATATCTTACTTTTTGAACTTCCATGGTTCAGATTATAGTTTGTGGTTGTTCATGTCTATAGAGTAATTAACTAGCTCTATGAATAGCATAATAAATGCCCTTCTTTGGATTCAGATGCTCCTGTTTACACACATACATTGTGTGCGCATATGTTGTCATTCTCTAAACCTTCGCCTGGACGGAACTGGCACTCGGTACCTTAACTTGCTCGAGCGAACTAGCTCTACATGACATTCACTTGAGACATGTGGAATGAATGAAATATATTCATAATATACATTCTTCAAAGAATAATACATCCATAAAATATTGTCTTTAACCATGCAAACCGAAGTCCGGTATTTAATTGGAGAAGGGTAGATGGCCCGGCCCATTATCCACCGAGTTTAGAAGGTTGTGATTGGTCCAAAGGGCGGGTCACGAGCAAATTTCTCGATTATCAAAAATAAAATAAAATATTGTCTTTAAATTCAAATCTTTAAAACATAAGAATTCAATAAGTTGGAGTATTTGGCAAAGTTTGCATAATAGAACATCAAGACTCTTCTATCTATGAAGTTTCTAAACATGACATAAATATCAACATTTATTTGGACAAGATCTCGACATATCCGTAAGCTAACAAAGCTGACATAAATAAAGACCACACTTTAAGAGCAAGTGGGGCTCACCAAAAGCTAAATGTGCGGCACCTAGTGTGTAGCCTTGTCGTTCTGTATCAAACTGCATTGTGAAATGCAACACCCCCGACAAATGGGGCGCAAGAACATGGAGTAGTACTTGCATGTAATACGACATAGAATGAAACATAAAGTATACATGAAATGAAAGGAAAACCAAAGTAATGGAATAAGACATGAAAGAGTTAAGTGACTCAATCATTAGGTTGATCTGAATGTTTGCATTATTAATCACACGGTATTCTTTTATGAGAGTTTCTTAAATAATTACATATCCACATATGATTAATCATAAGGTACTATTTCTTAAATAATTGACATATCCACTTATGAGCACATGAAGTCCAATCTTGGTCCAATTGGTTAGGCCATCCCATCACCTTGCGGGGGTGATGAAACATACATAACATATGCTAGCATTTGAATCCATACCATAATCCTCAAGGATGTAACCTAGAGGAATCGACGAATTAACGGTACAAGTTACAACCCGTATCATACGTTGACATCCGTAGTTTCGGGAATTTGTCATTAGGACTCACACCTTCTTGATTAGCAATACTTCTCCCAAAACATTAACATGATAAGGATTAGCTCAAGGGATCATAATCATAATTCACGTTTCATCATCATGTGCATCATGTCGTAAAATCATATTCTTCATGTCCTTGAAGAAAATCATAAGTTAATATTTGTATAGTCATGGTGAAATAAATGAAATTCATATTATGGCAATGTAATGAGAATATAAGGGATTCCTAAAGAGTTCATGATGTTCATAATAAATTTACATGAACTAAGCGTAACATTTCATAATTTACCCCAACTATCTCATAGAGGAGAAATTCATGGGTTTCAAGGAACGCGATGTGGCGAAGAACAATAATTGTCCCTCAAGAGGAGAGTTAGCCCTAGATACCTTAATTGCTCCAAAATAATAAATAAAAATCTGAACTTTGACGAAGAACTCCAAATCTCTACGCTTAATTTTTTGGAATGGTTTTCTTGGAAACCATGTAATCCTAGAGACTAGAGTAGAATCACGTTATGAATTCGTCCACGTACGTTAGAATAACTTAGAAGTACTTAGAATAGACTTACCTTGATATGGAAAGGAGAGGAGAGGAGTCTTAGGACTCGGGAAACGAATGAAATAAAATTTTAGAAAAACTTGTATTGGATCGTATTTATAGGTTGGGGATTGGGCCTGATAGTTAGCGGGTCACGAGCTCCATCGCATTGAACTTCCTAGCGATGGATGTCGCATCCCATACTTAAATGACTTTTCTCTCCCCCTTCCCTTTGGTCGCAACACGACCTCCACTTCGTCCAACATGGGCTTGATGGTTGTCAGGTCAGGTATCGCGTCAAAATGGGTGATGTGCTGCAACCTCCACTGCGCCCAACATGGACGCGATGCCCCATCTCATCGAATACTTAGAATTATGCGACTTTGGTAAAATATGCGTAACTTCTTGTAGTGAGCTCGGATTTACGAATGGTTTGATGCATTGGAAACTAAACACAACCCATCCAAGTTTAACCTTAACTCCCGAGCACAACCATATTCATCGGGTTAAGATCGAATTACTCATTGCCAATTTGTTAACCCTTGGCCCGGAAGTACGAGGCGTAGAGACTTTTGATGCAAGAGTATATTTAAGTACTTATTCGCTCATTCAATTGAATAGCTTATGTCATTCTCGTTCTCATTTTTGCATGTACTGGTTAAGCTTGAATAATGTCTGACATGCAGCTGTCATTAAATAAAGTTCTGCTGCCCATAAAAGCATCACATATGAGCACAAAGAATATTAAGCTATCACACATGTTTGATGACTCCATAATTTGTATTACATGAATGATACTTATTGTGTGTCAAAATGTGGAAGTAAGGACTATGAACATGTTATGTTCTCCTAGGAACTTCTGCTCCAATAACTGCCAACCTAGTGAACTGGATAAGTTACTGCATACGTAGTTGCAAAGATGTTTAATTTGGCATTCTATATACAGAAAGAACAGAGTTTGTTATTGTAATTGAAACATGTTTTCCGAGTCCCATCCTCCTAGGTGATGAGTTATATCACAGTCTCAACTTATTAGAAATCGTATGTCCTGTAATCATTTAATTTGTGCTGTACAGGGACATCTTAAGCCATGATTATCCTTTATTAAATTCTTCACTGTATTACTATGATAATAACATTTGTGTTTCCCTGTTTATTGTAGATCAGGGAGGGGAAAGTTAAGGTTCTTACTCCAAGGGAAGCTGGTTATGCAATTCAACTCTCAAACAAAATGTTGCTTGATGTTCGTCCCTCTATGGAGCGAAAGAAGGTTGATTCAACTGTCTTTCAAATACCACTTCTCTCTACTATCCACATTTGACGAAATACAAGGCAAATCTAAATGGCTCAGCATAATTCCCCCTACAGCTTTCCATCATTTCTCTCTACATGCTTTATACAATCCTCAATTAGTTGTGCTAGTATTTGCTTAACTTTGCATGTCAGTGGCTGTTCTTCTTTCAAAACTCCTTGCTATGGTTCAAGTCTGTTGTCTAAGATTATCAAAGTTTGTGATGCGGGAATACCAAGTTTTGTTGAAAAAAGTTCCTCTAAAAACTCTAGGTTCAGGAATTTTGGGATATGAATTAGATTAAAAGCAGAATACTTCCCTTCTTAAACGATTGTGTTATTTGTTATCCTGGTTATCCTGATTTTTTAACTGTTTTGCAGGCATGGGTAAAAGGCTCCACCTGGATTCCAATTTTTGATGTTGATACTAGTTTAGAACTTCGTACTCTTTCCTTGAAAGCAACAAACTTTTTGATGGGTAACAAACTTCTCTTATGACACACAAATGATTCATTTTTAGTATACTTAATCTTTATAATTACTTGGTGATACACAGACATATAGCTTGACTTTAGTCCAAAGAGATGCACATCTAGTGATAAGAATCAGATCACTTGAATAAATAAGAAATAACGGGGAACCTAAACTATGATGATTAAAGACAAGAATTGAAAGATATGTGAAATTCGAGAATAAAATCCCCAAATTTCAAGATAAAGTGCTAAGAACCCTAATGGATGATAGTATTCAAAATTAGCGGATTAAAACTAATTATGATATTAATAGAGTCAATTCAAGAACTTAGATCAAAAGTGATCTACACCCCTATTTCAAAGAAATACAAGACAACAATAAGTATAAGACTAATTACCTTTTTATTTTGTGATAACTCTCCTTTTTATGAAAGCAGACTGATTTCATATTATTTTAGGAAGGATACAAGAGAGTTTGTTGTTGAGGATTTTGGATATCGCTTTGTTGGAGGTATTACAAAGGCTAACAGAACTGAGATCAGAGAATCTCTGAGGATGGTCAATTTCGGGAATCATTACTAAGCAATTATGGGTAACGGATTTAGGAAGTTAAGAGCCTTGAAAGAAAGCTTCCGCACTCTATGCAGATCAGTGCAAATAATATCCCACAAATTGATAGAAATAGCCACTCAGGCCATCAGGGCCTGGTGCACTATCTTTGTCCTTGTCAGAAATAGCCACTCAGGCCATCAGGCCCTGGTACACTATCTTTGTCCATGTCAAATGCACGATCTCTGATCTCTTGGATTGTAGGGATGGCTGTAAGCATGTTATTGTCATCATCAGTTATGCATTGAGAGGTGCACCATTGCCTTGAACATTTCTCACTGGATTGTAAGGATGGCTATGAACATTTCATGTAAATATCTCACAACTGTTTCTGCAATGCTTTCATTACCTTCAAGCCTCTGATTTTGCTCATCCATGATCTTGTTAATGGCTAATCTTCTTCTCCTCTCCCTTATAATCACTGTGAAAAATAGGCTGTGTTGGCATCCCCTTCCTCAAACGACTTAGCGCTTGCCTTTTTTCTCGTAATATTCTCCTGGATCTTGAGGTACCTTGTAATTCAACTTTGCATTTAGTTCTCTCCTATTTCAAGAGAATTGTCACTCACACAATTGTCCTCAAGGGTTCTCATTTCTGCTTCTGGCCTTTTAGGAACCTCATAGATATCACCATAAGTCCGTCTGAACCGGCAACTAAGAGTTTTACAAACATTCTTGATTTTTTAGTGTAGGATGTAAAGGGGATTCCCAAAAATTTCTTCTTCCCAGGCTTCCTGAACTGTTTTGAGGTAATCTTGATATTCAGTCCTGAAGTTGAAAAACTTGAAATATCTTATGTGAGAGGTCTTATTGCTTATTTTCACAAGCCGCGGGGCGGGCATAATCCGAAGAGCGGCATGATCTGAACATGCTCTGGAGAGATGAGTAACTGACGTGTTTGAATAGAGTCGATCCAGGCATTGTCGTTCACAAGTCTATCCAGTCTCTTCCAGATTGTGGTGGGAGGATCTCTGTTGTCACACCATGTATAAGTAGAACCTGTGAATCCTGCATCTTGAAGACCACATTCATTGAGGAACTCTATGAAATCTGGATTCTCCTCTGGTCTATAGCTTCTGCCTACTTTCTTTTCTTCACCGGAGGTTTTAACATTATAATCACCAATAGCACCCCAAGATCCTTGAATGTTGCTGGCCATATTTATAAGATCTTGCCAAAGTTCTCTTCTTTGTTCTTCGGTGCATTTAGCATAAACAATTGTGAGATGTATACGAGAATTATTGTGATAAGTAGCACTTGTCAAGACATGTTGCTTTCTATCCTTATGATACAAATATCAACTTCTGTAGTTGAGAAGAGCCATATTTGTTTGAGCAGCTGAAAAAGCCCTGGTGCATGCCTAGGTTCCGCTTGTATTTCTCAATCTTCCCTCTATCAACCATTGGCTTGTAAAGGCAGATCAAAGGAATTTGAAACTGCTGTGTGATGGTTTGGAGTCTCTCAAAGACTCGAGATCTTTCAGAGCCCATTCAACGTTAGAGTGGGTTAGAATCCTAGATTGATTGGGGAATGGACGGTTGGTCTGCTTGTATGGATTTGGGCAATCCTTTCCTCACGAGCTAGATTTTGGGGTTGAGTTAGGCCCAGGGGCCATATCTTTACATGGTATCAGAGCTAGGTCCATCTCTGGTTGGGCTCCCGGTCAACGCTCCAGTTGGGCCTGGGGTGTTAGAGTGGGTTAAAAGTCCCACATTGGTTATGGAAATGACCGGTGGTCTGCTTATATGGATTTGGGCAATCCTCCCCTCACGAGCTAGCTTTTGGGTTTGAGTTAGACTCAGGTGCCATATCATTACAATTTACACCCTTATTCCATGATATAGTATCCATCATTGGGAACATTTAGGGTTAGGATCTTATTGATCATCCTTGTTCTTTTCTGTCATCTTGTACTCTTGAATAAACTCCCCACCCTGTGAAAAATTGTTGTAAAAGGTGATGTTTTGCTGAACTGGTGTTCCTTCGGTGTAAATCCATTTCCTGATATTCAGAGTTGATGTTAACTCTAGTGAGCTTATCATCTGATTGGGCGATCCTTTCTTCTCCTCTGTTGATCGTTTCAACTTTAGTTTCCATAAATTTCATATCATGAAAGACTTCATCATATTCATCTCTTGTATCCGCTGGTGGTGGATTCAGATCAGGTTGTTTGTGGATGGAATTGTCAATGTCCTGGTTGCTGTTCTTTTCATGAACACCGGGATCTATGTCTTCTGTTCTATTATCCTTATTGACAATTGTCTTCCCTTGTCCTTCCTAGTGGAGGTTTAATGGAATCATGTGTTATTTTACCTGTTTTCATTCTCTTGACTGCTCTATTCGGGTTTTCTCTATTTGGATCTCGTCTCAATTCTCCCCTTGAATTGTAATATCATTAGGAATAACAACTGTCTTGTCAGATTTCTTCCTCTTGTTTTGCAAACCTTTGATGTCTTTTGGATTTTTGATAATTAAGCTGACTATTTCTCCCTGTAGATCAGTATCAATGTTTCTGGAGTTGGCTATTGTTCTACTTCTGGTACTTGTAATGCTTAGCCCAGCCTGTTGCTTCTTGATTCTTCCACTTTCCTTCTTTTTTTGTGCTTTGTCCCATCTTGTGCTTCTTTCCTGTTGTTGAGTATCCTGAGTATTATTCTATTCTTCCATATTCTCATTGGAGCAGCCTGCAGTGTCCATTACCTCATTTTCAGTCCCTTCCTGTAGTATATTGAAAGAATTGTTAATCTCTGTTCTGATATCCACTTCACCGGAGTTGGCTTGTCAGAACATGTTTCTATACCCATGTTGTCTTTGTCCTGATTTTTCCCTCTTTGTGCACCATTGTGACCTATTCCTTTTCCTCTTCTTCTATCCTATGTTGCGCGGACTCTTCATTTTTGCGGCCGAACCCGTCTCGACGCGACACTGGTGCGGGCGCGGGTGCGGGGTGCGTGTCAGATTCGGTCAATCCGATCCGGATACTTTGACCAAAGCCGAGAAAAATTTGGGGAAGAGATCAATTTCATGGCCGGCGAAAGTTGACGATGACGAAGTTGTCACATCTAGCTGCTCCATGGAAAAGAATAATGAAGAGGCAAAGCTTACAAGAATAGAGAGAGCATACATATCTTTTTTCTTGTACAGAGGAGGCGAAGGGGCTCCATGGGAAAGAATAAATAATTCAAAGTTTTTTTTTCTTGAAAAAGCAGAGAGAGCTTTTTTTCTTGGAAAGGAAAAAAGCAGACTAGGGTTTCTTGGGAGAAGAAAGGGCGTTCTTGGGAGAAGAAAGGGCAGCACACAGAACTTTAATGAATTGTACTACTATCTAATTTAAGTTAGACTCTCTCTCTCTCTCTCTATATATATATATAAATGATTATTTTTTTTTATAATAAATAAAAGGAATTATAATTTTTTAAAAATTAATTAGTAACAAGTAATTAATTTATGCTTTTAAATTTGTATATCTATAATTGATATGCTTTTAAGTATAGCATTTTACAAGATCATCATCATCATTGTATTTTATAATATTGAATAATTTTAGCCGAATCCCCGCACCCGTATCCATACTCGGATTCGCACCTTAAAATTTAAATTTTGCCGAATCCGACTCTCGGATTCGCATCCGTCTCGGATACCCGCACCCGCACCCGAGTCCGAGCAACTTAGCTTCTATCCACATTTTGCCAATTGTCATTCCTGTTGGCTTCAGATTCCGACAATAATTTATATTTGTTTTTCAGATTTTAGGCTACAAAATTCTGATTTCACATAATGTCTTTCGGAGTTGATATTTTGGCTCCAAAAATACGGGAATAGGAAGTTCAAACTATTTAGCTTGGGTTTTCTCAAATCAGTTGTGGTGCAAAGGTCAAAGTGTCCAAGATCACTTAATGAGCAATGCTAGTCAAAAGTGTTTTTGTTGGAGGGAACCTAGTATCATAGAGGAGTAAGAAACAAAGTGTTGTATCGCGATCCAGTGCAAAATCTGAGTATAGAGCTATGTCATAGTCTACGTGTGAGATTATGTGGATACATCATTTGTTATCTGAAATTGGATTGAAGCATCATACACCAACGGAACTCTAGTGTGATAATCAGGCTGCTCTTCATATAGCCTCAGATCTGGTGTATCATGAAAGAACAAAACACATTGAGGTTGATTGTCATTTTATTAGTGAGAAGATTCAGGAAAATTTGATTTCCATTGTCTACACGAAGACGAGAGAACAATTAGCTGATTTGTTCACCAAGGCATTAATGGAACTCGAGTTACTTATCTTTTTGACAAGCTGGGTATGATCATATCTATGCTCCAGCTTAAGGGGGAGTGTTACAGTA
The DNA here is from genome assembly GCF_900185275.1 of Solanum verrucosum. NCBI lineage: Eukaryota > Viridiplantae > Streptophyta > Magnoliopsida > Solanales > Solanaceae > Solanum > Solanum verrucosum. The sequence continues at coordinate 509,630 of NW_026020312.1, read as the reverse complement.
TATGGTAACAAATCTCAGGGGTGATAGTAGAATATTTAAGACTAATACGAGTGATTGTAAAATATTTTCTTTTGTTTGTTTTGATTGATTTCCTTTTATAGGATTCTTTGTAATTCTATAAGTACCTTGTATATTCAAGAATATAATGATAGCTTCTTCCATTAGATTACATATGCTATTCCCTTGTTTTCTTTATCACTGGGGCTATGATGACATGCATGGCGATTTTGGTTTTGGGGATAGAAATGACGGAGGAGTGTCTCTTTTGGATTGTGCAAAAGCTTTTGCGTTGGTGATATCTAACTCAAGGTTTTAGGAGGAGTACCTGATCACGTTTCATAGTATGGTGACCAGGACTCAAATCAATTAGCTACTCCTTTGGAAGAGAGATAGAACATGTAAGGACTCTTAAGTTATCCCGAGTGAATATCTTACTACCCAACATATGCTCTAGGTAATGGATCTAGAGATTAAAAGTAAGAAGAGGAGGACGAGGGCTTTATATGACCCTTGAGTGTTGAATGATTGATTTCCTAGCTTAATTTTAGGAGTAATTGATATTGTATTGATTATGTAATATTTTTCTTTCCTTATGTTGCGGTAGGACTTAATGTATAAGAACACATTCTCATGGGATGTAAATTCATATAGAAATACAAGAAGCCTTTTCTTTTTTCTAGAAATCTTGAAAAGAAAAGAAGAAAGATTCCATGGTGTTGTCTAAATGGAATAACTTTGTAAATAAAATAGATACACGTCTTTTGATTGTCATAGTACATTCTCTAAGCTTCTGATCACCAATTTATGTATCTTCTTCTTAATAGGAGGTTGGTGGAGTGGTGTCCCTGCTCTTTCTTACAACAAGTATGCTATAAACAGCCCCCTTCTATATAATATTAAATTTGTTTTTCATGTCAGTTCCATATTTTGATTATAAAGGATAAACTAATATCCTCTACAGAGAGTTCTTATCAAATGTTGAGGAGAAATTTGCCAAAGATACAGATCTTATTGTGGCATGCCAGAAGGGATTGAGGTGAATTTATCTGTCTATTAACCACATTTCAGATTCTCTTCTATGAAGTAAAATTCTGCACTCTAGTGGCTGAACACAAGTACTTACGGAACAATCCAGGTGAAGTTTATCAGTACACTTCTGTTGCAAAGGAAGTGGAGGTTCATGTATCTCCATGGTGATCCAAGTTTAGCACTCAAACTAAATTATGAGAATCTGGATTTTTCAATGTTGTCGAACATGAATATTCATGGAGCAACTATCTGATACATCATAAATTGGATCCTTTGTAGCATGACACTTGACTGTTTTCTTGCATATTAGTAGGAACAGTAGAAGAGTTTTAATATATCTAGCTGGCAGAGTATCACTTTCTGAGGTAGTAAGCATCTCATGCTCTTAGTAGGTCCATGGTCAGAGAGATTAGGCACTTAAAAGGTTCTTATGCTCATAATGAACCTGCTGATTTGCTTTCCTCACTGCTTATGCGGAGTCCTTTTCATCAGGCAGGTCCATTGCGGCTTGTGAGGTGCTATACAATGCTGGTTACAACAACATTTTCTGGGTTCAAGGTGGTTTAGTAGCTGCTGAAGAGGAGGTTCGAACACATCTTATTTTGTCTGTTTTGCTTAATAAATATGCATCTTTCCAGAATACAAGTTCATAGAGGCATTTAAATACAATTTGGATTAGGATCTTGAAAGAGAAGGTCCTCAACCATTCAAGTTCGCAGGAATTGGTGGGCTTTCAGAGTTCCTTGGGTGAGTACTTTGTGCTTCTGCCTGTACATCCAGACACCTTTATATTTGATAATGACTTTCTACTTCTGGTGTCTACAATTTTGATGTAAAACAGCTGTTATTTCATCTTTACAGTTTTTAAAACATATGCACCTTATGAAGGTAGACCAGTTTAATCGCAAATGATGTTATCAATTATGCACTCTTAACTGTATATCACAAGTTCTAGTGGCGTACGCATAATTTTTCACAAGTGGTGTTGACATTTAAGGAAGTGAACAAATGAATAAATTGCCTATTTAGGGTGTGAAAATTAACTTATATATGAGGTAATTTTTTAAAATGCTCCCAGGCACGGTAACCAAGGACCTTCTCTCTCCTACTTCCTAGGATAGCAGAAGGCTCACGCCGGTGCCGACCACCATCAACAGACCTTTCTTTCTCAGCCAATCAATACTCACCCACCGTGAGAATTGCTTCAACCTTTTTTCTTTTTTCGTTCGCTCCACAGATCAGGTATTTACTATGGCAGACAACAAAATCTATTTTAACGCAGGCTTCAAGTCCTTCGACATCACAAGATGGAGTTCCGGCAACACAACCTGGTTTGACTGGGTAGAGAGAAGTAGAAAAAGAATGCGAAGGATAACACTGAGCAAAAAGATAATGGAATGGATTTGTTATATCCTCAAGGAAGCCTCTAACGACAATAAGAATTTGGTTAGAAGATGGAGGACAAAAGAACAAATTTCAGAATTTTACGGCACCAGAAAGTACAACGTACATGGAAGGTACATGAGTTTTTTGGCCCTCATAGGAGAAACCAAAGAAGTTATTATTGTTCCTGAACTTGGCATTAATGCGGGATGGAGAGACATAGCATTCAAAATTGAAGGCTTCATTAACACCACTCCACAATGTTTAGTCAAACAGCATTCAAAGCCAACTATTCCGTATGCCAGGGTAGTTGAGAGAAGTAAATGGCAACAACAAAGTCACAAAGAAGCCAATGCTAGCATAGAGGGCCCATTGGGGAGAAGTATTACGGGATTATTCGGAGGATCTGAGAGACCCACTCTGACTGCTGTAAGAAATTGGGCCTCCTCGACCTGGAAGAAAGCATTTGGAGTTAACATCTATGAGATGGCAGGGCACATCTTCCTTTTTGAATTCCCAAACAAGCACATGGCAGAACAAATTCTACAAGGAGAATGGAATTGGAAGAACATGAAGATGAAACTAGAATGGTGGAACCCACTAGTTGGCTGCGTACCATCACAACAAAGACAGGAAAAGATCTGGATCAAAGCAATAGGAGTACCCCTGCATGGCCCAAAGAAGTCTTTAAAAAGAAATAGGTGATAAATGTGGAGGATGGTATAGACTGTAGGAGGAAATAGAACTGAGAAACCATCTCAGATGGGCCCGTATTGAGATTAAGAATGAAGGGCAGAAAATACCCAGAGAGGTCGCCATAACCAAACAAGGATACACCTTCAGGATTCCGATCTGGATCGAGAAAGTTACGACCTTTGAGAAGGCCTCGGGAAAAAACATAGAAAATCAGATTTCCATGGCGGAGACGGCGAAAACTGGGGAAACCCTAGATGAGGGCTTTGCACGGAGGTCTGTTGCATGTCCAATGAAGAGGATGGGTAATACCCAGAGGTTAAAAACATCTTTTGAAGTCATCAAGCAAGTAGCCAGATTGACAGCTGTTGATTGGATGGCACACGTGGGGAGTGGAAATAATTCAAATTTAAATCCACGTGAGGAACACGTGAGGTCTCCAAAGGCGGGAGATGAATAATTTGAGTCATGGGCCGGCCCAAAACCATAAACCACTCCAACAAAAATTAAATACCTCACAAGCCCAACCCAATCTAGAACAACACGTTGAGGAATTCTGGGAGGAGACCACGACAATCAGAACATCTTCTCCAGAGAATTTCAACGCAACAGAAAATCTTGAATTCATTGCCACAACTTCAGATGCAGGATATGTGGGGGAAAATTCAAAGATGAAAGAGACAAGTCTAGAAGAGACAGAGGGGACTGTAATTGTGAGGGAGATAAGGGGGAATGAGAATTGCAAGGAACAATCCATTGTGATGGGCAATTCATGTCTGGAAGTCAGAAATTGGGAAGTGGACGAGGTGATACCCTTAGCTACAGAAGCAGCTAAACAGGTCGTTGACAAGGAAAAGTCCACAACAGTTTGGGTTCGAAAAAATTTAATCAAGCTCGGCAAAATGTTTGGAGCTTACTTTAATTGCCATGAAGAGGAAGCCTTGGAACTTCTTATACAAAGTGATGCGTGCAGGCAGATTAGAAGGATGGAGACATCATCAGAAATCAGAAGAACTAGATTCAAAGGCACCAATGAATTGAAGAATTTAATTACTTTTGATGTTAAGTTCAAAGCTAGTGAGGCCAGGAGCGCGGGGAAAGGAGGTGCACAGCCTGTACCATGAAGTTCAACCTAGTGTCTTGGAATGTTAGGGGAATAAATGATGGGGGGAAAAGAAGAGTGGTGAAGAGTTGTATAGAATTTTGGAAGCCTGACATAGTGGGAGACATTCAAGAGATAGTGAAGCAAATATGGGGAGGGAGATGGGTTAGATATGCTTGCCTTAGAAGCAAGTGGTACCAGGGGAGGGATTATCATGTTATGGGATAGTAGAGTTTGGAAGGGAGAGGTGCAACAAATAGGGGTACATATGCTAACTTGTAGTTTTGACGGCCTGCTCCAAAACTTTAACTATCACATTACAGGGGTGTACGCACCAAATTGCAACGTGGAAAGAAGAGAGGTTTGGGATGAATTAGGTGCGGTCAGAGGTTTAATGGAGGGCCCTTGGGTAGTATGTGGGGACTTCAATGTATGCAGGTTCCCCACAGGGAAGAGAAACTGCCAAAGGAGATCTACTGCCATGGTAGAATTCTCAGACTTCATAGAAGACCTGAAGCTTATTGACTTGCCACTTGAAGGATGAACACATACTTGGTTCAGGGGAGATACAAACAATGTTGCATCAAGGATGGATAGAATCCTATTCACAACCGAGTGGAGTGAACAATTTAGTAAAATGAAGCAGGTTGCTTTACAAAGACTGACATCAGACCATGTGCCTATAGCTTTACACTGTGGACCATGGGATCTGAACAAATCTTATTTCAAGTTTGAAAATTGGTGGCTGAACACAGAGGGATTTATAGATAAAATCAGGTCTTGGTGGAATTCTTTTGCATATACAGGAAACCAGACTACATTTTAGCATGCAAATTGAAAGCACTGAAGGGTAAGCTCAAGGAATGGAGTAAGGAAGAAAAAGGAAATTTGCTTTTGGAAAGATCCATCCTGTTAAACAAGATGGCAACTTTGGACTCTATTATTGATAATAGAGCACTAACAGGGGAAGAGGCTGCATTAAAGGCAATTACTCTCCTGGAGTATGAAGAACTACTCAAGAACGAAGAGACTGCATGGAGGCAAAGATCCAGAATTTTGTGGCTAAAAGAAGGTGACAACAACACTAAGTTCTTTCACAATTCAGCCAATGCACATAAAAGGAGTAGCTGTATTGACCAACTGGAAGTACAAGGTGAGACAGTGAAGGAGCCTGACAAAGTGAAAAAGGAGATCATACAGTTCTATAAGAAGCTGTACACAGAAACAGAGAGATGGAGGCCTGCAGGAAACATGATAAATTGTCCTACAATCTCAAAAGCAGAAAAAGTACAATTACAAGCCAAATTTGAGGAGGAGGAGGTGCTCAACTGCCTGAAAAAGTGTGCTATAGATAAGTCCCCTGGACCTGATGGATACACAATGGGCTTCTTCATCAAATGCTGGGAAGTTCTAAAACATGACATTATGAATGCCTTCCACAACTTCTATGAACATGAGATATTTGAAAGAGCTTCAATGCAACATATATTGCACTGATTGCCAAAAAGAAAGGGGCAAAGGAGTTAAAAGATTTTAGACCAATTAGCTTGATAGACAGTTTCTACAAGCTTTTGTCTAAAGTGTTGACTGAAAGGATCAAAATGGTAATGGATAAATTGGTAGACTCCCAGCAAATGGCTTTCATTCAGGGCAGACAAATTATGGATGCAGTATTGATAGCTAATGAAGCAGTAGACTCAAGAATATCACAAAAGATGCCTGGAATCCTATGCAAATTGGATATAGGAAAATCTTATGATCATGTGAATTGGGGATTTCTAATCAACACTCTCAAGAGAATGGGATTTCGGGAGAAGTGGATCAAGTGGATCAGATTCTGCATCTTAACTGTAAAATTCTCAGTAGTGATAAATGGATCACCCGAAGGTTTTTTTGCAGCTCAAAGGGGAATAAGACAAAGGGGAATAAGACAAGGGGACCCTCTGTCCCCTTTTCTGTTCATCCTAGCCGTGGAGGGTCTCAATAATATGATTAAGACAACAAAGGTCAATGGCTGGTTATCTGGTTTTGAAGTGGCTAAAAACAATGGAGAAAGTCTAGAGGTGACACATCTACAATATGCAGATGATATCATAGGGAATTCTTGAGGTTCATAAGCAATCAATAAGAATAAGACAGAAGATTTTTATCATAAGCTCAATTAATTCTGGAAGGAAAGCTCATAGATATGGAGAACATAGTGTGGGAAAGAACAACGATATTTCCGCACGTAGAGGATAATCTTAAATACCTTAACCACTCCAAAATACTTGGGGAGGAATTCTAATTTTGAAGAACTTCAGGAAATCTGTTCTTGAACCTTGAGATAGGTTTTTTTGAAAACCTTAGAATTGTAGGTTAGAATCAATGTTGTTAGAGGTGAACTTATGGCCTGAAGTGAAGCTCAAAACGCATTGAGCGCTTCGCCTCGCTCTATGTGCGCTTTAGTGTTGTCATCAAGGCTCTAAGACATACTTTTCCTTGTGAATGAACACTTCATTTTATTGTAAAAACGATCAATTTCTTTGTCCATATATTTGTTATTCATGCTTATATAATTAGATTTGGACTATATATATATATATATATATATATATAAAACGGAATATATAACGGAATATATATATACGGAATATATCTATCTGCGCGTGCGCGCGCGTATGTGTGTGTATATGTATGTACGTTTTCTCCGTTTGCACCTTTTCTTAGTAAATCCCACACTTTATTTGCACTTAAAGCTCCAACGAACCTTAGAGTTTTTTTTGCGCTTTTCGCTTTTGATAACACTAGGTAGAATCTTGTTAAAAATCATAAATATTGATTAGAATCGGTTAAAAATACTTAGGAATACATGGGAGGGACTTATCTTGATAGAGGAGGTTGAGGAGAGGAGAGAAAACCAACCTAGGACTTGGAAGAATGAGAGAAGAACAAAAAAAATCAGAGAAAATGACTTTTTAATGAATCTCATTGAGTCATATGCGTTTGTATATGCTGGGGCATATTGTGATATGTTGTAGCATTTCCAAACACAGACCCAAAACAGAATGCCTGACATATGCGTTTGTATATGCTGGGGCATATTGTGATATGTTGTAGCATTTCCAAACACAGACCCAAAACAGAATGCCTGACATTTTTGGGTTGATATGCAGCCAAAATGCGTCCATCATATTGTATATGCGACTGCATATTGGTGTAGTCCACTTCAGTACGACCCTTTAGTAAAATGATCATATATCCTTGTAGAAAATTCCAAATGACAAATGGTTTGTTGCATTGGAAACTAGATCCATATATCTTTAATTTGATAGATAATGAACCACGTAACTCTTCATATTCTAGGAGAAATGATTGTTTGAAGTTGACCCTTGCATGACCTTATACAAAAACTTAGTTGGTAGTGAAGCTTTCAACTCAGCTTTGTGCTAGAGTTCCCTAACGATATTAATTAACATCCAACACACTTCCCACACTTAATACTTGATCCTTACACCTAGGTACAATCAAATTCTCCAAGTTAGGGTCTACATTCATAGTGTTTCAAACCATAGTCTGAAGGTACAAGGTGTTACAATTATGTTTAGAAATAGAAACTCATACCTAATGACAAGGAGCCAGAAGAATAAAAAAGTTATATGTGGTCGTCTCATTTATTAAAATGAGAAGTGTTTATACTAGTTATTTTCTTGTATGATATTTTCTGTCTCGTACATTTAACCCCACCCCAATTTTCTCTTTTTTTTCCTGAAAAGAATGAGGGATTATTCCCCAATTTCGAATAGTTAAAGGGAAAGATTGGCCCATTTTTTCTTATTTTGGAGTAACTGTTAGAAAGGTATTTTTCAGCTATTTTGATAGTTGGAGTTTATTTCTGAAATAAAAACGTAATGGTAAGGGTACTTTGATCCAAAACATAACAAATGATAAAACTGACCCATTTTTAGTAGTTCAGGGGCTTATTTGACCCGTTTCCCTACATAAAAATATAAATGGCCTTGACAAGTTGGCTGGTTTCACCGCACATGCAAGTATACATGGTTAACAAGTAATATAATAGTAAGTAGAGTATCGTTCCCAGGAGGACTTACTCAATTAACTCTTCAAATATGCTTTTGGTAAATCAGTAGGAGATATTCTAGGGTTATGGGTAGACATCAATCCTATTGAGCATTTGCTTTAGCTAACAAATTCGATTATTTGATGTACCAGTCACAGAGTTAATTTTGTTCCTAAGAATCTTCAGAGTTCTTAAATCTTACTCGCCTATTCAAATTATTCCAACACCTATATTCCTAGTCACTGGTGCGCAATTAATTATATGTGTCAGTGATCTCGATGAAACTTTGTATGGGCTGCTGTGTGTGTTAGTGTGGTTTACCCATATACTGGCCCTAGGACTGGATCTGCTGCACCATATTCTATTTCAGCTCGAAATGACATGCGGTAGTAGGCTTGACAAAAACCTAAGTTATATTCTCTATATTAGGCTTAGCCGCCTCTATCACCACCTTCTCCTCATTTTGTGTTATCACTTCAAGCGCTCGCTTGTCAACAACTACTAGGGGAACACCATTCGGGTTTACTTCTGCCAGTTTAGCAGCCTCTAGCCTTTTGGGCTGCTATGTTTTTCCTCAATTTCTTGAGTTGTGTCTATTAAGGTTCGTCGTCTTGCTCAATCACCTGTTTCTTATATGGAGAGGTTACCCCCAACATTCCATCAAGGACCTAATGTTAATCACACAGTGAAGAGAAAAAGTTATAAGCTTGAACAAATACTCTCTCTGTCCCAATTTATGTGGTATCATTTGAAGGTGCAACATTTACGAAAGAAATGAATACCTAGAAATTTGTGGTCTAAAACAAAACGTTATTCAATTTTGTGGTTATAAATCATGTCATTAAGGATTAAAGGAGCACTTTTAAAGTTGAGTTGCTTCTCATTATACAAAGATGACATTCTTTTAGGGATAAACTAAAATGGAAAGTATACCACATAAGTTGAGATAGGAGTAACAATACAATCTAATCTAACAGAAAAGTGAATGCTGAAATCCCTGGGAACGACGCCAATGAACTTGCCGGTTGCACCACACACGCAAGTCATAGGTTGACAAGTAATATAATAGTAAGTAGAGGATCGTTTCCGCCAGGACTTATTGGATTAATTCTTCAAGTTAGATCAAATAGTCACAAAATATTTATCCAAGAAGTTTCTCAACATCTGAGTTATTATCTAAAATAGAATTTGTAACTTAAACTAATACACTTTTGAGTTAAAATTAGTAGGAGGAGATATTTTAGGATTACGGGTAGAATATCAATCCGGTTGAGCGTCCTCTTTAGCTGACTAATTCGATTATTTGGTTTCCTAGTCACATAGTTAATTTTGTTCGTAAGAATCTTTAGAGTCCTTACTCGCCTATTCAAGTTATTCTAATGCCTATATTCTTATAGAATCAACAATAATAAGAACACATTTATATTCCCTGGATAATAACTAAGCAAGGCAAGCTGGTGACCCAGTGTTATCAAAGGCGAAAAGCGCAAAAAGGCTCTAAGGTCCGTGGGGGCTTTAAGTGCAAAGCGCAAATAAAGTGTGGGCTTTAATGAAAAAAGGCGCAAAGGGAGAAAAAATACAAATATATATGTTTAGTCCAAGACTAATAATTATAAACATGAATGACAAATATATGACCAAAGAAATTAAAAAAAAGTGAAATATCAATTGTTTAGTGTCACTTCTTCATAAGAGGCTCATTGGCAAGGAAATGTATGTCTTAGAACCTTGATGAAGACACTGAAGCGCACATAAAGCGAGGCGAAGCGCTCAACATATTTTGAGCCTCGCTTCAGGGCTTAAGCGCGCCTTTGATAACACTGGCTGGTGTATCTCTTTCCTAAATTCAAATCTTTCTTTTGAGGTCCGAGTTCAAGAACAATCCTGTATGCAATTTATGATTTCCTCTCTTGAGTTCATTCATAGATAGATAGTATTCAATTGGTGATCAAGCAATCAAGTAATGAAGAACAAGATTGAATAAATAAACCAATAACGATAATCAAAATCTTAACCAAGACTTCTACTACAACATTTATGAATATCCCGCAATCGTAGAACAAAGGTACCACTACTGACAAGATTCTTTTAGTAGGTAATGGAGATATTATAAGCATTTCATTAGTTATATATTAAGGTTCCAATAAAAATAATTGTAAGCATCAAAAACTCCTGGTTCCACGGGGTAAGTGCATTAAAAAAAGGAGAAGTAGCCACTCATGCTCGTGGCAAAAACACAAGTCATAGCTAACATTTGACTTCAAGAATAGAAGAATGAAAGAAATGAACTGTATGAATCTCCACTCCGTGGTGCTCTAGCCCACCTTGTGATCTTTGTAGGTCAAAAGTTCTCTAAAATGTGTTTGAGATGTATTTATACAGTGTTGGAATGACCCCGCACCAAAACACCCTTAATGATCCAAAAGGAACTCGAATTGGCAAAAGATTGGTTTAGGACGGCGCCACTGGCGTCGCACCAAGCCAGATCTTCAAAGAGTTTGTTCTGTGCAGAAAGGCCCTGAAAATGTGTTAGAGCGGCTCATGGCACAGCGCCACTGGCTCATTTCGGGCGGGTTTTCATTTTTTTCATCTTTTCATCTTGTGGACTTGATTCGGGTCTTTTAGACTTGATCTCGTTCCTTGCTATGGTATTCTACTCAGACTTCCAAGCTCATTTTTCATCCCTTTAGCATTGAGTTGTCACTATTTTCGCCAAATATCTGCTATACATTTAAACAAAAATATTATAAAGTGAACGAAATGAACTTACACACAAAAAAAACAGTCAAAATATGAGGCGGAATATAGTTAAAATATATACTTCTAGTCGTTGATCTCAAGTTTACAGACTTCTTATTTGAAGCAGTCATGCTGGTTGTAATGCCAAAGTGAAGTGGCAAGTTCGAATTTAATGATACATGATTCTAGGATTTCAAGATTTTAAAAACAAATTAGTCCCAAAATGTCGGTATCTTAAGGCTCATTTATGAAAAGAACATGCAAACCTAACAGATGCACGTTGGAATTTCAAACATGTGACTTTCTTGAACAGAGAATCAAACCAACCACTAAATCAAAGTTGTATTTTTATTAGCAGTGACATTCGATATAGTATATAATTATTTTTATTTTTCACATATCAATTATATATGTTTTGAGATTAATTTTTTTGAAACCGCTTCATTGAAGGTGCATCCGCCCCTGGCAAGTTCTTTGTATCACTTTGAATAAACGACACAATGTATGTCGGTACTCATCCACTAAGTTGCTACTTAACTTTTGGAGATGGTCTTCTGATTGTATTTAAGCTTGCTTTCTAAATAGGATGGAATTTTTATCTCTTCTTTACTAATGTGGTTCCATTCCTTTGATGCAATAGATTTACTAGCTATATGGGTAGCACATACCTCAAGTAAGGTCTCATAAGTTACTCATTCATTTCCTCTCGTTAAGAAATATTCACCATATATTCAACTTGATTGTTTTCCAATTAGAAGCTCATTTTACCGTTATGAGTAGGTGCGTGGGAGAAAGGCTTAGATCAAAGACTTGTATTAATAGCCATATAGTTTCTAGTCCCATTAATTTTTATCAGAGTAGTTTGCGTTGCAGTCACTTACAATTCTTTGGATATTGTCAGTTGGACTGACCAACAGAGAGATGCTGCTGCTAAAGAGGGTTGGGGTTACCGATTGACTTTTTCTGCCCGGCTGGTAATTGGTTTTATTTTCCTTGGTGAATTGAACAATGTTGCGATTCTTTAGTGAAGTAATGTTTTATGTCACAGGTTGGATTAGTTCTTGGTGCTGATGCCTTGTTTATTGGAGCACAAAAAGTAGGACAATATCTTCAGGTGTTAAAGTCTCACTGAGATCGGTTATTGGAGCTTGAAGTTACATGCTGTGCAGCCACAAGGAAACGGTTTTTTCTGAATTCAGGACATGTGTAAAGCGACTTCCCTAACATCCATTTTCTGAAGCTAGAGAAGTGAGATGAAAATCCATTCTAAGGAGTATCTCAGGGCCCGGATTCCTTAAATGTCTTGTATTTCATGGAAACATTTTTAAAGTGAGGCCATATTATGCAGCGATTACCTGTTGATATGACTTCAAAAGTTGATGATTCTAAATCTGCATTACTATATAGCTAGATCCGGGGACAACATCGAATTAAACCACTAACTTTCAAGTGAGTTTTCTTGCCCCCTATTTTGCATGATGAATATTTATTTGGATTATTGAATTTGAGTTTGCGTAATTTACAAATATGCGGCTTAGCATGCAAGGTTTGTGAAGTACCCATGTTCATACATGATTCTTGAAAAGCAAGGAATTATATGCCCTTGGTACTGTGTTCTTTACTTTTTGACTAATTAATGAATCAACCAAGTTTTTCTATTACAGGTCCTCTACATGTAAACTTCTGGATGATGATTTCAAATAGTTGGTTTTCTCTATTTATAAGTATGAGGAGTCATGTCTTCTCTTGTTTCATGCCATCACACTCATCAGAAATGTTGGAAATAGAAGAGTAAAAGGAGTAGCAAAGCTATGAAAGACTTTACAGCTTAATTCCAGGCTGCAATCAGGCTGTTTGCATAGGCTTACAACGTAATAAATAAAGCTAAATATAGCAACTAAAGGTAGTGGTGAAACATTGAAAACGTACCCCACTAATAAAGCTAAAAACATTAAACTGAAAATAAAGAAATTGATTAAGTAAAACTTAGTTGCACTAATACTAAAAAATAGGAGATTCTACACGTGGATGATTCTTGAAGAATTAGTCAACACTCTCCCTTTCTTCAAAATCACATACTCCCATCTGTAGCTTGAAGAGGTCATGCTTGTTGTGCGGATGTGATTGTAAGAACATCAACAACTTGATTAATTCTGCCACAAAATTTATTATTGCAGCAATTACAAGATTGTGGATGAAGTGATAACAACAGTCGATGTGCTTGGTTCTATTAGGACAAGCAGGATTCTTTGTCATAGCAGTCACTGCCTTGTTGTCGCACCAAATTTCAGTCGGACGAATCTGCATTGTTGAAGATCCACTAACAATTTCCTTAACCAGATAGCTTGACAACTCTCTGAAGTTGTACCCATTTATTCTGCCTTCGAAGATGACGAAGTTACTGTATCTTGTTTCTTCAAGCTCCACAACCAAGATTAAAAACATTTGTGCTCCTTTGATTTTCCAAGATACCTGTCCAATCACTATCACTAAAACCAATTAATCAGACTTTTAAGTACCAAATTCTATAACTTGTTGTGCCATTAACAACATATCACAAGATCCTTTTGGTTGCAGCTAGGTGTTGCTTTTAAGGACTATGCATGAACATTGTAATCAAAGTGACAAACAATGTTATATCGGGCCTTTTGTGTGATAAATAGTTTAAATCACCCACCAAGCTTCTAAAATACGAAGCATTTGTTACACATGTACCATCATCAAGTGCCAACTTCTCATTCATATTTATGGGCGTGGGAGATGGACTAAAATTCAACATGTTGCACCTCTGTTAAAGTTTAGTAGCATATTTTCTTGCGAAATAAAAATTCCATCCTAACCTTGTCTCACCTCAAGCTCAAGAAAATAATGCAGGATACCGAAGTCATACATCTCAAATTTGCTCATTATGCAACTCTTAAATTCAGAAACAATAGATTCACAAGAGCCTAGGTATATAACATCATCGACATAAAGACAAACAACCAACAAATTACCATTACCTCGCTTCTTCACATAAAGTGTAGCTTTATTCTCACTTTTTATGTACTAATGCTCTTGAAAAAAGGAATGAATTTTACTATACCATGCTCGTGGACCTTGCTTTTAACTGTACAATGCCTTCTTCAATATGTATACTTTGTTCTTCCCTTCAAGAGAGATGAAGCCTTCAGGTTGGGTGACATATACTTCTTCATGTAAGTGACCATTTATGAAGGCAGACTTAAGATCAAATTGGTACACAACCCAACCAAGTTGAGCAACTAAGGCTAGAGTAGTTCTAACCGTTTCAAAGCGAGCTATTGGTGGAAATGTATCTTCAAAGTCGATCCTTGGTTGCTGGAAATATCCTTTTGCAACAAGTCGAGATTTATTCCCTTTGACACTTTCATGAGCATTTTACTTCATTTTGAAAATTCAATTTAGCCTGAAAACATTCTTCCCTTTAAGAAAACCAACCAACTTCTAGGTTAGGTTTTCCTCAATGGCCTGAATCTCTTCAATCATTCCATTCTTCCACTCAGGTTTCTTGATAGCTTCTTCATAACATGTTTGTACAACAACTAATAAGGAAAAACTGCAAGATGCATAAACATCATTCAATGATCGAAACTATGTTGGTGGTGTTTTGCTGGATGAAGCCAAAGATGCAGAATGAGAGCTTGCTGGATTAGAATTGTTGTTGTTGCTGCCATAAGAAGAAAGATTACTATCACTGTTGGAAGGAGAGGAAGGGTCAAAACCTGTTGATTGAAGAATCACAATATGCTCTCCTTCTGATTGAACCGAAATATGAACTACTAAATCTTCTTTTTCACCATTCCACTCCTAGATTGCTTCTTCGTTAAATATAACATTTCTGTTGATTATTATTTTGCCATATGGTAGCATGATATAGTCTATATGCTTTGGATTGAAGACTATAATCTGAAAATGCATTTCTCTAATTTTTCATCTAGTTTAAAACGTATATTAACAAAAGCATAAGCTATACAACCAAAGGACTTTCAAGTGGCTTACTCGTGGTTTCCGTCCCGTCCATGCGTCATATGGAAATTGATTCAAATCAACATTTGTTGGAGAAATATTCAAGAGGTACACAACTGCCTCCACTGCTTCTCTTCAAAAGTGAACAAGAAATCCCTTCCCATTAAGTAGGCTTCTGGCCATCTCAACCACGGTGTGATTTTTATGCTCGGCGACTCCATTTTGATATGGAGAGTCTCATCACAAAATGAATTAAAATAATTATATGAAACTTCACCACCACGATCCGTGCAAAGAGATTTTATGTTGCAGTCGTTTGCTTCTCTATGAGGAACTTGAATTTTCTGAATTTCCAAAACGCTTTAGATTTAAGCTTCAAAAAGTAAGCCTTGCTCATACATCTATAGTCATCAGTTAATAAAAGAAAATACGGACTCCCACCAAGTGACTTAGTCTTCATTGGTTCACACAAGTCAGCATGTATAAGCTCAAGACAACTGCTAGCCCTCCAAGATTTTTCTACAGGGAAATATCTTCTTTATTTTCCGAATATGTATCCGTCACGTAACTCATGCTCACCCACTTTGGGTAAATCAACCACCATGTTCCTTATAGTCAACAACTATAGCCCATTTATGTTCAAAATACCATAGCAAATATGTCAAAGTTGAGTTTCATTAACACCTTTAGCAACTAAGTATTTTTAACAATATCTAAAGCATTAAGGGGAAACATATTGTTATGAATCATAGGCACAACTGCAACTGTTTGATCATATTTCTTGTCACTATCGATGTATGAGTCATTATCAAACAGAACAGAGTAACCATTAATCATCAAATGTGCAACATTTAGAAAATTGTAAGCCAAACTAAGAATGAATTGGATATCACAGATAAATTTTAAATTACCTTACGTTGTTTTGATGGCTATGATGCCTCTGTCTTCAACAACTCATACTTTCTTGTCATCACTAAGTCGAACTTTACTCTTTATTGAATCATCAAGATCTCTAAATAGAGACTTTCTACTAGACACATGATTCGAGCACCCACTATCAATAATCTAAGCACCATCTGAGTTGCCAGTAATTGGAGAATGAGCCATGAACAACTTACTTTCATCCTCACCTTTCTATAAGAAATTGACATGCTTCTTCTCATCTATTTGCTTGGTCCAACAATATGTTTCAATGTGGCCGGAATTCATGCAATACCAATATTGCAAGCTACTCTTGATATAATGTGACTCATTGAATTTTTCTCTACCTTTTCCGCGACCTCGTTCTCTACCACAAAATACACCTTTACCTTTATCAGAAAAAATTGAGGATTTTTCTTTGGAGAAAGATGATTCATCTTACACCAGGAAGGACTTTTCTTCAACCTTCTCATCAGACCTGTTTAGCCTATCTTCATGAGCTAGAAAAGAACCCATTAATTTATGAAATGTATAATAAGATAATTCCTCGATAGCAGTAACCATGATAACGCTCAAATCACTCCTCACAACTAATTAAAAGAGTGAGCGGTCGTTGTCAATAAAAATACCTAACTAAGAGTCGGAGTCGAATCCCACAAGGAACAATGTAACGACAATTGAAAAGATAAAGTCTAACTAGACACTAGTTTCAATCCAAACATATAAGGTACAAAAATATCAAATAAAAGGCAATTTCTAATTAAACTACGAATGCGGGCAAAGACGATATCAAGCAAGGGATATATGGGAATTGGGAAAACTTGAGATTCAATCAACACTCAACGATCCATTTCAATTCAATTCAAGATCAATCACTAATGGGTAGGCTAGGTCATCTTTAGTTATGCTAATCATCTTTTGATCTCAAAGCATTTATACATAGAATCTCCTTTCGATCTCATCTACATGCCAAACTAAACAACCTGATACCATCAATTAGACCTCTCCTTCGAAGAAGCCTTGCACCCAACAATGAAATCCTAAACTTTCATATTTTGATCTCAAATTCAAAAGTTAAAGTCAAGCTACAATTATCAATCTAATTCTCCACTTCACGAGCTCTATTTTCAAGCAACCAACAAGATCGGAAGCTAAGGTTGAATGTGCACTCTCAACCCATAAACTTAAACATGAAAACAAGATTAAACCTATATCATGAAATCAAACATGGAAACAAGTAATTATAAAAGCACTAAAGCAATAAATCAAACACCCAAATAACTTTATCTATTTCTTCCACAAAAAACCCCAATTTCACACAAGTCATTACGCTCACATTTCTAGCAATTAAGAACAAGGAAATGAAGAAAGGTAAAAGATATTACTAAAGTATAACACAAACTTCAAATCCACAATTGAATTGCCAGGCAACTTGCCTTCAATTTCTCAACCCCTAGATCAGGAACACTAAGAGATCTACTTTTTGAATGTGTTTTTCTATCTACAATATTCTCTCTCTATCAATTATTGGATACCTTTTTTCCAATCTTTCAATCAAACCTTATTTTCTAAACTTTCGGTCCAAAGCTTGAGAATTTCCCATTCTGCCTTTGTCTGAAAAGGCGGACTTTGCAAAAGCGGTAGGAGGTTCGTAAAAGCGAACTCCACCTTTTTAGCCCAGTTTGCAGAAGTGAACCCCATGTCATCGCTTAAGCAAACAGTTGATCTAGTTGACTAGTTCGGTTAAGCGAACAGTCTTCCGCATGTGCGATATCTGGGATTTGTTTTTTGTCAGGTTTTGCTCTTTTTCATCTTCTATTCCACTTTTGTTCATCGTTTCCTTTCTCAATCATGAAAACACTTGAAACAACAACATTCAAAGGATAATTAGCCTCTTTATTTACTTGAGTGCCACAAAATCGCAAGAAAAGTGCCTCAAATGAGTGAAAATATACCACTCATCAAACCACATGCTCAAACTTATTAGTTAAAGACCTCAAAACCTCTGCTATAACAATTTTATCTTTATTTTTTTCTCCATAAGACTTCATAAGATTAACAATTGGAGTGACTATAGACATATAGTTTTGCATTGATTTACCATTTTTAATACTCAAAGTTTTAAAATCACGATGCAAACTTTGCAATTTAACTACAATTACCTTTTTATCTCCCACATACTCTTTTTACAAAAATTCTCAAGCTTCATTGGATGTCTCCGCTGCTGAAATTCTAGGGAAGATATCATCATAAAGGGCTTGTTTAATCAGGATTAGTGCCTTCAAATCCTTCCTGCAATAATCTTGGAACTGTTGTGCGTGGCGGGGTCTAGAAACTCATTCTCAACCAAGTCCCATAGTTCTAAGACTTAAAAAGAATTTTCATCTTTAAGACTCCATAAATGATAAATCACCCCTTTAAAATTTGAAAGAGGCTGAGAATTTGAATAGGTATTCAATGTCATTTTTTTGGATTTCTCTTGCGCATTAGTCTCTCTTTCTCAGTCTCTCCTTGAATCCTCGGTGATTAAATGTCACGCCCCAAACCTACACCTTGGATGTGGCCGACACTCAGAAAACCCTTGGCTTGGCTGACTACTTAGTGGAAAATTAGAACATGTATACAAAAGCTTAAAATTAATGTGCAATTAAATAATATACTGATTCTCGAAGATGTCTGAAAATACTGAGTATAAATGACAAAAATTCAATTAAAACATCTTAAAAGAAGACCTAAATGCCTCTCTAACTCCGTTAAACACTACTACTAAACAATAAAACTGGAGTCCTTTAAAAGCAATGAGGCCTCACCAAAAGCTGACGAGTGGATGATGTGATCACAACGAAGTGCCTGTTGATGATCTGGAATACCTGTATCTACATCATAGAACAATGCAACTTTGAATGACGTCAGCACATGGAATGTACAATATGTAATAAAGCTAAAGGAAAAAGATAGGTGAACTGAATAAAAGACTAAAAATAAGTCAACTTAAGTAAATCATGAATATGAATGAAATCAGTAAAAAGATTTACAATAGACATGTAATGATAACAAATACTGAAATATTATACTTTACTTTTTTGTGGGAGTGTAATACCTCATAGTTTAGTAGGCCAACTAGGGCTAAGTGTGAGGGCAACATGAGCCAAGGCAAGGGGTAAGAGCCAAGGCCAAGGGGCAAGGCCCAAGCCAAGGGCCAAGGCTTCATAGCATGATCCTACTTCACGACCACCACCACGGCTCGTGGTAGCTAAGGCAGTAGCTACCTTTAAGCTGCCTCAAAGTGGCTCACTTTCACGAGCCACTTCACGGCTAGTGGTGAAGACCACGACTCGTGGGAAGGCTCGTGAAGAAGCCTTAGCCTTAGTTTTGTGAAGGACAAAGCCTATTAGCCAAACCACTACCCAAGGACCATGGGCAGGACCACGACTCGTGGTCAGGACACATGGCTGCTTAATGAGGGCTAATTTAAGGAATTCCTTTTTAAGTTAGAATTAAGTGAGGTTGTTTTGCCTTTGTTTTATATGCCTATATAAGTCATTTTTAGTCAAAATACACCCATTCACCCCATTATTTCTAAAACCCCAAAAGTTCATTTTCTCTAAAAAATTCTCTCTCTAGAAAACAAAAGGAAGAAGAAGAAAAAGAGGGTCAAGCTAAGTCAAGTCTCCATTGTTTCAAGATTCTGGGCCTTATAATCAAGGTATGATGGCTTATTCATCCATGGATTCTTCCATCCATGGAGCCTCCTAGAATTCCCCCAATTGTGAAGATGAACCCAAATTCTAGTTAGGGTTTCTTCCTATATTGTGGGTATTGTTAAATGTTGATCCAATTGAGTGGATATTGGTTGTTTATGATTGAATTAGTAGTGAATCATGTTATTATGATGAAATTACATGCTAACATGCCTAACCCTAGTCTAATTGATGAAATTGAAGTAATGCGGGTTTATGCCTTGAAAGGTGAAATTGAGGATTTAGAGACAATCTTCTAGGGTTGATGGTATGTATAGTAATTATTCAAGAATAAAAGCATGTAGACATGAATTGAACTAGAATAATGTATATGTGATGGATCATGACTAGTAAGGCTTGAGATTGAACCTTTATGATGATATATGACTGGAATTGCTTAAGAATGAAGCATGCGATTAGAATGCCTTGTAATATAGGTTCATAGGATGCTTTTAAGAAGTAAATCTATTAAGAGTAAAGATTCATAGTTATAAATGTTGATTTCTAGGGTTTGAAGGTAAAGATAATATGATGAATTATGTATGTTAAGGCTTTAAGAGGGAAGTTGACATGATGAGGGTGACTATTGGATAGAATTGTTGTGGAAGGACTTTACCCACCTAATCTACCTCATGAATTTTTGAATGCATAAAGTGATAGAATCACATGAGTTAGGATTATACCCATGTCTAATGTAGTCATTCTAGATGTGTTGATTTGATATGAGCTTTGACCCTTGAAAGGGAAATATATGATATTATGCATGTTTTATGAAGTTTAGTACATGCTTTAAGAACACTTTGAGAGTAAAGTGAATATGCTCATGATCTAGTTGTTGTGTTGTTGAAAGGTTATTCTCATATACACACTTATGCATGAATATGATATGATGTGATAGGTTTGTCACATGTAGTGACTCTAAGGTTGAAAGACTAGTCTCACCTATTGAATCTATATATGAAGACATGGACGGTGAAATGTTATTCTCATGCATGATATAATGATCTATCTTATGAGTTATGTTGGATTGAGTGTCAAGACATTCTTCCATAAATATGAACTTAAGTCAAGACTTAATATGAACTCCATGGGAATTGATGCCTAGCATCGAGTGGATATTGAATATGAGATGGAAGCTTTTACGCTAGTTGAGTCCGGCTTCCCAATGAAAGCTTTTGCACTAGTTGAGTCCGGCTTTCCAAATGGGTTCCTTCTACGCTAGTTGATTCTGGGTTCCTAAATTATGTATCTCATGAGACTGAAACCTTCTACCTTAGTTGAGTCGGGGTTTCTAGTAGCAATATCCTTATCCCATAAACTACGCGCCACCGTAGGTTACTCAGCTATTGTATCCACCTAAGCTAAGAGTATGGTTCTACCTTAGGCAAGTAGAGAAACCCCTTTTCGATGTGGGGTAGATACTGGATTCCATGTTAATCTCACATGGTCTATGTCGGTTAAGGCTTATTCCCACAATAAGAAGATGAATTATGAACTATGGTTTCTTAAGAAGCTTTACTTAGTATGGGTGAGAGTATGGGATCTTATTCATGCATTGCACAAGTATGCTTTCAGGGTATCTATGGTATGTTCCTTTTATGTTATGTTGATCTTTGTATTGATTATGCTTATTATGTATGCTTAGTTTGGATTGTAGTTTGGAAGGCATTTCCAATACATGTGTGACTAAAGGTGAGTGTTCCCTTGTAAAGTTGATAAGTAGGCTAAGGATGAGATCAAAAGATAATATGTATAAAGGAGAACCTAAAGAGACTTGCTAACATGGGTGGGATTATGGGGTATTATCCATGTATTGCACAATCTTGTCTTGAGGTGACTTATGAAGTGTTTCTTTGACATTATGTTGTAATAAATGCATTAACTATGCCTATGACTATGATGTTATCTCTTATGCTCACATGTTATGATTATTGTCTATTATGCTATAGCCTATGTTTTATGATGACGTCTCTTATGCTCATGACTTATGTTATTGTCTCTTATGATTATGGTATATGTCTTATGTTGACTAATGCCTATTATATGCTAATGTTGATGATTTATGCTAGCCGTCATATTTAGTACATTATTGTACTAACACATACTTTTGCCTACGTTCTTATAAAATATAGGGTTCGGTGATATTGACTTCTATCCTCGTGGCTAGGTTCATAGTAGATCAAGAAGAGAAGTTTTGGTGAGTCCTCATAGCATCGAGGACTTGATCACCCTTTATTTTTATGTCTTTATTTTATGTTCAGAACTTTTGTATGGGCTGTGTCCCTAAGACTTTCATGTATTAGATGGTTTGAGACAACGTATAAGACTTCCTCTTCGTTTTATGAGACTTCGATTGTTATGAAAAATATTTTAAATTTCTGTACTTTTATGTTATCTTATGTTATGATATGCTAAGGGGATTGTATGAGACCCCTTTGGGGTCAAGTACGCCTTGTTTAATCTAGGAGCTACCCCTGGGTCGTGACAAACTTAGTAATCAGAGCACAAGGTTTAGAATGGTTCTAGGATGTCTCAAACCACGTCTAGTAGAGTCTTGTTCATAAATGTGAAGCGCGCCACATTTATGAATAGTAGGCTATGGATGTTTAGGAAACTCCACTTCTTCATTCTCTAAGTCGTGCCATAGAGTTTGGCTCTAGTAGGTCTTTCTCCTAATCTGTGCCTGTTAGTTTTTAGGATATGACTACTGCAAGGGCTAGCTTTAGAAGGGATGAGGAAGACATGGTGGATCAAGAAGTTCCTCCTCAAGCTCCAATTGACCTTTTGGAAGAGAAAGTAACAAATGAGAAGCTTAGGTTTGGTTTTTAACTGTTGACTCAGGCCGGGATAGAAACTCCGAAATTTTATGGGTCAAAGATGGAGGAAGATCCTCAAGAGTTTATAGAAGAGGTCTCTAGGGTTTTGAACTTTGTGGGAGTGCCTTCGGTAGAGAAGGCGGAACTAGCCACTTACCAATTGAGGGATGTTGCACAAATATGGTATGATCAATGGAAAGAGGCCAGACCGGTAGGAATGGGTCGCATAGAGTAGGAGAAGTTCAAGAATGATTTTTTTTGATAGGTTCTTCCCTTCAGAGATGAGATAAACTTTAGTGCTTGAGTTCATTAACCTTAGGCAAGGTTATATGAGTGTTAAGGAATATGGATTGAAGTTTACCCAATTGTCTAAATACGCTCCAATTATAGTGTCCGATCCTAGGTCGAGAATGAGTAGGTTTGTGTCAGGAGTGTCCAATTTAGTAGTGAAAGAATGTCGTACGACCATGCTTGATCATGATATGAATATTTTTCGCCTTATGATTTATGCTCAACAAATTGAGGAAAAGAAACTTAAAGGACAGTTGAGGGAAAAAGAGGTTTAAGATTGGTGATGATAATTCTCATCTTGAAAGGTTCTTCGAACAAGGATCTTCTAAGATTCCCCAGAAAATGAACGAAGAAAGGGTGTCTAACCCTAAGCCTCAAAGAGGGAGTAATAGTAAGTCTTTGTTTCTTAAACCTACTTGTGCTAGGTGTGGAAAGAGATACGAGGGTATATGTTTAGCCGGTATGGAGGGGGTGTTATGGTTGTGGTAGGAGTGCTCACAAGATGAGAGATTGCCCGGTACTTAAGGCTAGAGGAAGAGAGCGTAAGAAAGTTTCTCCTAGTGGTTTGGGTATAGATGCCCCAAAGAAGAATAGGTCATATGCCCTCAAAGCTAGAGGTGAACAAGAGTGTCCTCCGAATGTTGCTCCTGGTATGTTCTATATGCTTATTTAGATTCCGGTGTTGTTTGTATTTTATGACTTGATAGACCTTGATGTTGTTTTTAGTATGAGTGGATTGCATTATGGTTATGTCTATTTGATGGTAGAACCCGACTAAGTCATGATGAGTTTTAGGGGTATGTTGATAGATTTGACGAATAGGGTATTTAAGTAATGCCTAGATGGGTTGAGTGAATAGACTCTTCTAAGAGGGGTAGAAGTGTAATTCACCAAGGTCTAGAATCATCTTGTATAATGGATGTGAAAGCTTAGTGATGAATTGCTCCAACCTTAGAGTTGAAATAAATGATGCTTAGAAGAGTCCGTATAGGCTTACTCCCAAGGGGGAGATGATGTGCTTGGATAGCAAGGTCGTGAGTGTCTTTAATGTTCATGATTTGGGTTGACTTGAGATTCTCACCTTGAGGTGTAGTGAGTTTGGGAAGTTTAGTCCCGGTTTTGGTAGGCTCATATGAGATCTTGAGTAGAGTTGGTAAGGTTGCTTGTGAACTAGAGTTGCTTAATGAGTAGTATCGGCGTATCCGATTTTCCATGTATCTTGGATATAGAAGGGTGTGGAGATCTGATTGAATAACGTTATCAAGGATACTTCATCTTATTCTAAGCTTCAACGATCATTATCAGTATATAACCCAACTAAATTAGTTGGGGTCGAATCCCACAGGGAGGGTACGTGTTTGAGAATCAATCAAAAAGTATGAATATGATCAAATCAGTCATAGGAATAGACATTATCGAATAAAAACATAATTCGAATCAGGGGATGACACGAATGTCAAATAATATGGGGGTTTTGGTTTGAAATTATCAACTACAGCAGCAACAAACAAAAATAACAATAATGAGACGGGTTCTTGGGATGTGATTCAATTATTGGCTAGTATAGTTAAATGGGTAATTGCAACTATTAGACAACGACTGTATATCAGTGAATAAGCTAGACTATAGAGTGGATAAACTTTCTCTTGAACAATCTATCCCGAATCAAGTTGATTTCTCTCGAACACCAACAAGCAGCAAAATGAGAACAACCTACACTTTAGTCCATTCACTCTCTCGAGTTGAATGTGTGGAAAAGGATTTAGGATTCACTCTCTCGAGCTGAACCCTTGACAACCAAATACCCACATACCATCAATCAACAATCTTGGTTTTAAAACTTCTCTCTCGAGCAAGCCAAAAACACGAAGGTAGAATTACATTTGCAACTACAATCCTTTAAATTAAACCACAATTACTGATTGAAATAATTTCTAAACAACATTTAGACTAACAATTAGCAATACCCATAAATTAAATCAGCCCATGATCACATAATCACACCCCAAGAATTGGGGTTTTAGCTAAACTTCATAAAAAGATAAAAATCGTTACCAAATTATGTTTCCATCAACTGGGCAATATTAATTTCACCCTTACAATGCTCCAAGTTGAAGAATCTCAAAGACCCACTTCCAATTTCTTGAAAATGGAAAAATTCAATTCTTCGAAGCTAAGGAAAAACTAGTCTCAATATTCAATGTTCAATGTCAAAAACTCAAAAATAATTCTTAAGATAAAAATCTGCTCTTAACTTAATGTTTGAAAATGTATTTATAGTCGCCCAAAATGTGTTGTGAAGGACCACTGAGCGTAGTAAGTCGGGCTCGCCGATCAGCTCGGCAATCCACCTTTTGGTCAATGTTCTTGTCTTTCTGCCTTGGCCTTCCTCAGGTTCTGTAACTTTGGGAGATCCAACACTACATCACGGAACCACTCGGCGACTGCTCCTTTTTCTCGTCAACTTGGTTTTCTCCTTCATGGCTTAGCACACTGGAACTTTAGGCGGTCAAGAGGCCGTTCGCGACTCACCAAAGGGACTTGGTGATCATGAGGCCTTCATTTCTTTGTTCTTTCAGCTCTCTTTGTTTGCTTTCTTAGTAACCATGCTTTGTTCCTCAATCTATATACCTAGAAATCAAGGGTTTTTCATCAGTTATTGGCACAAAATAAGCATTTGAGGACACCAAATCATTGTAAGTAATGCCCTAAATGAGTCTAAATCTAGGACTCATCAACACCCCCAACTTAAACTTTTGCTTGTCGTCAAGTAAAACACAAGTCCAACAATTCAAAAAGGATGCCTCAAACAGTGCTACACAAGACTCAATCATGAATGCACACAAAAAGACTCAACTTACTCATGCAAGGATCAATTGTACACTCAAAGGTTCAAGTTGTGACTCACCATTTACCAAAGATTCTCAAACTCACAATACTTGCTTTAAATGCAAGTTCAAGCTCAATAAAGGTGCTCAAAGGCCCTCACACAAAGAATGATTCCATATTCACACACTATTCTTAAACAATTTTAAGCTCCGGAATCATAATCAACACTCACACTCAACAAAGATGAACACAATGTATGACTTCACCCATAGGTTTGCCCTTATTTTCCAATCAACATTTTCTTCAGCTCACTCAAGATCAAAAAGGTCTTTTCAAGGCTTGTAACGGGGTTGAGTGTAAATGTATGGCCATTTAGTCTCAGTGGCTGCTATCCTCATGAAATACGGTGTGAACAACACTTTCTTCCCTTTTCATCAACAACTTCATTCATGCTCAAAATTCACCCCATTATCACTTTCCATGGAATGCCGGAAACCCAATATCTTTTGCAACTTTATTTCACAACTTTTTCATTCTTTTTCTTTTTCTTTCTTCTTTTATTTTTTTTTGTATGGAGGGGTTCCATCATTTTCAAAATCATGGGTAAAGGGGAATTTCTTCACATTTCTTGATTTACCTTCTCTTTTCTCCACACCCCCAACTTAGGCTTTTCGCCTAAGTTGACTATTTCAACAAAACACATCTCATGAGGATTAAGGGTGAAGGGATAAAGAAAGATCACAGTTGTATCATGTTTCTTCCAAGAAAAGGGTAAGGCTCAAAGGGTGTTCAAGCAAAGTTCACACACTTGCAAGGTTGGCCACAAAACATGTATAATGTCAAATTGTTTCACTCTTCAATAGTTGCCTAAGATCATTTCAAGAGATTGCATCACTTAGTAAACCGGACCAACGGGGCAAATTCTAGGTGTCATCACACAAGGTTCACGATAAGCTCATCACACAAGGCATTGACACCAATATCAAACAAGACTCTACACTTTTGCTAGTGTGCAATGTGCATCACAAGAGTCTCTATTCAATAACCGGCTAGTCACAACGAGATTTATAAAGTTCACATATTGTCAATGCAATTTCACTTGGCCTCATCGTAGCCACACATTCATTTTTATTTGATTATTAGCACTATTCAAGTCATCGGTATTGATCAAGACAGATACTCAAATTTACAAAAGAACAACCACATGCAAACACAATCAAGAGGTGGCACAAATTTTTCAAAAGGTTTCAAAAACCAATATCATTAAAAACACTGAGCCACAAGCTCAAACATCCAGAAAAACAGTGCCAAACACAATATATATATATATATATATATATATATTACAAAACCCAATGTAACAAAACAATAATCACAAAAGGTAGGCCTCACCCCACCACAAAACAAAAGCAATTTGTCCTCAAATGCATGAAAATATCCACAAAGTAAATAAAAAGGGAGAGAGGGAGGTAAAGAAGATCTTGTCTAAATAGTCGCTCCATCTGTCGGGGCATTAGTTCCCAGTGTCACAACAGTCTGATCATGGGCATCAATGCCTAAAGTCACAGCAGTAGTAATACCAGCTCTACTAGGGCCTGCCATGGACGTATCTGTCAGCGATATCTGAATTACCGACTGTACAATCGTCTCCTCCAGATTTGGCAGGTCTCTATATATGCTCTCTGCCCTTACCTCTATCTGCTCCTATCGGTCTTTGACTCCGACCCATCAACTTCCACATCATCCCTCGGCACGTTTTCGGTGGTAACCGGAGGAATCTCAAAACTGGGCTGGGCATCCACATCATCCGCTGCCTCTAATAATGAAGTGAAGTCGGTAGACTTGAGATAGTCTACATCCTTCCTCAGATCTGCCACTTCAGCTTTCAAAGCCGTCACCTCAGAAGACTCCCCCTAATGCTGCTCACAAGTCTTGACTCTCACAGTCAAATCATCAATAGAAGTCCTATGGGGGGTCAGGGCAGCAAGGATGGCACTCTCAATCATCAATGGGAGTGCAACCTCTAATCGGGTAGCCCTCACATCAGTAGAATGGTCCAGGTGCCCCATCTTCAGGATCATAGCCTGAGTAATCCGATTGGGCTGGGCAGTGACAGAAGTACCAGGAATCGGGAAGGAAGAGGTGGGAGCAGATGTACCTAAATACCTGGAAGCCGGAGTAGCTGGGGATGTATCTACTGGGGCTGCTCTCCTCCTGTCAGCCTTCTCTCGAGTGTACTCGGCCTTTATACGCCGTATGTCTGTGGATGATGTGGGGGTGATCTCAATATCCCTCGTCTCATCACGAGGTACTCCAGCATGCCTACACAGCTCTATAATTAGCACCGGGAATGGTAGGGAGGTCTGACTCTGCTTGGCCATCATAGCTATCTCCTGCTATATGAGGAGTCCCAGGTTGATGCTCCTCCTGGATATGATTGACCCAAGGCAGACGACCTAAGGGTGGCGGAGGATGGAATCGTTCTAGGACGGCATGATGGTGTTGCTGATAAAGCTAAACCAGAATCGAGTAACAATATTCAAGTCCCTCTTCTCGATGGGGGCCTTTGCCTCGATCCACCTCGGGGTGGTATCGGAAATCAGGGGATGACATGAATGTCAAATAACGGGGGGGGGGGGGTTTGGTTTGAAATTATCATTTATAGCAGCAACAAACAACACAAAAATAATAATAATGAGACAGGTTCTTGGGATGTGATTCGATTATAGGCTAGTATAGATAGATGGGTAATTGGAACTATTAAACAATGGCAATATATCAGTGAATAAGCTAGACTATAGAGGGATAAACTTTCTCTTGAACAATCTATCCTGAATCAAGTCGGTTTCTCTCAAACACCAACAAGCAGCAAAATAAGAACAACCTGCGCTTTAGTCCATTCACTCTCTCGAGCTGAATGTGTGGAAAAGGATTTAGGATTCACTCTCTCAAGTTGAACCCTTGACAACCCAATACCCACAGACCATCAATCAACAATCTTGGTTTTAAAACCTCTCTCTCGAGCAAGCCAAAATACGAAGGTAGAATTGCATTTGCAACTATAATCCTTTAAATTAAACCATAATTACTGATTGAAATCACTTCTAAACAACATTTAAACTAACAATTAGCAATACCCATAAACTAAATCAGCCCATAATCACATAATCACACCCCAAGAATTGAGGTTTTAGCTAAATATCATGAAAAGACAAAATCGTTACCAAATTGTGTTTCCATCAACTGGGTAAGATTAATTTTGCCCTTACAATGCTCCAAGTTGAAGAATCTCAAAGACCCACTTCCAATTTCTCGAAAATGGAAAAATTCAATTCATTAAAGCTAAGGAAAAACTATCCTTAATACTCAATGTTCAATGTCAAAAACTCAAAAATAATTCTTAAGATACAAATCTGCTCTCAACTTAATGTTTGAAAATGTATTTATAGTCGCCAAAAATGTGTTGCGAAGGACCATTCGGCGCAGTAAATCAGGCTCGCCGATCAGCCCTTTGCTCAATGTTCTCACCTTTCTGCCTTGGCCTTCAACTTCCTCATGTTCTGTAACTTTGGGTGATCCAAAACTGCATCGTGGAACCACTCGGTGACTCGCCGACTGCTCTTTTCTCCCGCCAACTTCATTTTCTCCTTCAGGGCTTGGTACATTGGTACTTTAGGCGATCAAGAGGCCGTTCGGCGACTCACCAAAGGGACTTGGCGATCACCAGACCTTCATTTCTTTGTTCTTTCAACTCGCTTTGTTTCTTTTTGTAATTTAGTATCCATGCTTTGTTCCTCAATCCATATACCTGGAAATCAAGGGGTTTTCATCAATTATTGGCACAAAATAAGCATTTGAGGACACTAAATCATTGTAAATAAAGCCCTAAATGAGTCCAAATCTAGGACTCATCAAGATCCGACATTCATAAATTCTTTAAGAAGAGTTGGGAGTTAATGTGAATCTAGCTAAATTAGAAATACCGGTAGGGGTCTTAGGCAGGCAAGTTGAGAAATAGAAGAACAAGGAAGTTGCTTCCATGAAAGTGTTAAATGAGTGATCTTTTAGTGAGGGTTTTATGTGAGGGTGTTATTTGGGAGGCCAAGGGACAATGAGATGTCCCGATGTCCTCATCCTTTTCCTTCTATGCCTCGTTTAGCTTGAGATGATAAGTTCCTCTTAGTTGTATTACGTTTTGGAGTCATGTGTGTTTTAGATGTTTCCATGATTTCCTTATGATTATGCATGTTCTTGAGAAAGCCATGTTTAGTAAGTAAATGAGTTTGCATGATTTATGTTCCTTATGTTGTTGTTCATATTAGTATGAGTTACATATTTGACTTCATGAGATGAATAGATGAACATGTCTTAGTATGCTATTGAGAGTAAATTGAATCTTAGCTCCATGATGTTTGTTTGAGCATGATTTAGTTCGGAGATGGTAGTTCCTCCTTGAATATGAGTAGATGATGAATCTCATGTATTTTGGGTTGTTAGATGTAGTTCCTACTTCCTTACGTTGCATTGAAAATGTTTAGCTAGGAGAACAAGTTTTCTTCCTTGGTTGGGTGCATTTAGATGTGTTGCATGCATGATAGGCTGCTAGTCTAGAGTCGTTTCCTTAAGAGGTGTTTAGAACCGTCATTTGAGGATGGATTTTCCCAAGGAGGAGATGTTGTAACACCCCATAGTTTAGTAGACCAAATAGGGACAAGTGTGAGGGCAACATGAACCAAGGCAAGGGGAAAGAGCCAAGGCCAAGGGGGAAGGCCCAAGCCAAGGGCCAAGGCTGCCTAGCACTGCCCCACTTCACGACCACCACCACGACTCGTGGTGGCTAAGGCAGTAGCTACCTTTAAGCTACCTCAAAGTGGCTTACCTTCACGAGCCACTTCACACCAGTGGTGAAGACCACAATTAGTGGGAAGGCTCGTGAAGAAGCCTTAGTTTTGTGGAGGCCAAAGCCTCTTAGCCAAGCCACTGCCCAAGGACCGCGGGCAGGGCCACGACTAGTGGTTAGGACCACAGCTCGTGGTTAGGACCACAGCTCGTGGTTAGGACCACAACTCATGGAGCCTGCCGTGGTGCCTGTCACATGGCTGCTTAGTGAGGGCTAATTTAGGGAATTCCTTTTTAAGTTAAAATTAAGCGAGGTAGTTTTGCCTTAGTTTTATACACCTATATAAGTCATTTTTAGTCAAAATACATCCATTCACCCCATTATTTCCAAAACCCCTAATCAAATCCCAAAAGTTCATCTTCTCTAAAAAAATTCTCTACCGAGAAAACTCAACGAAGAAGAAGAAGAAGAAGAAGAAGAGGGTCAAGCTAGGTCAAGTCTCCATTGTTTCAAGCTTGATAGGATTTATAATCAAGGTATGATGACTTATTCATCCATGGATTCTTCCATCCATGGATCCCCCTAGCATTCCCCCAATTGTGAAGTTGAACCCAAATTCTAGTTAGGGTTTCTTCCTATATTGTGGGTATTGTTGAATGTTGATCCTATTGAGTGGATATCGGTTGTTTATGATTGAATTAGTAGTGAATCATATTATTATGATGAAATTACATGTTTACATGCCTAACCCGAGTCTAATTAATGTAATTGAAGAAATATGGGTGTATGCCTTGGAAGGTGAAATTGAGGATTTAGAGATAATCTTCTAGGGTTGATGGTATGTATAGTAATTGTTCAAGAATAAAATCATGTAGACATGAATTGAGCTAGAATAATGTTTATGTGATGGATCATGACTAGTAAGGCTTGAGATTGAACCTTTATGATGATATATGACTAGAATTGCTTAAGAATGAAGCAAGTGATTAGAATGCCTTGTAATCTAGGTTTATAAGATGCTTTTAAGAAGTAAGGCCATTAAGAGTAAAGACTCATAGTTATAAATGTTGACTTCTAGGGTTTGAAGGTAAATCTAATATGATGAATTATGTATGTTAAGGCCCTAAGAGGGAAGTTGACATGATGAGGGTAGACTATTGGATAGAATAGTTGTGGAAGGACTTTACCTAACTAATCTACCTCATGAATGTTTGAATGCATAAAGTGATAGAATCACATGAGTTAGGATTGTACCCATGTCTAATGTAGTCATTCTAGATGTGTTGATTTGATATGAGCTTTGACCCTTGAAAGGGCAATATACGATATTATGCATGTTTTATGAAGTTTAGTACATGCTTTAAGAACACTTTGAGAGTAAAGTGAATATGCTCATGATCTAGTTGTTGTGCTGTTGAAAGTTTATTCTCATATACACACTTATGCATGAATATCATATGATGTGAAAGGTTTCTCACATGTAGTGATTCTAAGGTTGGAAGGCTAGTCTCACCTATTGAATCTATATGAAGACATGGATGGTGAAAGGTTATTCTCACGCATGATCTAATGAGCTATATCTTATGAGATATGTTGGATTGAGTGTCAAGACATTCTTCCATAAATATGAACTTAAGTCAAGACTTAATATGAACTCCATGGGAATTGATGCCTAGCACCGAGTGGATATTGAATATGAGATGGAAGCTTTTACGCTAGTTGAGTCCGGCTTCCCAATGAAAGCTTTTACACTAGTTGAGTCTGGCTTTCCAAATGGGTTCCTTCTACGCTTGTTGAGTTCGGGTTCCCAAAGTATGTATCTCATGAGATGGAAACCTTCTACCTTAGTTGAGTCGGGGTTTCTAGTAGCAATCTCCTTATCCCATAAACTACGTGCCCTCGTAGTTTACTTATCTATTGGATCCACCTAAGCTAAGAGTATGGTTCTACCTTAGGCAAGTAGAGCAACCCCTTTTCGGTGTGAGTTAGATACCAGATTCCATGTTAAGTTCACATGGTCTATGTCAGTTAAGGCTTATTCCCACAATAAGAATATGAATTATGAACTATGGTTACTTAAGAAGCTTTACTTAGTATTGGTAAGAGTATGAGATCTTATTCATGCATTGCACAAGTGTGCTTTGAGGTTATCTATAATATGTTCCTTTTATGTTATGATGATCTATGTAATGATTATGCTTATGATCTATGCTTATGACGTATGCTTAGTTTGGACTGTAGCTTGGAAGGCCTTTCCAATGCATGTGTGACTAAAGGTGAGTGTTCCCTTGTCTTTGATAAGTAGGCTAAGGATGAGATCAAAAGATGATAAGTATGAAGGAGAACCTAAAGAGACTTGCTAACATGGGTGGGATTATGGGGTCTTATCCATGTATTACACAAGCTTGTCTTGAGGTGACTTATGAAGTGTTTCTTTGACATTATGTTGTAATAAATGCATTAACTATGCCTATGACTATGATGTTATCTCTTATGCTCACATGTTATGATTATTGTCTTTCATGCTATAGCCTATGTCTTATGATGATGTATCTTATGCTCATGACTTATGTTATTGTCTTTTATGATTATGGTATATGTCTTATGTTGACAAATGCCTCTTATATGCTCATGTTGATGATTTATGCTATCCATCATATTTAGTACATTATTGTACTAATACATACTTTTGCCCACATTCTTATCAAATGTAGGGTTCAGCGACATTGACTTCCATCCTCGTGGCTAGGTTCATAGTCGATCAAGAAGAGAAGTTTTGGTGAGTCCTCATAGCATCGAGGACCTGATCACCCTTTCTTTTATGTTTAGAACTTTTGTATGGGTTGTGTCCCTAAGACTTTCATGTATTAGATGGTTTAAGACAATGAATAATGTTTTCACTTCGTTTTAAGTGATTCCGATTGTTATGAAAAATATTTTAAATTTCCATACTTTTTTATTATCTTATGTTATGATATGCTAAGGGGCTTGTATGAGACCCCATTAGGGTTACGTACGCCTTGTTACATCTAGGGGGTGTCTCTGGGTCGTGACATCAATGCAACACAAGGAAGTAGGAACTACATCTAACAACCTATTATAGATGAAGTTTCAACGTTTCTCATATTCATAGGAGGAACTATCTTCTACAACTAAAAGCATGCTCAACACACTCTCATGAAACCATTAGGCCATTTACTCAAGTAAAACATATACATATAGAGCATGTTCATCAATTCATCTCATGAAGTCAAATAGGCAACTCATACTCAATGCACAACAACATGGGGAAAATTATTCATGTAACTTCATTTTTTCTTTCAAAACACAAGTTTTCATGAACATGCACCACATAAGGAAATCATGGAAACATCTAGAACACGCATGACTCCAAAACATGATACAACTAAGAGGAACTTATCATCTTAATGCTAAAGTAGGAATACAAGGAAAATGATGAGGATGTTGGGACATCTTATTGGTCCTCGGCCTCCCAATAGAACCCTTAACTAAAACCCTTACTAAAAGATCACTCCTCAACATTTTCATGGAAACGACTTCCTTGTTCTTCTATTTCTTTAACTTGTCGGGCTAAGATCCCTACCGATATTCCTAAATTAGAGAAATTCTCATTAACTCCCAACTCTTCTTAAGGATTTTTTTTGAATGTCGGATCTCCAACACCCTTCTATATCCAAGAGACATGAAAAACTGGATACACCGGTGCCACTCATTAGGCAACCGAGTTCATAAGCAACCTTACTAACATATCTCAACATCTCATATGGGTCTACAAAACAGGGACTAAACTTCCAAAACTGACTACACCTCTCAAGGTGAGAATTTCAAGCAACCCAAATCTTGAACCTCAAGAACAATCAACAACCTCGCTATCTAAGCACACTATCTCCCCTTTAGGAGTGCGCGCCTATACAAAATTCTTAAGCACCATTTCGTTCAAATCTAAGGCGGATCAACTTACCACTAAGCTTCCATATCCATCACACAAGATGATTCTAAACCATAGTGAATTACACTACCACCATTTTAAAGGAGTCCATTCACTTACCACATCTAGGCATTACTTAAACACTCTATTCTTCAAGTCCTCCAACACACCCTAAAACTCATAATGACTAAGTCGGGTTCTACCATCAATAAAACAATAACAATAATCCAACCCATTCATACCAAAGACAACATCAAAGTCTATCATATCAAGTCTATCAACTCGCAAAAGACAAGCAACACCAGAATCTAAATAAGCATCAAACACATACCAGGAGCAACATTTGGAGGAAACTCTTGTTCACCTCTATCTTGGAGAGCATAGAACCTAATTTGCTTCTTCTCTCTTACCTTAGACTTCGTCCTTGGACAATCTCTCATCTTGTGGTAACTCTTACCACAACCATAACAACGCTCCATACCGGCTAAACATCTACCCTCATGTCCTTTGCCACACCTAGCACAAAAAGGCCATAGGGACGCACTACTAATACCTTGAGGTTTAGGGTTAGAAGCCCTACCTTCACTATACTTAGGAGCATTGGATTAATCTTGTCTGGAAGACCTTTGTCGATTCCTAGAACGACCATGTCCATCGGACCTCACATGAGAGAAATCACCATCATCATTTCTACACCTCTTTTTCTCCTTAGTTCTCCCTTCTAGTTTCTCTTCCTCAATTTGTTGAGCATAAGCCATAAGACAAGAAATATTCATAGCATGATCAAGCATGGTCGTACGACATTCTTTCACTACCAAGTCGGACACACTCGACACAAACTTACTCATTCCCGACCTAGGATCAGACACTAGAATTGGGGAATACTTACAAAATTGGGTGAACCTCAATGCATATTCCTTAACACTCATATTACCTTGCCTAATGTTAATGAACTCAAGCACTAAATTGCTTCTCTCATCTCTAAAGGGAATAATCTATCTAGAAAAGTACTCTTGAACCTTTCCTACTCTATGGGACCCATTCCTACCGGTCTAGCCTCTTTCCACTAATTAAACCAAACTTGAGCAACCCCTTTGAGTTGGTAAGTGGCTAACTCCACCTTCTCTACTGGAGTCACTCCCACAAAGTCCAACACCTTAGAAACCTCTTCTATAAACTCTTGAGGATGTTCCTCCATCTTTGACCCATAAAATTCTGGAATTTCTATCCCAGCCTGAGTCAACATTTGAAAACCAAACCTAAACTTCTCATTAGTCACATTCACAGCCAAAGGGTCAATTAGAGCTTGAAGAGGAGCTTGGGGAGGAACTTCTTGATCCATCTTGTCTTCCTCATTCCTTCTAACGTTAGCCCTTGTAGTGGTCATATCCTGAAAAGCATCGGCCATGGATTAGGAGAAAGACCTAATAGAGTTAAACTCTATGGCACGACTTAGAGAATGAAGAAGTGAAGTTTCCTAAACATCCAAAGCCTCATATTCATAAATGTGGCGCGCTTCACATTTATGAACAAGACTCTACTAGATGTGGTTTGAGACATTCTAAACCTTTTGCTGTGATTACCAAGTTTGTCATGACCCAGGGGTACCCCTTAGATGTAACATGACACATAGAACCCCGAAGGACTCCATGTAAGCCATTTAGCATATTACAACATAAGATAATAGAAAAGTACAAAAATTTAAGACATTTCCAATACAATCAAGGTTTCATAAAACGAAGCGGAAGTCTGCTACACTTGTCTCAAACCATCTAATACTTGACAAGGGTTAGGGACCCATACAGTTCTAACATAAAAGAAAGACATAAAGGAAAGGGTGATCAATTCCTCAATGCTATGATGACTCACCAAAACATCTCTTCTTGATCTACGATTAACCTAGCCACGAGGATGGAAGTTAATATCGCCGAACCCTACATTTGATAAGTATGTAGGCAAAAGTATATGTTAGTACAATAATGTACTAAATGTGATGGCTAGCATAAATCATCAACCTAAGCATATAAAATACATTAGTCAACATAAGACATATACCATAATCATAAGAGACAATAACATAGTCATAAGTATAAAAGACAGCATCAAAAGACATAGGCTATAGCATAAGAGACAATAATGATAACTTGTGAGCATAAGAGATGACATCATAGTCATAGGAATCATCAATGCATTTAGAACAACATAATGTAAGAGAAACACTTCATAATTCACCTCAAGGCAAGCTTATGCAATACATGGATGAGACTGCATACACATGCTAAGCAAGTCACTTTAGGCCCTTATTTACATTTATCATCTTTTGTTCTCACCCTTAGGTTATTTCTCATAGACAAAGGAACATTCACCTTTAGTCAATCATATCAAAGAAAGCAACTATAGCAACAACCAAGTTAGGCATATAACATACAAGTAGTCCTCATATCAAAACATACTTACAATGCTTCCTTGAAGTATCCTTAGTTCATTATTAATATTCATATTCTTATTGTGATAGTGGAAAAGCATAAGTCATAAGCATATTCATTTCATAGATTATCATAACATAAGAAGAACATACCATAACTACCCTCAAAGCATACTTGTGCAATGCATGAATAAGACCCCATAATCCCACCCATGCTAAGTAAAGCTTCTTGAGTAACCATAGTTCATAATTCATATTCTTGTTGTCATAGTGGGAATAACCTTAACCGACATAAACCATGTGAGCTTAGCATGGAATCCGGTGTCGAACCCACACTGAAAAGGGGTTGCTCTACTTGCCTAAGGTAGAACCACACTCTTAGCTTAGGTGGATCCAATAGCGAAGTAACCTGCGGGGCACGTAGTTTATGGGATAGAAAGATTGCTACTAGAAACCCGACCTGTACTAATGGGAGAGCTTCCATCTCATGAGACCTTTTCTAGAAACCCGGCCTGTACTAGCGGGAGAGATTCCATCTCATATTCAATATCCCCTCGGTGCTAAGCATTAATTCCCACGGAGTTCATATTAAGTCTTGACTTAAGTTCGTATTTATGGAAGAATGTCTTGACACTCAATCCAACATAATTCATAAGATTGCTCATAGATCATGTGTGAGAATAACCTTTCACCGTCCATGTATTCATATAGATTCAATAGGTGAGAAATCCTTTCAACCTTAGAATCATCATATAGTGAGAAAACCTTTCACATCATAGCATAATCATGCATGAGTGTGTATATGAGAATAATCTTTCAACAACACAACAACTAGATCATGATCATATTAACTTTACTCACAAAGTGTTCTTAAGGCATGTAAATAACCTTCATAAAACATGCATAATATCATATCTTGCCCTTTCAAGGGTCAAATCTCATATTGAATCAACACATCTAGAATTCACTACATTAGACATGTATATAATCACAATTTAAGTAATAAAATCACTACATGCATAATCTCATATATTCATAATATAGGCCATGTGGGTAAAATCCTTCCACAATAATACCATCTACAAATCAACATACAAAATAGCTTCACTCTCAAAGCCTTTACATTCCTAGTTCATTCATACTAGTTTTTACCTTCAAGGCCCTAGAAAACATCATTCATACTACAAGCTTTACTCTCAAGCAATACTTCACATGGCCATCACATATGCCTAATTCTCAAGACAATCTAACTACATGCTTCCTTCTTAAGCAATTCTAATCATATATTATCATATAGACTCAATCTCAACACTACTAATCAAGATTCATCAAATAAGCCCTAATCTAATCAATTCATGTCTATAAGGTTTATTTTTAAGAAATTCATATCTAGGTGCTCTAATCTCAAGCAATTCATAAAGTAATTCATCAATCTTAGAAGGTCACATCTAAGCCCTCAATTTCCCCTTTCATGGCACAAAACCAAACTATATAAATTTCACCCTAAGATGTTAGGTTAATCAAGGATACATGCATAATCATACTAAAACATGTAATTACATCATAAAAAATCATAAACGGTCATAAACAATCATAATCCACTCTATTGGATCATAACCCATAACATTGAAAGAAACCCTAGTTAGACTTGGGGAATTCTTCTTCCAAATTGGGAAAAACATGGGGGCTTCATGGATGAAAGGAATCCATAAATGAATAAGCTATCATACCTTGATTACAAAGCCTAGAAAGCTTGAAACGATGGAGTCTTGACTTGACCTAGCTTGACCCTCTTCTTATTCTTCTTCTTCTTTCTAGAGAGAGGATTTTTTGAGAGGGAATTGGGTTTCTTTTGGGGGTTTAGAAATAATGATTTAGGATGAATTAATTAAGGGTCTAAAGTTTTTATATAAGTGGTCTAAACTAGAGTAAAACTACACCACTTAATCCCTAATTAAATCCGGAATGACCCCTTAGTCCCCAACTTAACAACTTAAAATCAAACACTGCCCCACCCACGAGTCCGCGACCACGACGTGTGGTTTGACTGACGGCCCGTGCTTGTTGGGCGTGGTTGGGTTATGAGGGTTGGCAAGGCAGGCTAGGGACCTACGACTCCATCCACGAGGTATGGGTCCTGCCCGTGGACACTGCCTTAGGTAAATTCAAGGAGGGGCTCACCCATGCTGCCCACCTATGGGGTGTGGCTCCATCCACAGGGCGTGGATCCCCTCGTGGGTGGCACTATTTATGGTCAGTTCTAGGGTCCTCTTCAAGGACCCATGGTTGGTCCTTGGGTGGTCGTACCTTGACGTTCTAACACGAAAACCTCTATTTTAAGTAAGGGGAGTTATATTCATGACTCTAACCCTCACGTTAAGCTCTAGTTTAGCCTACTAGTTTCTGGGGTGTTACAAATATGGTGACCTATTACACACCTCTGCTACTAAATAATGATTTTACCCCTTGAGACGTGTAGCACCTTTATTACAATGGGAGGTGTATCACACTTGCGCCACATCAATACAACGTCACTGCCACATTAGATGCCATGTCAAATTTTGATTAAAATTCGCCATATCATTCAATTATTTCTTCTTCAATAAACACCACCATGTAACCACTACTATTGCCACCATATTACTACCAAATCTATATATTTCACCATGAAAATCAAAATAGTCACCATAAATTTCACCACCTACGATCAAATCCACCATCGAAATCATACTATCACCATTATCCCTACAATAATTTGAAAGATCCACAACAAATTTTACACCCATTGTCACGATCCAGACCGTTGTGATTGGAACCCATACTAACCCTTCGGTGGGAGAACTACTACCAAAACCTGACTAAGCAAATTAAAGAAACCAAACCATTTAAAGATACAGAAGCAGGTTTAAATGACGAATTAAATAATAAGTTCCCATAAACTCCGAAAGTTTAACAAAACAACCAAGCATAACCCTCGCGGAAATTCAACCCCTAGACCTGAAAGTCATTGTACCAAAACTCTACTAACCAACAAGTCTAAGAAAAAGGGGGTGCAACCCCAAAAACTAAACATAAGTAAAAGTCTGAATATATAGTCTAAGTTAACTGGGGTCTGTCAGTAGCCGCCTGAAGATGCCCTATACTCAACAAAGAAAGTGCAAATGCAGTACCAGTACACGAAACCACGGTGTACTGGTAGGATCACGCGGCTATTCCAGTAAGTGAAATATAAGCAAGTAATTAACAACACAATAAACACACATATACAGAACACACAATTCAATTATCATTTTAGGAGTAATATACAATTCCCCAATATCAATAACAGGTCGATATGAATGTAATAATAACAAGTGGTCCTCTCATGGAACCCACACCCAAACTATTAGTGTGTCAGAATGTGACACCCGGTCCAATATATGTGTTGGAACGAGACACCCGGTCCAATATATATGTTAGAATGTGACACCTGGTCCAGTCAGCACAACCACAACCACAATCACACCCATAATGAACAGTGCACATAGTCACACAGTCAAGTAACAAGTTCATGGTATGTAATTGTTCATACTTAATCGTTTCCCTAGATTTGATTCATGTTTCCCTATTCACATAAATGCATGCATACAATGGAGCAATTAACATGCATATTTAACATAATAGGAAGTCGAACGATCACCTACCTCGAAACCAAGCTTGAATACTCCTAAGACACTTGAGCCTTCCCTTTACGGAGTCTTGCAGCTTATTCTTTGTCTAAATAAATTAATTAATGCAAGGATCAATAAAAAAGGCCTAATTTACCTGGATTATAAGAGAATATCAACCAAAGCCAAACCCATGATTCTAATGCTCAACTAGGGCTTTTCCCACCATAAACTTCAGGCCAAAATCCTCCCCAACGATAACTAACAAGGGTTCTAAGTTCTATGAATCGAAATACAGATTAGGGGAGTAATTAACTTACCTTTGGCACGAGAATTCATGGAAATTTGATGAGAATTTGCCCTAGGTCGTCCCTTAGCTCTTAAGAACGAGGTTTTGCAGAAAATAATGTTTTTGGGGTTTTTCCCCAGTTTAAGTTGCACTGTCCCGCCACAGCGGGCCCTATCCCGCCACAGTGGGCCCTATCCCGCCACAACGACACCACTCTGGAGAAATTAACCTCCCCGATGGCTTGCACAGAGAGAGAAACTTAGAATTTAAGTTCCAAGCTACCATTTGTCAGCACACCTTCAAACCTTGATGTTCTATAACTACCCTTTCACGCCAAGATCAGTTTCGGGAGTTCTACTCGCCCGAATTTGATTCCGTAAAGTTGTACAGGCTCCTTAACGTCTTGTCTATGCACTCATGTGATAAAACTCATAATTAAATCCCCCATCCAATATCATATTTCCCTAGAGCTCACCTGACTCAGATTTTGTTCAAGTTTTTCCTTAGCGAGAAATTTCCAAGTTACTACTAGAAGTTTTCTTCCCTAAATTACTTCACCATTGGATTTTCCATAACGACGGGAACATGTCGTTACAATAGATACCAATTTACCCATCACTCATCCCCGAGTGATAAACTAGGAGAATTGGCTAAGGCAAGAGTAGAGTAGTACCAGAATCGTCGAATAGCTAGGGATACTTGTCTCGCAATTACCAGCTCATCTAATGTTGCTTCTTGAGAATGATGTGGAGTAGCAGATTCTCCTTCTCCTGTGTATAGTACTTTTAAAGGTGGCCTTTGAATAACAACACCTTTGAACGATAGTTCTTCTTGATCAATTGGAACAACTAATACTCCTTCTCTCTGGGGTAACTCTTCTGTAGGCAGTTCTTTAGAAATTACC
This sequence comes from Solanum verrucosum, assembly GCF_900185275.1. Classification (NCBI taxonomy): domain Eukaryota; kingdom Viridiplantae; phylum Streptophyta; class Magnoliopsida; order Solanales; family Solanaceae; genus Solanum; species Solanum verrucosum. Next base: position 467,986 of record NW_026020312.1, on the reverse strand, counting down.
ACCTCATCTTATGTTGGTCCTTGAGAAAGATATGGAGTAGCCGATTCTCCTTCTCTTGTTGGTAGTTCTTCTAAATGTGGCAAATGAATAACATCACCTTTTAACAATGGTTCTTCTTGATCATTTGGAGCAGTTGATGTTCCTTCTCCTTGGGATGACTCTTTTGTAGGAAGTTATTTAGCAATTACCATTTCATCTAATGTTGGTCCTTCAGTAGGATTTGGGGTAGCTGATTCTCCTTCTCTTATGGATAATTCTTCTAAAAGTGGCCTATGAATAACAACACCTTTTCGTAGCGATTCCTCTTGATCATTTGGAACAACTGATGCTCCTTCTCCAGGGGTAACTCTTTTGTAGACAATTCATTAGCAATTACCACCTCATCTAATGTTGGTCCTTGAGAAACATGTGGAGTAGTTGATTCTCCTTCTCTTGTGGATAGTTCCTCTAAAGCTGTCTTTTGAATAACAACCCCTTTTAATAGTGGTTCTTCTTCATCATTTGGAGCATTTGATGCTCCTTCTCCTTTGGGTAATTTTTCTGCGGCCAGTTCTTTAGCAATTACTAGCTCATCTAATGTTGGTCCTTAAAAATGATGTGGAGTAGCTGATTCTCCTTCTCCTATGGTTAGTTCTTTAAAGGTGGCCTTTGAATAATAACACCTTTTAATAGTGGTTCTTCTTGATCATTTGCAGCAGCTAATGCTCCTTCTCTTTGGGGTAACTACTCAGTTGGCAGTTCTTTAGCAATTACCAGCTCATTTAATGTTGGCCCTTGAGAATGATGTGGAGTAGCATATCTCCTATTCCTGTGTATAGTTCTTCTAAATGTGGCCTTTGAATAACACCTTTTAATTATGGTTCTTATTGATAATTTGGAGCATCTAATGCTCCTTCTCCTTGGTGTAACTCTTCTACAGACAATTTTTTAGCAATTACCACCTCATCTAATGTTGGTCCTTGAGAAGGATATGGAGTAACTCATTCTCCTTCTCCTGTGCATAATTATTCTAAAGGTGGCCTTTGAATAACAACATCTTTTAACGGAGGTTCTTCTTGATCATTTGGAGCAACTGATGCCCCTTATCCTTGGGGTAACTCTTCTGCATGCAATTCTTTAGCAATCACCACGTCATCTAATATTGGTCCTTGAGAAGGATGTGGAGTAGATGATTCTCCTTCTCCTATGGATAGTTCTTTTAAAGTTGGCCTTTGAATAACAACACCTTTAACAATGGTTCTTATTGATGATTTGGAGCAGTTGATGCTTCTTTTCCTTGGGGTAACTCTTCTGCAGGCAGTTCTTTAGATATTACCAGCTCATCTAATGTTGGTCTTGAGAAGGATGTGGAGTAGTTGATTCTCCTTCACTTGTGGATAATTCCTATAAAGGTGGCCTTTGAATAACAACACCTTTTAATAATGGTTCTTCTTGATCATTTGGAGCAGCTGATGCTCCTGTTCCTTGGGGTAACTCTTCTGTAGAGAGTTCTTTAGCAATTACCAGCATATTTAATATTGTTCCTTGAGAATGATGTGGAGTAGTTGATTCTCCTTTTCCCTTGGATAGTTCTTCTAAAGGTGTCCTTTGAATAACAAAACCTTTTAACAATGGTTCTTTTTTATCATTTAGAGCAACTAATGCTCATTTTCCTTGGGGTAACTCTGCTGTAGGCAGTTCTTTAGCAATTACCACCTCATCTAATGTTGGTTATTGAGAAAGGTGTGTAGTAGCTGATTCTCCTTCTTCTGTGGATAGTTCTTCGAAAGGCAACCTTTAACTAACAACACCTTTTAACAGTGGTTTTTTTGATCATTTGGAGCAGTTGATGCTCCTTCTCCTTTGGGTAACTCTTCTGCAGGCAGTTATTTAGTAATTATTAGCTCATTTGTTGTTGGTCATTGAGAAGGATATGGAGTAGCTGATTCTCCTTCTCCAATGGATAGTTATTCTAAAGGTGGACTCTGAATAACAACACCTTTTAACAGTGGTTCTCCTTGATCATTTGGAGTAGCTAATGCGCCTTCTCCTTGGGGTAACTCTTCTACATGCAGTTCTTTAGAAATTACCACCTCATCTAATGTTTGTCCTTGAGAAGGATGTGGAATAGCTCGTTCTCCTTCTCATGTGGATAATTCTTCTAAAGGTGGACTTTGAATAACAATAACTTTTAAAATGGTTCTTCTTGATAATTTGGAGCAGCTAATCTACCTTAACCTTGGGGTAACTCTTCTGTAGGCAGTTCTTTAGAAATTACCACCTATTATAATGTTGGTCCTTAAGTAGGATGTGGAATAGTTGATTATCCTTCTTTTGTGGATAGTTCTTCGAAAGGTGGCCTTTGAATAACAAAACCTTTTAACAATGTTTCTTTTTATCATTTGGAGGAGCTGATGTTGATTTTCCTTGGGGTAACTATTCTGCAGGCAATTCTTTATCAATTACCACCTCATCTAATGTTAGTTCTTGAGAAGGGTGTGGAGTAGTTGTTTCTCCTTCTCCTGTGGATAGTTCTGCTAAAGGCGTCCTTTGAATAACAACACCTTTTCACAGGGGTTCTTCTTGATCATTTGGAGCAGTTGATGCTTCTTCTCCTTGGGGTAACTCTTCTGCAAGCAGTTCTTTAGTAATTACCAACTCATTTGATGTTGGTTATTATGAAGGATATGGAGTAGTTGATTCTCTTTTTCCTGTGGATAGCTCTTCTAAAGGTGGATTCTGAATAACAATACCTTTTAACGGAGGTTCTTCTTGATCATTTGGAGCAGCTGATGCTCCTTCTCCTTGGGGTAACTCTTTTACAGACAGTTCTTTAGAAATTACCACCTCATCTAATATTGGTCCTTGAGAAGGATGTGGAACAACTCATTCTCCTTCTCATGTGGATAATTCTTCTAAAAGTGGACTTTGAATAACAACAACTTTTAAAGTGGTTCTTATTGATGATTTGGAGCAGCTGGTGATCCTTATCTTTATGTGGATAGTTCTTCTAAAGGTTGCCTTTGAATAACATCACCTTTTAACAATGGTTCTAGTTATGATTTGGAGCAGCTGATACACCTTCTCCTTGGGGTAACTCTTCTGCGAACAATTCTTTAGCAATTACCAGCTCATCTAATGTTGGTCCTTGAGAAAGATGTGGAGTAGATGATTCTCCTTCTCCTGTGAATATTTCCTCTAAAGGTGGCCTTTGAATAACAACACATTTTAACAGTGGCTTCTCTTCATCATTTGGAGCAGCTAATGCTCTTTATCTCTGTGGTAACTCTTCTGCTGGCAGTTCTTAAGCTATTACCACCTCATCTAATGTTGGTCTTGAGAAGGATGTGGAGTAGTTGATTCTCTTTCTCCTTGGGATAACTTCTCTGTAGGTAGTTCTCTAGATAATTCCATCTCATTTAATATTGGTCATTGAGAAGGATATTGAGTTGTTGATTCTCCTTCTTCTGTGGATAGTTCGTCTAAAGGTGGCCTTTGAATAACGAAACTTTTTAACAGTGGTTCTTCTTGATCATTTGGAGCAGCTGATGCTCCTTCTCCTTAGGGTAACTCTTACGCAGTGAGTTCTTTAGTTATTACAACCTCATCTAATGTTGGTCCTTGAAAAGGATGTGGAGTAGATGATTCTCCTTCTCTTGTGGATAGTTCTTCTAAAGGTGGCCTTTGACTAAAAACACCTTTTAACAGTAGTTCTTCTTGATCATTTGGAGCAGCTGATGCTGCTTCTCCTTGGGGTATCTATTCTACAGGCAATTCTTTAGGAATTATTAGCTCATCTAATTTTGGTCCTTGAGAATGATGTGGAGTAGATAATTCTACTTCTCTTGTGCATAGTTCTTCTAAAGGCAACCTTTAAATAACAACACCTTTTAACAGTGGTTCTTATTGATCATTTGAAGCAATTGATGCTCCTTCTCATTGGGGTAACTCTTATGTTGACAGTTTTTTAGCAATTACGAGCTCATCTAATGTTTTTACTTGAGAATGATATGGAGTAGCATATTCTCTTTCTTCTGCGTACAGTTCTTCTAAAGGTGGCCTTTGAATAATGACACCTTTTAAAAGTGGTTCTTCTTGATCATTTGGACTGTCGATGCTCGTTCTCCTTGGGGTAACTCTTCTATAGGTAGTTCTTTAGCAATTACTAGCTCATCTAATATTGGTCCTTGAGAAGAATGTGGAGTAGTTGATTCTCTCTCTCGTGTGGATTGTTCTTCCAAAGTGGCCTTGGAATAACAACACCTTATAACAGTGGTTCTTCGTTATCATTTTGGGCAGTTGATGCTCCTTCTGCTTAGGGTAACTCTTTTGCAGGCAGTTCTTTAGCAATTACCACCTCATCTACAGCAGGTCCTTGAAAAGGATGTGGAGTAGTTGTTTCTCCTTCTCATGTGGATAGTTCTTCTAATGGTGGCCTTTGAATAAAAACACATTTTAATAGTGGTTATTCGATATGATTTGGAGTAGCTAACGCTCCTTCTCCTTGGGGTATTTCTTATGCAGGCAATTCTTTAGCAATTACCCTCATCTAATATTGGTCCTTGAGAAGAATGTGGAGTAAATGATTCTCCTTCTCCTGTGGATAGTTCTTCTAAAGGTGGCTTTTAATTAACAACACCTTTTAACAGTGGTTCTTCTTGACTATTTGGAGCAACTGATGCTCCTCATACTTGGGGTAATTCTTTTGCAGGCAATTCTTTAGCAATTACCACCTCATCTAATATTGGTCCTTCAAAAGGATGTGGAATAGCTGATTCTCCTTCTCCTATGGATAGTTTTTCTAAGGGTGGCCTTTGAATAACAACACTTTTTATTAGTGGTTTTTCTTGATGATTTGGAGCATCTAATGCTCCTTCTCCTTGGCGTAACTCTTCTGCAAATAGTTCTTTAGCAATTGTAAACTCATATGATGTTGGTCCTTGAGAATGATGTGGAGTAGATGATTTTCCTTCTCTTGTGGATAGTTCTAGAGGTGGCCTTTGACTAACAATACATTTTAATAGTGGTTCATCTTGATGATTTGGAGCAGCTGATGCTCATTCTCCCTGGGGTAACTCTTCTGCATGAAGTTCTTTAGCAATTACCACCTCATCTAATATTGGTCCTTTAGAATGATATGGAGTAGCTGATTCTCCTTCTCCTGTGGTTAGTTCTTCTAAAGGTGGCCGTTGAATAATACCACCTTTTAATAGTGGTTCTTCTTGATCAATAGGAGTAGTTGACGCTCATTCTCCTTGGGGTAACTCTTCTCCAAGGAGTTCTTTAGCAGTTACCAGCTTATCTAATGTTTGTCCTCGAAAATGATGTAGATTTATTGATTCTTGTTCTCCTATGGATAGTTCTTCTAAAGGTGGCCTTTGAAGAACAACACCTTTTAATAGTGGTTATTGTTCATCATTTGGAGTAGTTGATGCTCCTTCCTCTTGGGGCAACTCTTCTACAGACAAATTTTTAGCAATTACCAGTTTTTCTAATGTTGGTCCTTGAGAAGGATATGGAATAGCTGATTCTCCTTCTCCAGTAGATAGTTCTTCTAATGGTAGCCTTTGAAAAACATCAACTTTAACAGTGTTTCTTGTTTATCATTCGGAGTAGCTTATTCCCCTTTTCCTTAGGGTAACTCTTCTAAAGGCAGTTCTTTAGCAATTACTAGCTCATCCAATGTTGGCCCTTGAGAAGGATGTGGAGTAGCTGATTCTCCTCATCATGTGGATAGTTCTTCTAAAGTTGGCCTTTGAATAAAAATACCTTTTAACAGTGGTTCATCTTGATCATTTGGAGCAGTTGATTCCCCTTCTCCTTGGGCTAACTCTTCTTCAGGCAGTTCATAAGCAATTACTACCTTATATATTGTTGTTCCTTAAGAAGGATGTGGAGTAGGTTATTTTCCTTATCCTGTGGATAGTTCTTCTAAAGGTGGCCTTTGAATAACAACCCATTTTAACAATTTATCTTCTTGATGATTTGGAGCAGCTGATACTCTTTCTCATTTGGATAACTCTTCTATAGGCTGTTCTTAGCAATTTGTCCTTGGGAAGGATGTGGAGTAGCTGATTCTCCTTCTCCTATGGATAGTTCTTCTAAAGGTGGCCTTTGAATAACAACACCTTTTATCTATGGTTCTTCTTAATCATTTGGAGCAGCTGATGCTTCTTTTCCTTGGGTTAACTCCTCTACTGCAAGCATATCTTTAGCAATTACCACCTCATCTAATGTTGGTCCTTGAGAAGGATGTGGAGTAGCTGATTCTCCTTTTCCTGTGGATAGTTCTTCTAAAGGTGGCCTTTGAATAACAACAATTTTTAACAATAGTTCTTTTTGGTGATTTGGAGCAGCTGATGCTCCTTTTCCTTGGGGTAACTCTTCAACAGACAATTCTTTAGCAAATACCGGCTCATCTAATGTTGGTCCTTGAGAAGGATGTGGAGTGGTTGAATCTCGTTCTCCTTTGGATTGTTCTTCTAAAGGTGGCCTTTGGATAGCAATACCTTTTAACGGTGCTTCTTCTTAATGATTTGGAGCAACTGATACTCCTTGGGGTAAATCTTCTCCAAGCAGTTTATTAGTAATTACCAGCTCATCTAGCTAGCATTTGGCCATAGATTTCCAAATATTCTTGGCAAATATTATTTGGGTGAAAACTTGGGTGAAATTTCACCATGTGTTTGACCATAGTATTTGGGAAATATATTTCAAATTTTTGGAAAAATATGATTTATATCCATAAGTTTTAAAAACTATCAAAACTAACAATAAGTTTGTCTTACAAGTCAATTGGATCTTCGTTGCAACAAATAACAAGTAGTGTCCATGACACTTGAGCAATGTGGTAGTTTGGAGTGAGTCCAACAAGCATCATTCCATACATCGTAAAGTAGACAAAGCACATGACTTTTTTACCCTGAGTCGAATGTTCATCATTTTCATCATCACTTTCATATTCACTGAATATTTCATCACTACTTTGTTGTTCACGTAAAAAAATATGTAATACAACACAAACAACTACTATAGAGGGTGTTTTTGTGAAAGATAAAAGTTTGGTGTAAAATTTCAAAATTATCAAAAGATCCCAAATAATGAGATTTGGCCCAAATACTAGAAAAACTTGTATTTGGGAATTTGGGATATTTGCCAAATAATGACAAATCGTATGGACAAACACTATTTTCCAAATTTTTCCCCAAATATTATTTGGGAAATCTATGGCCAAACGGGCCCTTAGTGTTGGTCCTTGAGAATGATGCGATGTAGCTAATTCTCATTCTCTTATGGATAGTTCTTCTTAATGTGGCCTTTGACTAAAAACACATTTTAACAATGGGTTTTCTTGATCATTTGGAGCAACTGATGCTCTTTCTCCTTGGGGTAACTCTTCTACAGGCAGTTCTTTAGCAATTACCAGCTCATCTATTGTTGGTCCTTGAGAATGATGTGGAGTAGCTGATTCTCCTTATCCTATAGATAGTTCTTCTAAAGGTGGCCTTTGAATAACAACACCTTTTAATAGTGGTTATTCTTGATCATTTGGAGCACTTGATGCTCCTTCTTCTTGCGGTAACTCTTCTACAGGCAAATTTTGAGCAATTACCGGCTCATCTAATGTTGGTTCTTGAGAAGGATGTGGAGTAGCTTATTCTCCTTCTCTTGTGGATAGTTCTTCTTAAGGTGGCCTTTGAATAACAAAACCTTTAATAGTGTTTCTTCTTGATCATTTGAAGCAGTTGATGCCCCTTCTCCTTGGGGTAACTCTTCTGCATGCAATTCTTTAGAAATTACCAGCTCATCTAATATTGGACCTTGAGAGGGATGTGGAGTAGCTGATTCTCCTTATCCTGTGGATAGTTCTTCTAAAGGTGGCCTTTGAATAACAATGCCTATTAACAGTGGTTCTTCTTCACCATTTGGAACAGATGATGCCCCTTCTCCAAGGGGTAACTCTTGTGCTGGCAGTCCGTACGCAATTACCACGTCATCTAATGTTGTTCTTTGAGAAGGATGTGGAGTAGATGACTCTCCTTCTCCTATGGATAGTTTTTCAAAAGGTGGCCTTTGAAAAACAACCCATTTTAACAATGGATCTTCTCTAAAATTTGTAGCAGATGATGCTCCTTCTCCTTGGGGTAACTCCTCTGCAGGAAAATTTATAGCAATTACCACCTCATCTAATATTGCTCCTGGAGAAGGATGTGGAGTAGATGATTCTCCTTATCCTATTGATAGTTGTTCTAAGGGAGGCCTTTGAATAACAACATTTTTTATCATTGGTTTTTCTTGATGATTTGGAGCATATAATGCTCCTTCTCCTTGGTGTAACTCTTGTGCAGATAGTTCTTTAGGAATTACCAACTCATCTAATGTTGGTCATTGATGGATGTGGAGTAACTTATTCTCCTTATCCTGTGGATAGTTATAAAGGTGTCCTTTGAATAACAATACCTTTTAAAAGTGGTTATTCTTGATGATTTGGAGCAGCTGATGCTCCTTCTCCTTGGGGTAACCCTTCTGCAAGAAGTTCTTTAAAAATTACCACCTCATCTAATATTAGTCCTTTATAATGATGTGGAGTAGCTGATTCTCCTTCTCCTGTGGAAGTTCTTCTAAAGGTGGCGTTTGAATAGCAACACCTTTTAATAGTGATTCTTCTTGACCAGTTGGAGCAGTTGATGCTCCTTCTTCTTGGGGCAACTCTTCTGCAAGGAGTTCTTTAGCAATTACCAGCTATCTAATGTTTCTCCTTGAGAATCATGTGGAGTTGCTGATTCTCATTCTCCTGTGGATATTTCTTCTAAAGGTGGCCTTTGAATCACAACACCTTTTAATAGTGGTTATTCTCCATCATTTGGAGTAGCTGATGCTCCTTTCTCTTGGGGCAATAGGAGTTCTTTAGCAATTACCAACTCATCTTATGTTGGTCCTTGAGAAGGATGTGGAGTAGCTGATTCTCCTTCTTCTATGGATAGTTCTTCTAAAGGTAGCCTTTGAATAACAACACATTTAACAGTGTTTCTTCTTGATCATTTGGAGAAGCTAATGCCCTTTCTCCTTGGGGTAACTCTTCTGCAGGCAGTTCTTTAGAAATTACCAGCTCATATAATGTTGGCCCTTGAGAGGGATGTGGAGTAACTTATTCTCCTTATCCTGTGGATAGTTCTTCTAAAAGTGGCTTTTGAATAACAATACCTTTTAACAGTGGTTATTCTTTATCATTTGGAGCAGTTGATGCTCCTTCTCCTTGGGGTAACTCTTCGGCAGGTAGTTCGTAAGCAATTACCACCTTTATATTGTTGTTCCTTAAGAAAGTTGTGGAGTATTAGATTCTCCTTCTTCTGTGGATAGTTCTTCTAAAGGTGGCCTTTAATAACAACCCATTTTAAGAATGGATCTTCTTGATGATTTGGAGCAATTCATGCTCCTCTTACTTGGGATAACTCTTCTGCAGACAGTTCTTAGAAGTTACCACCTCATCTAATATTAGTCCTTGAGAAGGATGTGGAGTAGTTGATTCTCCTTCTCCTGTGGGTAGTTCTTCTAAAGGTGGCCTTTAAATAACAACACCTTTTAACTGTGGTTCTTCTTGATCATTTGGAGCAGCTGATGCTCCTTCTCATTTGGGTAACTCTTCTGCTGCAGGCAGTTCTTTAGCACTTACCACCTCATCTAATGTTGGTCCTTGAGAAGGATGTGGAGTAGTTGATTCTCCATCTTCTATGAATAGTTCTTCTAATGGCGCCCTTTGAATAACAACACTTTTTAATAATGGTTCTTCTTGATGATTTGGAGCAGCTGATGCTCCTTCTCCGTGGGGTAACTCTTGAGCACACAGTTCTTTAGCAATTACCAGCTCATCCAATGTTGGTCCTTGAGAAGGATATAGAGCAGCTGGATCTCTTTCTCCTGTGGATAGTTCTTCTAAAGGTGGACTTGAATAACAACACCTTTTAACAGTGGTTCTTCTTGATCATTTAGAGCAGTTGATGCTCGTTCTTCTTGGGGTAACTCTTTTGCAGGCAGTTCTTCAACAATTACCACCTTATCTAATGTTGGTTCTTGAGAAGGATGTGAATTAGCAGATTCTCCTTCTCCTATGGATAGTTCTTCTATAGGTGGCCTTTGAATAACAACACTTTTTAACAATGGTTTTTCTTGATGATTTGGAGCAGTTGATGCTCCTTCTCCTTGGGGTAACTATTCTTTAGGCAGTTCTTCATCAATTACCAGTTTATCTAATGTTGGCCCTTGAGAAGGATGTGGAGTATCTGATTGTCCTTCTCCTGTAGATAGTTCTTCTAAAGGTGGCCTTTGAATAACAATACCTTTTAACAATGGTTTTCTTGATGTTTTTGAGGAGCTGATGCTCTTTATCCTTGAGGTAACTCTTCTGCATGCAGTTCTTTTGCAATTACCAGCTCATCTAATGTTGGTCTTTTAGAATGATGTGGAATAGCTGATTCTCCTTCTCTTGTGAATAGTTCTTCTAAAGGTGGCCTTTGAATAACAACACCTTTTAACAGTGGTTCTTCTTGATCATTTGGAGCAGTTGATGCTCCTTCTCCTTACGGTAACTCTTCTGCATGCAGTTCTTTAGCAATTACCACCTCATCTAAAGTTGGTCCTTGAGAAGTATGTGGAGTAGCTGATTCTCCTTGTCATGTGGATAGTTCTTTTAAAGGTGGCCTTTGAATAATAACACCTTTTAACAATGGTTTTTCTTGATGATTTGGAGCAGCGAACGCTCCTTCTCCTTGAGGTAATTCTTCTGTAGGCAGTTCTTTAGCAATTATCAGCTTATCTAATGTTGTTCCTTGAGAAGGATGTGGAGTAGCTGATTCACCTTCTCCTGTTGATAGTTCTTCTAAAGGAGGTTACCTTTGAATAACAACACCTTTTAACATTGGTTCTTCTTGATCATTTGGAGCAGTTGATGCTTATTCACCTAGGGGTAACTATTCTGTAGATTATTATTTTTATTAATATTATTATTATTATTATTATTATCATCATCATCATTAATAATAACTAAAGTTATATAAAGGGGTTCGCACATACCTTTAATTACACAAATAGCTCAGATACTTTTGTCGTTTGACGGAAGTGAATTTTTTTAAGTTATTTATTTAAATTTTTTTATTAAAAAAATTCAAATACTGTCTATTTGATCATCTCGCAAAGTAAGGGGTATATATGATATTTCGCACACGTGATTTAGATGGTAAATTTAGGTATTAAATATCTCCTTTGTAGATATATGTGCTTATTATTAAATGAGATTTTTGCTTTTAATTAATATTTTAGTGTAAAAATATGAGAAATTAAAGGGAGAAAAATAAAGAAAAACAAATTAAAACTACACTTTTTTAGTAGCTGTGAAAAATAATGGATTCTCAAAATAGAAATCAGTTAGTGAGTTTTTAAAATTAGTTGAAGTCAGTTGAAAAAGAAATTTTAGATTTCGGTGTATAAATAGGTCTAAATCAGTTATTCATTTTCTCATATCTCTGATTTAGTTCACGATTTAAAGTTTTGGTGCTTACAATATTTCTTGAGTTTCATTGAAACCCGGAAGATCGTACAGAGCAACAATAATTTTTCAAGATATTCACATTCCAATGATGATATCTATTCCTTTGGTCTACTGTTTCTTAAGCTTTTTAATGGAAAGAGGTATTTTGAAGTATTCATAGGTGTCAAATTTTCTCTAATCTTGTGTTTGAAATCATAATCTTAATCTTGAGGCCTCCTTTCTTCATGATGCAGTTCAGAACAAAATGAAGAGTAGTCCCTAGTGTGTGGGCTAAGTTCTTGAGGATGAAGGATGATCATACACTCACAGAAATTACCACTCGGACTACTTCTTATATGTTGGCTGAGGAGAAAAATAATCAGGACGAACAGGATCACGATCTGCAATCTGATCATGTCAAACATGGAATTGGGAACCCAAATGATGATACATGTTCTTTTGGTCTGTTGAATATTAAATTTTTTAATTGAAAGAGGTATTTTGAAAGGTACGTATGTGTTAAATTTTCCCTACACTTGTGTTTGAAATCATAATCTTAATTTTGATGTCTCATTTCTATTCATGATGCAGTTCCAAATATAATGAAGAGTAGTCCCTAATGTTGTGGGCTGAGTTCTTGATGAAGAAGGATGATCACACAATCACAGAAATTCCCACTCGAACTACTTCTTCTTATATGTTGGTTGAGGAAAATAATAATTAGGATGAAAAGGATCACGATCTGCAATCTGATCATGGGAAACATAGAATGGGGAACACCAATGACGATACTTATTCCTAGGGGTGTTCATCGGTCGGTTCGGTTTGGTTTTATGAATTATCGGTTCGGTTTATTGGTTTTCTTTTAAATACGCTAAACCAATAACGAACCAACAAGATAATTTTTTATCGGTTTTTGGTTTATCGATTTTGGTCCTTAACGGTTCGGTTTTCGGTTTAACCAATAAGAATATGCTTATAAAACAAATATATGACTTCTCTAATAAATTTGACATGACAAGACAATAATTTAACTTTACAAAAGCTCATAAAATAGAAATAATAATAACAAACATGAAAAGAACTATACATGTGTAACACAAAGAGAAATAAAGAGGAATATGATTCTTACTTTAGGTTTTGACGATTTGTATAATGTAAAATTGTGAACTCAAAGTTACAGCGAAGTATGAATTGATGGCTAAATGACTAAGACATAACTATAAAGATATTGAGATTAATATTTATTAATATGTATGTTGTATATGTAAAAGTATTAAATTACTATAGTCTTAACTCTTAATAGGTTATCGGTTTACCCAATAACCCAATATTGAAAACCAATATCGAACCGATAACCCGATAAATTTTTTTATAAAACCATTAGGAAACCGTTAACCCAATAACCCAATAGCAATAAACCAATAACACTTTTTTCGGTTCGATTTATCGGTCGGTTCGGTTTTTGCATACCCCTATTTATTCCTTTGGTTTGCTGTATCTTAAGCTTTTTAATGGAAATATGTATTTTGAAAGAAACCTATATGTTAAATTTCTGTAAACTTGTGTTTGAAATCATAATCTTAATCTTGATGTCTATGTTCAATTCATAATGCAGTTCAAAACAAAAAGAAGAGTAGTCCCTAGTGTTGTGGGCTGAGTTGTTGATGAAGAAGGATGATCACATCATCACATAAATTTCCACTCGAACTACTTCTTATATGTTGGCTGAGGAAAATAATAAAAAGGACGAACAGGATCACGATCTGCAACCTGAACATGGTAAACATGGAATTGCGAATCCAAATGACGATACAAATTCCTTTGGTCTGCTGTTTCTTAAGATTTTTAATGGAAAAAGGTCTTTTGAAAGAAAAATATGTGTTAAATTTTCTCTAAACTTTTGTTTGAAATCATAATTTTAATCTTGATGTCTCATTTCTATTCCTAATGCAGTTTAGAACAAAATGAAGAGCAGTCCCTAGTGTTGTAGACTGAGTTCTAGATGGAGAAGATGATCACACCCTCACAAAAATTCCCACTCGAACTACTTCTTCTTATATGTTGATTGGGGAATATAATAATCAGGACAAACAGGATCACGATCTGCAACTTGATCATAGAAAACATGGAATTGGGAATCCAAATGACGATACATATTCCTTTGGTCTATTGTCTCTTAAGCTTTTTAATGGAAAGATGTATTTTGAAAGAAAAATATGTGTTAAACTTGATCTAAACTTGTGTTTGAAATCATAATGTTAATCTTGATGTCTCATTTCTATTCATAATGCAGTTCAGAACAAAATGAAGAGCAACCCCTAATGTTGTGGTCTGAGTTCTTGATGAAGAAGCATGATCACACAATCACAAAAATTCTCACTCGGACTACTTCTTCTTATATGTTGGATGAGGAAAATAATAATCAGGACGAATATGATCACGATCTGCAACCTGATCATGGCAAACTTGGAATGGGGAACCCGAATGACGATACATATTTCTTTTGTCTGCTATTTCTTAAGCTTTTTAATGGAAAGAGGTATTTTGAAAGAAACTGGCAGAAACTGAGGTTTTTACTGGATAAAATCAACAAAAAAATACAAAGAGAGATATAAGTATCTCGTATCTCGTAGAATAGTAAAAAATACAAAGAGAGACAAGTATCTTGTATCTCTTAGAACAACATTTTCTGCATTTAAAAGATATATTACCATATGTCTACTTATTTACTAGATTTCCTATTATAAAATAGAAAACTGATAACTATTTTATAACTATTTAGGATAAGGATAGATAACTTCTAGTAACCATAAGAAACTGCCAAATAACGGTAAGAAACTGCTCATTGGTCCATGGGTGAAACCTCCAGTAATTTGAGAATATGCAAATTGGTATCTTCTCCTATCTTTATTCGCTTCTTCCTCCTTGAATAAGTATGGAAGATACGTGCCTTATCAGTACCCCTTCATGGAAAGACGACTTGTCCTCAAGGAAAAAATCTGGAAACTTTGCAATTAACAAAGATTGTTGGCCATATGACTGAAGACGTAAAATAGTAGCATCACTAACAGTAGAAGAGAGGTCTATGTGTTTATAATCTGCCTTCATAAGGTTCAACATAGCATCTCTAGTCAACATATGTTCTTCAAGGTCTGATTGGAAAGATGTTGCTGTGAGCGTTTTCTGAGGAACGTCTTGCAATTTATAAGTTTTCTCATTCAATTGGAAGATTAAGAACAACTCATTCCAATTAGCTCGTATTGTGTTCAGGGATGCTAACCGTTGTATACCCAACACCATGCATGCGCTTCATGACCAAGTTAGAAACCTCTAGTAACAGGTCATGACAAATTTTGTTGCATTTGATAATTTCACCATTGCCTATCTAGACACCAAAAGTAGGGATATATTGGACTGTCAACCCAAGTTTCGTGACAATTTCTTCTGCTACAAAATTATGTGTCGAATCACTATCTACCAACATCAACACTTTATGCCCGCAAAAAGTGCCTTGAAGTTTCAAAGTCGAAGTAGATTCTTTGCCCAAAATTGCATGAAAAGAGATGTCCCCCAAATCAGTAGGGGTTATGTCTTCATTCTGATTATCGTCAACACCTCGTACATGGTTTTCCTCTTGCATTAACTCCAATTGTGCAAACGTCCCAGGTTTGCAGCGATGAACAGGGGTAACCTCGTCTCCACAACGGTAGCATAGGCCTTTTTCTCGTCGAATTTATTGTTCAAAATTCAGTGGTCGAGTGTTTGGAAGAGATGACGATTGAAAAGACGTGTAACTAGTTGGCGGGATGATTGAAAATTAAAGGATTTTCGAGCCGTTGGAAAGGAAGTCCCAATTAATAAAGGTCTTGATAAAGAAGGCCAAGAAGGCACCTCACTGGACTGATTTAGTCCTTGTTTTCCTTCATATTCTAAGGCCAAACTTATCGCCTTATACACAAAATGAGATTTGTGAATCCTAACATCCACACGAAGGTCTTCTTTGAGTCCGCTAAGGAAAACTCCAAGCAAACAATGTTCTGGTCAAGTTTGCACACGGGCTGCCCATTTTGCAAATTCCTGCCTATACTCGAACACTGATCTAGTCTGTTGGGTACTACAAAAATGTTCATTTGGATTTTGAAACTCAGCAGGTCCGTAATTTTCCTGCATAACTTCCACCAACTCATCCTAGTAATAAATTGTTCTTTCACTGTTGATCCAAGCAAAAAGATCCAATGCATCTCCTTCCAAATATATTGAAGCCATATCAACCTTGCAATCATTAGGTGTTTGATAATTTTGAAAATACTTCTCTGCTTTCAAAATCCAACCATGAGTATCTCCTCCCTCGTACTTAGGAAATTCCATCTTTGTGTGCGAATGTCGATAAGTTTCTTGATGCCTCCAAGTGCTATCAACCTCACCCTCTTCCAAATAAACTTTAGATTTTCCATGATGATTTTGCATTCTTTGTGCTTTTAATGCAGCCACATCAGCAGCCAAAGCGTCAATGGCTCCCAACTTTTGTGCTATAGTAGTTAATTGCAGGCCAATCTAATAGGGAGTCGACATGATAGGTTCTCTATGGGAATTGTTGGTTCGTGTGTTAACCATAGTAGATCTTACCGCTCTGATACCAATGTTAGAAACCGAGGGTTTTAATGGATAAAAGCAACAAAAATACAAAGAGAGACACAAGTATCTCGTATCTCGTAAAACAGTAAAAAATACAAAGAGAGACAAGTATCTCGTATCTCTTAGAATAACATTTTCTGCATTTAAAATATATATTACCATATGTCTACTTATTTACTACATTTCCTATTATAAAATAGATAATTGATAACTATTTTATAACTATTTAGGATAAGGATAGATAACTTCTAGTAACCATAAGAAACTGCTCATTGGTCCATGGGTGAAACCTCCAATAATTTGAGAATATGCAAATCGGTATCTTCTCCTATCTTTCTTCGCTTCTTCCTCCTTGAATAAGTATAGAAGATGCGTGCCTTATCAGTACCCCTTCCTTGAAAGATGACTTGTCCTTAAGGCAAAAATCTGGAAACTTTGCAGCTAACAAAGATTGTTGGCCATATGACTGAAGACGTAAAATAGAAGCATCACCAACAGTAGAAGAGAGGTCTATGTGTTTATAATATGCCTTCATAAGGTTCAACATAGCATCTCTAGTCAACATATGTTCTTCAAGGTTTGATTGGAAAGATGTTGTTGTGAGTGTTTTCTGAGGAACGCCTTGCAATTTATAAGTTTTCTCATTCAATTGGAAGATTAGGAACAACTCATTCCAATTAGCTTGTATTGTGTTTAGGGATGCTAACTGTTGTATACCCAACACCATGTCTACACCATCAAACAAAAAATGGATGAAATCGTGCTTTATGACCAAGTTAGAAACCTCTAGTGACAGGTCATGACAAACTTTGTTGCATTTGATAATTTCACTATTGCCTATCTAGACACCAAAAGTAGGGATATATTGGACTGCCAACCCAAGTTTCGTGATGATTTCTTCTGCTACAAAATTATGTGTCGAATCACTATCTACCAACATCAACACTTTATGCCCGCAAAAAGTGCCTTGAAGTTTCAAAGTTGAAGTAGATTCTTTGCCCAAAATTGCATGAAAATAGATCTCCCCCAAATCAGTAGGGGTTATGTCTTCATTCTGATTATCGTCAACACCTCGTACATGGTTTTCCTCTTGCATTAACTCCAATTGTGCAAACGTCCCAGGTTTGCAGCGATGACCAGGGGTAAACTTGTCTCCACAACGGTAGCATAGGCCTTTTTCTCGCCGAATTTGTTGCTCAAAATTCAGTGGTCGAGTGTTTGGAAGAGATGACGGTTGAAAAGAACATGTAACTGGTTGGCGGGATGATTGAAAATTAAAGGATTCTCGAGCCGTTGGAAAGGAAATCCCAATTAATAAAGGTCTTGATAAAGAAGGCCAAGCAGGCACCTTACTGGACTGATTTAGTCCTTATTTTCCTTCATATTCTAAGGCCAAACTCATCGCCTTATACACAGATCGAGACTTGTGAATCCTAACATCCACACGAAGGTCTTCTTTGAGTCCGCTAAGGAAAATTCAAGCAAACAATGTTCTGGTCAAGTTTGCACACGGGCTGCCCATTTTGCAAATTCCTGCCTATACTCGAACACTGATCTAGTCTGTTGGGTACTACAAAAATGTTCATTTGGATTTTGAAACTCAGCAGGTCCGTAATTTTCCTGCATAACTTCCACCAACTCAACCCAGTAATAAATTGTTCTTTCACTGTTGATCCAAGCAAAAAGATCCAATGCATCTCCTTCCAAATACATTGAAGCCACATCAACCTTGCAATCATTAGGTGTTTGATAATTTTGAAAATACTTCTCTACTTTCAAAATCCAACCATGAGTATCTCCTCCCTCGTACTTAGGAAATTCCATCTTTGTGTGCGAATGTCGATAAGTTTCTTGATGCCTCCAAGTGCTATCAACCTCACCCTCTTCCAGATAAACTTTAGATTTTTCAAGATGATTTTGCATTCTTTGTGCTTTTAATGTAGCCACATCAACAACCAAAGCGTCAATGACTCCCCAATATTGGTGCTATAGTAGTTAATTGCTGGCCAATCTAATAGGGAGTCGACATGATAGGTTCTCTATGGGAATTGTTGGTTCGTGTGTTAACCATAGCAGATCTTACCGCTCTGATACCAATGATAGAAATCGAGGTTTTTATTGGATAAAAGCAACAAAAAATATAAAGAGAGACACAAGTATATCGTATCTCGTAGAACAGTAAAAAATACAAAGAGAGACAAGTATCTCGTATCTCTTAGAACAACCTTTTCTACATTTAAAAGATATATTACCATATGTCTACTTATTTACTAGATCTCCTATTAAATAATAGATAACGGATGACTACTTTATAAGTATTTAGGATAAGGATAGATAGCGTCTAGTAACCATAAGAAACTGTCAAATAACTCTTAATAATGGTAAGAAACTGCTCATTGCTCCATGGGTGAAACCTCCGGTAATTTCAGAAGATGCAAATCAGTATCTTCTGCTATATTTATTCGCTTCTTCCTCGTTGAATAAGTATGGAAGATACGTGCCTTATTAGAAACTTATGTATTAAATTTTCTCTTAACTTGTGTTTGAATTCATAATCTTAATATTGATATCTCATTTCTATTCATAATGCAATTCAAAAAAAAATGAAGAGTAGTCCCTAATGTTGTGGGCTGAGTTCTTGATGAAGAAGGATGATCACACCATCATAGAAATTCCCACTGATCACACCATCATAGAAATTCCCACTAGGACTACTTCTTCTTATATGGTGGCTTAGGAAAATAATAATCAGGACGAACAAGATCATGATCACCTGATCATGGCAAACATGAAATTGGGAACCCAAATGACGATACCTATTCCCTTGGTCTACCGTTTCTTAAGCTTTTTAATGGAAATAAGTATTTTGAAAGAAACATATGTGCTAAATTTTCTCTAAACTTGTGTTTGAAATCATAATCTTAATCTTGAATTCTCTTTTCTATTCATAATGCAGTTCGGAAAGAAATGAAAAGCAGTCCCTAGTGTTGTGGGTTGAGTTCTTGATGAAGAAGGACGATCACACCATCACATAAATTTCCACTCGGACTACTTCTTCTTCTATGTTGGCTAAGGAAAATAATAATCAGAACGAACAGGATCATGATCTACAACCTGATCATGTAAAACATGGTATTTGGTACCCAAATAACGATACATATTCCTTTGGTCTGCTGTTTCTTAAGCTTTTTAATGGAAAGAGGCATTTTGAAAGAAACATATGTGTTAAATTTTTTCTAAACTTGTGTTTGAAATCATAATCTTAATCTAGATATCTCCTTTCTATTCATAATGCAGTTTAGAACAAAATGAAGAGCATACCCTGGTGTTGGGGGCTGAGTTTTTGATGAAGAAGGATGATCACACCATCAAAGAAATTCCCACTCTGACTATTTATTCTTATATGTTGGCTGAGGAAAATAATAATCAGGACAAACAGGGTCACGATCTGCAACCTGATCATGGCAAACATGGAATTCGAAACCCACATGATGATACCTATTCCTTTGGTCAGTTGTTTCTTAAGCTTTTTAATGGAAAGAGGTATTTTGAAAGAAACATATGTGTTAAATTTTCTCTAAATTTGTGTTTGAAATCATAATTTTAATCTTGATGTCTCGTTTCTATTTATAATGCAATTCAGATAAAATGAAGAGCAGTCCCTAGTGTTGGGGGCTGAGTTCTTGATGAAGAAGGATGATCACACCATCACAAAAATTCCCACTCAAACTAATTTCTCTTATATGTTGGCAGAAAATAATCATCAAGACAAACAGGATTACGATCTGCAACCTAAGCATGTCAAGCATGGAATTGGGATCCCAAAGGGATCATAATGAAGAGGATAGAGGTGATGGCCATTAGGATTATGATAATGAAAAGGATAGGGGTGATGGCAATCAGGATGATTATAATGAAGAGGGCAGAGGTAATGGCCATCATGATGATAATAAGGAAGAGGACACCGGTGATGGCCATCATGATGATAATAAGGAAGAGGACACCGGTGATGGCCATCAGGATGATAATAATGAAGAGGACACCGGTGATGGCCATCATGATGATGATAATGAAGAGGACACCAGTGATGGCCATCAGGATGATTATAATGAAGAGGACACCGGTGATGGACATTATGATGATAATAATGAAGAGGACACCAGTGATGACAATCAAGATGATGATAATTAAGAGGACACCGATGATGGCCATGATGATGATGTTAATGAAGAGGATACCGGTGATGTCTATCAGGATGATTATAATGAAGAGGACACCGGAGATGGACATCAGGATGATGATAATGAAGAGGACACCGAAGATGGACATCAGGATGATGATAATGAAAAGGACACCGGTGATGGGATACTGAAGAGGACACCGATGATTGTGATCAGGATGATGATAATAAAGAGGACACCGGTGATGGCCATCATGATGAAGATACAGAAGAGGACACCAGTGATAGTGATCAGGATGATGTAGAAGATTATCAGGCAGAGAATGAGAGTTAAATTGTTTTCTATTTCTTAAGTTTTTTAATGGAAAGAGGCATATTGAAAGAAACATATATGTGAAATTGTTTGAAATCATAATCTTAATCTTGATGTCTCATTTCTATTCATAATGCAGTTCATAACAAAATGAAAAGCACTCCCTAGTGTTGTGGGTTGAGTTCTTGATGAAAAAAGATGATAACACCATCAAAGAAATTCTCACTCCAACTACTTCTTCTTATATGTTGGCTGAGGAAAATAATAATCAGGATGAATAGGATCACGATCTGCAACCTGATCATGGTAAACATGAAATTGGGAACCCAAATGACGATACTTATTCATTTGGTCTGCTATTTCTTAAGTTTTTTAATGGAAAGAGATATTTTGAAAGAAACATATGCATTAAATTTTCTCTAAACTTGTATTTGAAATCATAATCTTAATCTTGATGTCTCTTTTCTATTCATAATGCAGTTCTCAATAAGGAGCATTCGCTGCTCCAACTCACCAAGACGAACCATTGTTAAAATTCACTTCAACAAATTTGATTATCAAGGGCAAATTATTTTGTCACTTATTACTCACATTTCGTCACAAAAAATCTTGTGTGACGCAAAATAATTTCTCAACCAGTGATCCCTAAACGTGTCAGTAAATGTATATTAAGACGATTTAGTGATTTGTCGCTAAAAATGTTATATTAACTAGAAAAATAAAAAATCATCCCCACATCTGTGACGAATTTATTTGTCATTAAAGTAAATTTTTTTATCATTTATGATATGATTGTCACTAAATTGTTTATTAACACAGACAAAACTACGTAGTTACTAATTATTTAGTTCAATAGGTGGCGAAATCAGCTGTTTCTAAAGTATTTCATAGCTGAACTAATATAATTTCGTCACTAAATAAATATTTTTATATACAAAAAAATATTTCGTCCTTAAATGTACGAATTTAGTGACAAATTTTATTATTAAAAAAAGGTTAACAATTTTGTAGTTAAATCTATCATCTTGTTATTACTTATTGTCACTATAAGTTGTTTTGATTAGTGACAAAAATATTTGTCACTAGATATAGTCAACTTATGAACAAACTAAATTTATTGTGAGAAAAATATTTGTCTTGAAAAGTTTAATTTAGTCGTTTCAAAAAGTTAAATCCTTGGAAGATAATTTTGTCACTAATTACAAATATTGAATAAAAGAACTTGTCCAATAAGAAAGAAAATCTAATTGAAATATAATAAATATTACTGCTAAGTATTGGAAAGGCCTCATTACGACTTTCTCAATCTTGTCCCGTACAACTCATCACCAAACATTCAAAAAAATGGTACGATAACTAACATGGAAATAATGATGTTCTCTAAATTATTGTCCTCGTCACTTCCTTACTTCTATAACACAAATCTTCTCATAGATAATTCCCGGAAACTCGAGCAATTCCACAAAAGAGAATCTGATGACTATCCATTCAGCTATTTGTGAAGGCCTTTTAAACCAGCAAGACTTATCATTGTCACAAATAGTAGAAAATTAAAACAACTTTATAGGAGACATGACATTCCTAAATGGATCCAGTGGTGCCTTTTGCCCATAAAGTCAATAGATGTCATAAGTAAGTACCTTTGAAGAATTTGGTGCTCGAGGGAAATCTCCAACAAACACTTCTGATACTCCAACACTCTTGATTCCCCCCCCCCCCCCCAATAAGGCTGGCTACATGAGATAAAGTAGGAAGTTCATCCTTACATGAGCTGAAGTCATCACCATGATATGGCTTCTCTTGCATTGCAAATTTCCTGAGTAAGTTCAAACTAGTATCTTCCTCTTCTAAGTTATTTAAAGACAAGTTGTCATCAAAATCAGCTGGATCAACTTTCTGCCCTATTTTTGGTGAATGCTCTTGATATGTTCCATTTGAAATCAACATCTTCAGTTGAGAACCAATTTTAAGAAAGATGAAAATGGAACATTTACCAAACTATCAAATAGAGTTCCAGTAGTACATGAATAATCATTCAACACAGGAAATAATAGCAACACTCCACGCAGAAGTTGATCACATATGTAATTGTCAAAATGGTTTACCATCAACACTAAGACCGTTAAATCCCCACAGTTTTCACTAAAATCATGCAATCATTCACCAAGGTAACACCATAATTACTTATTTTTAGCAAAACACAAGTAACATTAAGTAGATCATTGTTATATGATGTCAAATACTGCATCAGTTTAAGATAACAGTTTGTAAACAAGTAGTTCAACTTCAGGATACTCATTCCTGGTCCAGACAAACAAGATTTACCAAATGACTATTAATAAAGTCACTAAGCTCCGCCGAATAGTCAATTCCTAAAAAAATGGAATAAGAGAAAGATATTGCTATAGAACAGTGATTAATGTCTTCAACCTTTAACTACAAAACATGATTCCTGATGAAGTAATCATTCACAAAAATGAGAGAGAGGCAACATGCTAACAAATGATAACTTGAGAAAAAAGGCATCTTGTAGCCATATGCAACACCCTGCATGCATTAGGCAACAAATAGGCCACAAATAGAAAATGACAAAACAAAGAAATTAGAATAGAAGAATAACGGAGTTATAGATGATGAGAAGAGACAAGAACAATGAGCATCATAACTCATAGGCTCACCACTCCACTCCTTTATTTAATTTCCCAACTACATAACAAGTATATTAAATTACTGTGTGATTTTTTTACCGAACTTTGTTACTCCCATCACAATTCAATACGAAGAAGTATGACAAAATGCAGACATGTAAGTTCTTAAGAGTTAAAGCTGCATGCAGACACAAGACACTCCTTTATTTAATTTCTCAACTACATAACAAGTATATTAAATTACTGTGTGATTTTTTTACCGAATTTTGTTACTCCCATCACAATTCAATACGAAGAAGTATGACAAAATGCAGACCTGCAAGTTCTTAAGAGTTAAAGCTGCATGCACACACAAGACTAAGAAGCACCAGAGCCAGACTAGCATTCTAGACTGGCATCAGAAGTAGCATGCCCTCTATGCACAAGGATGAACGAGTCCATAAATCATATTTCCTTTGAATATGATAAATCATATGCAATATGGAGGAAGCTATTAGAATGGCAAGGGTAAAATAGATCATCTCTAAGCTGTCAGCACGAATTGGAATGGGCACAAAAAAGACAGAAGCTCAAGGAAAGCACCAGACAGTATATATGGCCACTCTTGCAGGATGCATGTATCTCATACATGGTTCAGATTCACCAATTTTAAAATTGCACCTCATCAAAGAAACAATTAAATCTATGTAGTATTAACTAAAATTGCAGAGTACCAAAAATTCACATTCCATTCATTTCTGTACCTTTATGTGAAGCTTTATTATCTAATTTGGTTTCCAAGTTACCCACAAGTCATTTCCCTGTCCTCCGTAGAATATTTATCATTTTTCCCTCTTCCCACAAATCTTAATCTATTCAAAGCCAAGTTTCATTCCTCTTTTTCTCAGACTCCACTGTTTAGGCTAGGAAAATAGTATTTCCCTTTGCCTCAGAGTAGATGAGTCATTTATGAGAAGACCATGCAAGGTATAGTCAAGCTACTTCTTTTTTAACTTTACATTTTAAAGATTTTAAATTTTACTTTAATGTGCTATTATTAAGATGCATTATCTGTCAATTCCCAAATTACTATATCCTCAAGCTCTTGTGGTCATTGCACACTTTATATAAACCTACAGAAAATTGTATACATTCTCCTGTAGTGAGCAAGCACTGGAAAGGAGAAAGATATTCTCAATTATTAAGATTGATTCCAATTAATCAGAACCCTGAGGCAGCTCTAGCAACAAAAGATGAAAAGAATTAGTGATTACAGGAAATTTTGAGAATTATCCGAGAATAAAATTCAGTGCATGAGAAATAATGACAGAAAAATCAGAAAAGCAAGTAGTCATAACCAAGGTATTCACCAGAGCAGATGATCTTCTTGACTTAATGAGATGACAATATGTGAACTGCAAAAGTTTCTCTGAAGTGTTTGGAATTGTGTTGGTTGAAGGATTAAAGTGGACTGCTCAAATTGATTGTAGTAGTATCATTTAGAATGTTCTTGTTCGCCATACATTGTTTCTAACTAAGCATTGCAAACTTGGCTGCCTGATTTGAGTTTGGTGTTTGTTGATCATTGTTGTGTGTCATGAGTATTGTATATAGGCTAACTTTCCTTGCTCACATTTCATCTTAATTTTTGTATAGGGGAGGAGGACCTTTGTGTTTCCAATCTTTCATTACCAATTCAGCCTTTCTCTTACTGTAAAAGAAAAAACTCAATGAGCTTTTTTATATGCCATTCTGTAGTGTTTTGGATTTGTTGATGCAAATACAAATTTAACTGTGGAATAGACGGTGTGAATGAAATCTTTCGTTGAGTATATGAAAAGCTTTTAGTCTTTTTTCTTAAGGATTTGCAGCTTGCTTGATTAAACCAGTAGTACTACTGAAATTTAACTACTAGAAAAATTCCCTAATCAAGGATGATACATGGAATATTGTAGTATTACTGATTAATCGTGTCTTTTTTTGTTAAATTTTATCGTTGGTTTCTGTTTTTTTGTTACACTTCTGAGTAGCAGTCTTTCCTAATATATGTTTAATTTATTGTACTTGGTAAATTTAGAGGCTCTAACGCATAAGGGGTCTTCACTTCTTAATCATGCAGGAGCCTGAGCCCATAAACTGGGAATATTCCAGGAAAGGAATTGGTTCTCGCTTAGTAGAAATGAACAAAGAAGCCTTTGAAAATATGTGGAACGACAGGTTTCTTTTTGCATTCTCTTCGGTGAAAGCATCCAGCATTATAAGAGTTCAATCAAGATATTGACCATAAAATTTTTTAGCACATTCTAGTGAAGACAAGCACGGGATTTCTTGCTTCTAATCTTTGTTTCCTTTGTCCTTTTATGGAAAATAATCAAATCATTGTTGCTAAAAGAAAATGTTTTTAACTCATGTAGCATATTTTCCAAATGCTTATCCTAAAATTCTTGTTGAGTGCATGTTCATCACTAGTAACCAGTGTTATTAAAAGCGAAAAGCGAAAAAAAGCTCTAAGGTCCGTGGGGGCTTTAAGCGCAAAGTGCAAATAAAGCGTGGGCTTTAATAAAAAAAGGCGCAAAGGGAGAAAAAAATAAAATGTGTATGTTTAGTCCAAAACTAATAACTATAAACACGAATGACAAATATATGACCAAGGAAATTGATTTTTTTTAATGATAAAGTGAAATATCAATTGTTTAGTGTCACTTCTTCATAAGAGGCTCATTGACAAGGAAAAGTTTGTCTTAGAACTTTGATGACGGCACTGAAGCGCACATAAAGCGAGGCGAAGCGCTCAACACGTTTTGAGCCTCGCTTTAGGGCTTAAGCGCGCCTTTGATAACACTGCTAGTAACTGCTAAGGATGAAGAGTTTCTGGAATGAGCTGTTTGTACAACTTCTTTTGTCAGACAACATATCATTTTCGATTTTCTTTGCTGCTTTGGGTATACTTGTTTGATGTGGTGCATAATTCGGAGAACATTACTATCTAGTATTGGAGTAGTTATTGAATAAGATCTAGGGAAAAGGGTCAAAACTACCCCTCAACTTTAGTTTATTAGTTGACTATACCCCTACCGTTAAATCAAAGTTATTTATACCCTCACCGTTATTAATTTCACCATTTATACCCCTCAATTAACAGAAACCCCCAAATTGATTCAAATTAACCCGATTTAAAAAAAAAAACCCATTCCCCATTTTAAAACCCAATACCCCGACCCCTCTATCTTTTTAACCCGTTCAGTTGTGTGAGTAAGAATGCTCATTGTTGATTTTTTTTATTACTACTGTTCCGGTCAACACTAGTCTAATTCCTCATCCATAAATCAATCTCTCACAAGTCAACACTAAAACCATTTAACTCCCATTTCCACAATGCAAGCCCAAATATACTCCTCCCCTTAAATTTTCTAATAGTTAGACTACAAACAAAAACCCCAATTATCAAAATCAAACTCACCATCTAAAGAACAGAGAAGAAATTAAACTTCATTTTCTTATACTCTTCTAGTAAATCCTCATCTGAACAAGGGTCATCATCTTCAAATTCAGTACTTCTCCCTAAAATTCCAGATTTCATAGTAATCTTCTGTGACCTTTGATCTTGCTCTTTGATCTTTGCTCAGGTGGGTCCATTAGCCTTGATTTTGTTCTAGTAGCAGCTAAAAGATGCGATTTTCTCCTAAACGAAGAGCGGGTACTGAGCACAACCTCATCTTGTAAACCTGGTCCAGTACTCAAATTAGACCAGCGGCGAACTGTGATCTGTTATCGACAGGGTTCTCATTGAAAGAAACTCGAACTTCCCTCGGCGTAAGTACGCCGTGGTTGGGGCTTTCTTCCACCCTAGATAACGGAGATGACTGTGAAAATGGCGATTCCGTTACGAAATCACAATCTTTGTTGTTATCCCTCATGCGTTTCATTGCTACATCGTTAGAGAAATCGTAACTTGAATCTCTTTTTTGTGTGTGAATAAAAAAGTGAGCTTTTGGTAGACAAGAGAGAAAAAGTTGGCAACTTTGAAAATTGGAATGAAACAGAAAGGGAATGGAGCTTCTGTTCCATTAATGGAGGAATCATACCGGTGAATCGAGACCGTATAGTTCCCTGAGTAAAAGGAGAATGGGTTATACCGGTTAAAAGATAGAGGGGTCGGGGTATTGGGTTTAAAATGGGGAATGGGTTTTTTTTTTTAAAATTCGGGTTAATTTGAATTAATTTGGGGGTTTCCGTTAATTGAGGGGTATAAATGGTGAAATTAATAACGGCGAGGGTATAAATAACTTTGATTTAACGGTAGGGGTATAGTCAACTAATAAACTAAAGTTGAGGGGTATTTTTGACCCTTTTCCCTAAGATCTATGCATATTATTTTCTGCTTGCCTAACCCTGCCACGTGTCATGTTAATTTACTGGAGGTTCTAGAGTAAGGAGGACTTTCTTGATTTTTTAATTAAAAGTTTAAACCCTGGTGGCTGGTTAGCAAGTTAGGGAGAATGGGTGTTTGAGTTTCCACAGTCGAGAAGGTTTAGAGCAATGAAGGTTAAGTGAGGTGATTGAACTTGATGGATACAGTTCTGCCATAATTTATCTGAAAATAGAACTTTCCTGGAAACTAACTGATAATTACTAAATGAAAAAATAATTAGCCACACAAGTTTCCTCGTTACATAAGTTAAGCGACATACTCACTACACCAAGTATACTCTTGAGATCTACACATGGCCTACACTCCAGGTTTATTACTTTGGTTTGCTTGGATGTGAAAGATTTTACCTTAATATCTCTGTGTAGTTGTCAAGTCCACCAGATGCACTAAGTTTGGATAGCTTGACATAACTGTGAGACCTGGATTTTGTCCGTCAGCATGAGAGTAATAGACTTAGGGTAATAAGGAGGAATTTTGAGTGGATGATGCTTCAATATCTTTGTAGAATCAAAGCAAGGGACATTGAACACAACCTCAATTTCACATCTATGTTTGGGTTCCACCTTCGAATCTCTTTGGTGAACACTGGGACAGATGGAGTGAAGTTTCTACTTTTACCTTAAGCTCAAACTAGAACCTGAATCAACATGCCTGGCCTTTTATCACAATGTCCAAGAAATACGAAAGTTACATACTACAAAGAAGTGGCTAAAGATGTCCTGAGGGTTCATGTTTGGGAGTATTATTGGTATGAGGTTGGGGTAAACTCTCAACCTCATTCAAACTCTTAACAAAATTTGAATATCCTCAAATCATAAACAAATAAATGGGGAAAGTATATGGAGTCTGCATGAGACATTGATATAGAGGTGAGGGTGTGAGATGATAAACATCATAAGAGATTCACGTATGTCCAAGAAACTCATGAGAGTTCTCCCTTGTTTTATGTTTTTGACCATACACGAGAAAATAAAAATATAACTTGTTAAACTAATTGATATTCAGACTGCATACAAGCATATAGAATGTGATGAATTCACATCATAAGCAAGGCAAAAGGAAAGTACAGTTATGGTTCAATTTGTCTTACATGTCTAAATCATCTTAACTATATTAATACCATCACAAATTATTTCTAGCTTTCTAATGGAGAGTAGAGAGTTAAAAAAAATTAACTTGAAGGTTGAAGCTAATTAAAATTAAGCACACAGGACAAATTGACAGGAATTAAACTACTGAAAATAAAAAAGAACCTGAAAGCATAAATTACCTTTTTTGGGTTGCTCATGGAACTTGAGTTGAAGACCTTGACTGCAACAACCTCCCACCACAAATGAATGAAACTCACCAACACAAGAAAGAAAATGTACTTTTCCTGACAAATAGAAATTCTTCATAAACAAGCAAAGAGCTCACTTTAGTTTTAAAATTCGACAAACGAAACTTAAACAATTCTGAATGCCATTTAAATAATTGCAAAAGCAGAGGAATGGAGAAGTTTACCTTCAAGGGAGGTCTGAGACAAGAACCATCAAGGCTATGCCACAACTTTTGGATCATATGTACTCATAATCTAACTATCAAAGTGCTGGGTACTTTGCAGGATAGGAGTTTTAAGACTACTAGATAATATAGGTGTAATTGAAGATAGATTTGACACTATGATCATGTATATAAAGCTGGGTATTAACAGAGAAACATTTCACATACCAGACCGAATAAGTTTTAAGAATTGTTCCTTCGACTAGGAGGAAAATAAACTCAAGCAGATTTTGAGCATCAAAACCTTAGATTTCATAGAAAGATCTATGTAAGTTCAAACAACTCAATGCATAGTTAAGGAAACTAACAAGTTAGGCGTAGATCAACAATAAGAGATCCAGAGAAATCAGTTTGTTAGATAGGAAGAGAGTTTGAGGGGCTTTTTTCCGTGATCAATGATCTCTTTTGAGAGAGAGGGCTTTTTCCTATCAGTAGTTATTCTTCAGAGAGAAAGAGAGTTCTAGGGCTGTTTTTTCAGTGATCTCTAATGAGCAGAAGACACTAAATTATATAGTGAATAGTATGGTGATCAAAAAGGCAGGAGATATTCAACTTAGTCAATCAAGAAAAGATTTTCCTTAGCTGACATATTCAATATAAAAAATATTACTAAGAAATAAATATTTTCTTGAATGAAAGACGATTGTCCGAACTAGGAAAGAAAACAATCAGCCAAGATATACAAATTCAATAATTTGCTATCTTCCATAAATAAATTAGTACCAAGGGCTTGTCAATCAGTTAGAGAAAACAAAAGGAAAGAAGCATTTTCCTTAAATTGAACCAAGTAAAATCATACTATCTTTTGGCAAAAAATAGGTCACAATTCGAAATTCAAGAGGGCAAGAAAAGAGATTGCTCAAAGATACCATAAACATGGTCCGCGCAAAACTACTTTAGGACTCCAAGAATTGATTTTCAACCACACGATATGGTATTAAGCTTAATAATCAATCGACATCTTTTAGAATCATTGTCTAAGCCGGAAAAGATAACAAAATTAAGGTTTACCCGACTACGATCAATGGAGAATCGAGTGCAACTAATCAATCAGAAACTAGAGGAGATGAACATGCATTGCAAACATCTAAAGCATTAAAATGAAAACAAGTAGTCGGGTATGCATTTAGCGCAAACACACATACAAACAAAATTACATAATATGTTAGGACAGAAATCACCGCTTAGTCATTCTGAGTTTCTCCTTTCGAATTTTGCCTTCGCGAGAAGATTCGTGCTTGAACCTTCAAGCGATTCTGCCGGCTAGAGATATTGGTTAGGGAGCGATTAATCTTCGCCGGTTCACGATGGAGGGAAAGAGATGCCGAGAAGGAGAGAGTAGAAGAGAAGTGATGGGCGGCGGTGGAGCGATGGAGAGGAAGAGGCCGATGGTGGTGCCGGTTTCGGGTCCCTTTGGGAAGAGGAAGAGTGATCGATTCCCTGCCTGTTGTTTGGAAGGATACCTGCTAATTGGATTTGGTGTGGTGTAATTATATTTCTTATTCTGTTTGAAAAAATATGTAATTATTTGGTCAGTAGTTAATTAGTGTAATTGGTAGGAATAATTACACTCTACAATTTATAGGCAAAGACTGTGAATTGTTGATAATTACATAGTGTAATTATCACCTGATTATTTTTTAATTTTTTTTTCTATTTTTATTTTTTTGTTTTAATTTTTTTACTTCTATTATGTTAAGTTCTTTTTTTATTTTTATTATTCTAAAAATTTGTAAAAGTATATTTTTTATTTTATATTATTATATTTCATTTTCTTCTTATTCTCAACCTTATTTTACGTGATTTTATGTAATTTTCTCGTATTATCTATTTCTTTATGCCATACATATTTTCTCATTAACATAATTTTATTAGTATTCTAATTTTTAAATTAAAATAGAATTTATTGCTAAGTAAGGTTATAGACTTACGTTTTCTTTTTTAAGAAAAAATAAAAATAAATCATATTTATTGTTATGTTGAAATTTGTTATAAGAGTATTATGTTAAATTTTTGTTTTGAATTTATAACTTATGTTATATTTTCAGTTTCATTTGTTTTAGTAATATTGAATTTACATTGCACGTCATTTTTTAATTAGACTTGATAGATTATATTTTTGTCAAACATTTAATAATTTATGACATTTTATTTATATATTATTCTTTTATCAAATATGCATTTCACGATATTCGTAGAAACTTCATACTTTTAGTTGTTACGATCAATTCAATTGAAATATATAATTTGAAAAAATATAAATCAATTATTTTTTCATAATATTAGTTACAGAAAATATGTTTATTAATTAATATATTTTCAAAAAAATATATATATCTTAAATATTTAATTTAATGTCATTTATAAAGTTTCTTATTTGTCAAGTATAAATTTTAAATAATTAATTTTTATTTTTAAAATTTATTATAATTTTATAATTGCAATTGTGCATCCAAACAGAGCATGTGTAATTACACTGTGGAATCCAAACAGGACATGTGTAATTACACTGTGGCAACCAAACAGATCAGTGTAATTACTAGACAGTGTAATTACTAGGCTAGTAATTACTACCCTAGTAATTATACCAATTCCAATTACCAAGTGGCTTTCCAAACAGACCCTTTAGGATTTTAGGAGTGAAGGTAATTGAAATGGGAAAGAAAGATGAGACAATTAAATGAAAGGTGCAATTAAGTGTTGCTTTGGTTTTTTGTGACACTTTAATCAAGAAAGGGTCAAATCCATTTTAAAATGTAATTAAGTAAATTTGGGACCAAATTAATATTTTGAAAACTTTCTAATCTTTTATAAAATACAAAAAAACACTTCATTTTTCAACTTTTATAATTCTATCCAAACCATTTAAAAAAAAAGTAAAAGAAATAGAACTTTTTGTTCTTCTCCCAACGTTCTCTCTTCTCTTCTTCTTCTTCCTTAGAAAATCCAAAAATTCTACTATCAAAACAAATATTCTCCCCCATTATCTTATCTTCCTCCTCATCTCCGGCCGTGACTCTCTCCTCTTTCTGAACTGAAGATTGTGTTCGAGTTAAAATGGATAAGTCACTTTTTTGAAATATTTTACAATTTTCGAACAATACTAAAAAAATTTCTTGGGTTAATGAACAATAAATCGTTCTATAGATGTGAAAATTGAATAATGGTGTAATGGTAGCTATTATTTATTATTTTTGAAAGAAAATCAACAAACCCAAAAAACTCTAATTTTGAGGAAATATATATGTATTGTTAACATTCAGTGAAAATTCATTTTTTGTTGTTTTTGTTGTTGTTTTGTTACCATTTTGTTCATATGATTTTAGAGATATAGTCTTGTTCAGTTGTCAACATATATTTCATTTATTGAAACATGTGTCGTATGTTGCTACATTTTAGTGATATCTTGGTATATATTCCAACAGAGTTGACATATGTTGAAACATATCACATATGTGTTAGGGCAACAAAATGGTCATCTGTAGTAACAGAAGATTAATCTGTGGCACATGAAGATTCATTTGTGGCCACAAAAGATTCATTCGTGGCAATAGAAGGTACATATGTGGCAACAGAATATTCATCTGTGTCAACATAAGTATAAATTGCTACCCATTATTATTTATAATCAATTGTAAACTCTCAACCTTTTTTATTTACCTTGTAGATGAAATGATACAAAAAAGCTTCATCCATGACAATAGATCAATCTTTTATTGGTGTTGCTTCCTCTTCTAACATCAAATGCTCTTTTTGTCTATGCGAAGAATATGAGCAGCAACATGATTATTTTATTAATCGTGTTAAAGAACTGGCTGATATTTTTAAGGAAATGACTTATAATATTGTTATCCATACATCCAAGAGGATTTCACAGCCTTTGAAGTGTAAGATATTGAAAAAATCTATTTCTCAATCACTATCTATAATTAGTGAAAGAAAAAAATCAATGACTATTGCTCCAGTATCACACTCAAACCCAAAAGGCAAGGAGAAAGAGAAGGAGAAGGAGAAGGAGAAGGAGAAGGAGAAGGAGAAGAAGGAGGAGGAGGAGGAGAAGGAGAAGGAGAAGGAGCAAGAGAAGGAGGATGAGGAGAAGGAGAAGGAGCAAGAGAAGAAGAAGGAGGAAGTGAAAAAAAAAAGAGAAAAAGAAAGAGAAGAAAGTCGAAGTCGTCAGTTGTGATGTGAAGCAACAATATCCATTTGAAGGTTTTATAATTGACAGCAAGGGTCCAACTGAACTAATGTCATCCTTCTCGCAATGGATAAACGAGAGATTTTACAAGCATCATGCAAAAAAGTAAAGTCGTTCAACTATTATTAGTATTTCTTCTTGTTGTCCATTAAATATTTATTTGTAATAATTACACAATTGCAGAAGAGACAAGGACGATCACTACTTAGCCAATTGCTTGGATCTTGAGTTCAAACAACTTGATTTTGTATTTACATTTCCAAAGAAGAAGGATTAGTTCTATGTAATGTCTCAACCCAATAAGTGTTGGACTGATGAGGTAAATCCATGCCCACTTTTATCTTTTGATTAAGACATGAATACATACAAATAAATTGATATAGAAATACACTTGCTGATGTATCTGTGCAGTATGTGGATGTCATTTTATACTATTTGCGGAAGAAGTCGAAGCAACAGAGTCATTCTAAATATCGATATACCACTACTAATTGTTTTTTCAAAATATACATTGACAATGCCAGTGCTGTTCCTGAATATGAGAATAAAATCGTTGGCACTATCAAAGGGTTTGGTATACCTGTTGGACTGCCTTGGCACCTCACATATGAGGTTTATGTCCCTGTAAATTGTAATGGAGAGTTTCATTAGGTCTTGGTAGTTGTTGTATTGAAGGAACAACGCATAAAGGTGTATGATTAGATGTCCTCATCTAGGACTAACAGAAAATTGTGCACCGAGATTCAAAAGTTGTCTACAATGTTGCCAAAGTACCTTGAATCCAATGAATTTTATGAGAAAAAAGACCGAACCAATTGGTCAGTTCTTGAATCTTACCAGGGCAAGAAAAATCTCACCCATTCGAAGCCATACATGTTACTGATATTGCCCAACAAGCAAGCAATAGTCTGTAAGTAGTATCACATTATTTTTTTAGTCTTATCACTATCGAAATGTGATGTTAATATTAGGTTTATTATATTTTCTAATTGATGATATACCACGTAGTGATTGTGGAGTTTTTGTAATTGCATACGTTGAGTTTTTGAGTGATGGACTACAAATACCATCTGATGGAATTATTTATCAATCCCTTCGCTTGAGATATGCTTCACTCCTATGGAATTATGGAATTTTAAAGGCTTGGAGTGGCTATGTTAGTGACAATGAAGACACACAAAGTCCTAGACCTAAAAAAGTAAAGTTCGATGAAAATGTTGTGGTTACCACCATTTATTAGATTGATGGTTATGTATACCATTGTGAATTACCTTTTTGTGATAAGTTGTATAAAACGATTGGTGAAGTGTTCATTTTTGTTGATAATATTAATATTAATGATTATTATTATTATTATTATTATTATTATTATTTTGTTGAAACAAATGTCAATTATGATGGAAAGGAAGAAATATGGTGTATGTGGCAACATATGTAACCTCTGTTGTAAAAAACACCACAGAATTATCTGCATGTTCCCCAACAAAAAGGATACATGTGGCAACATATGTCATAGAAAGAAGATATGTGGCAACATATGTCACAGAAAGAAGATATGTGGTCACATATGTCACAGAAAGGAGATATGTGGCAACATTATATTGTCATCAATTGTTCATTTTTGCTAATAATATTAATATTAATGATTATTAATATTATTTTTATTTTGTTGGAACAAATGTCAATTATGATGGAAAGGAAGAATGTGGTGTCTGTGGAAACATATATAACCTCTGTTGTAAGAAACACCACAGAATTATCTGCATGTGCCCTAACAGAAAGGGCATATGTGGCAACATATGTCACAAAAAAAAATTTGAAAAGGTTTAAAACAATCGTCCCTTCATTTTTCCCTCTATCCTTTCCTCTATAAAAGGTCGTTTCATATTCCAAATTTAATTTATTTTTACTAATTTCCAGTTTCTTTTCTCTTCTTTCCTTCCTTTCTCTCGTTTTATTATTCCTTC
Organism: Solanum verrucosum; assembly: GCF_900185275.1. Taxonomy (NCBI): domain Eukaryota; kingdom Viridiplantae; phylum Streptophyta; class Magnoliopsida; order Solanales; family Solanaceae; genus Solanum; species Solanum verrucosum. The sequence goes on along the minus strand of NW_026020312.1, from coordinate 432,589 downwards.
ACAGATCAAGGTTGTTGTTACGATATTTTCTATAACATCAGTGATAATCTGTTGCGATCTTCTTCTACAACAAGGCGTCGTTGCCCTCATCATTTCTAGTTTATCGTTGATATCTTCTCAGGCAAAATTTAATTAGGATTTTGAGAAATACTTACTGGTATTAAATCAGGACATTTTTAGTGGTTTTATCACTTATTTGTTTGTAGGATGGTTGGATAGTTATTCCTTTTAAAATATTATCTGATTTCAAAAAGCTTAATTTGTAGTTCGTTGGTTAGGGTTTAAGGAGGGTTTTGTGGTTTGTTGGTTGGTTCATGTGTGGTATTGAATCGCATTTGTTGTGTTTGGTTGTTGTTATTTTTGTTAAGAAATATTTGATTTTTGTGGTTGCAAATACAAATATAATGGCTCCTGTCAAAAGAAAAATTGTATTAACAAAAGAAACAACTTACACAAAGATCCAGAAGAGGCCTAGGACTAAAACTTGTAGGAAGAAGAATGAAAATTCGACTACCACTCTTTTAGAAGAACTTGCATCTAAAGCAGTTTCTTTTTCTCAAGTAGAAGCAGAATTTTCTCAAAAAGAATATGAAAAAAGAGAAAAAGAAAAAAATGAAGTAGATGATGATAGAGAAAGAGCAGAAGAAGTTGAGGAAGAAGATAGAAATAAAAAAGAAGTTGAGGGAAGATGAAGGAAAACAAAAAGAATTTGAGGAAGAAGAAGGAAAAAATAAAGAAGTAGTTGAGGAGGAAGAAGAAAAAATAAATGAAGTTGATGAAGACAAAGGAAAACAAAAAAAAGTTGAGGAAGAAGAACAAGAAAAAAATGAAGTTGAGGATGATGGGATCAAAACTATTAATGCACACACTTTTTTTGTGCATTTGCAGCCTAATGCTACTGGTGATAGCATTATGAGGTCAGCCATGGGAAAACCTTTCGACACCTTCAGGATCACCCTCAAGCAGAATGATTTGGAAGATTTTTTTAGGAATAGTTGTTTTGGTCATTTTCTTGATTTGCCAGAGAATAATAATGCACGTTTTCAAATCACCATGGTCTATGAACTTCTGAAAAGAAGGTTCATTTTTCAGAATCCTGAAAAGAAGGATGAGGTTTTGATTAATTATTGTGGCATGCCACTCTTCTTTGGCAGAAGAGAGTTTTCCATAGTTTCAGGGTTAAAATGCTATCCTCCTTCTGAGCCAGTCCCTGAATTCATAGTTAAAAAAGAACCACGGAGACGAAAGAAAGGAGGAAAAGAAGAAACAAGACAATCAACCGAGGAGCAGGACTTGGTGTCCCTTGTTGGCATAAGCTTCAAAAATCCTGATTTAATATATTTGTTGAATGTCGAGCATACATCAAGGAAGCACAATGAGTCATGTGCTTACTTTGGTTTGTACATAATGTACTTTTGGCCAAAGATCTCAACAACAACATATCCCTTAAATGGGTGAATTTATATTAGGATATTGAGGCTTTCAACAACTATCGTTGGGGTCATGAGAGCTTTGAATTAACTGTCAAATACTTGTTGAAACCTTTAGGACCAAAGACCAACAACTTATTTGGCTTTCCATGGGCTTTCATGGTAAACATAAATGTTCTTAATCTTTTTATATTATATTGAATAATTCAACATTTGATTTGTGACATGTTTTCCTTTTTTATAGGCTTGGGCATTTGAAGTCATTCCTCATTTGACCCATCAAGTAAATGCAGAAGAAGAGATCTCATCTCCAAGGATATTGAGATGGTTGAGATAAAAAACAAAAACTGCCAAATTTTTTCCAGATCTTTATAACCCTCCTCATGATGCAGTAAGTTATTATTATATTACACCCATATATGTTGCAACATATCACTAATCTGTAGCAACATGTGACACAAATGTTGCTACAGATGACTCATATGTTGCTACAGAGGATCCATCTGTCGCAACATATGACACGAATGTTGCTATAGATGACTCGTATATTGCTACAGATGATCCATCTGTTGCAACATGTGACACAAATATTGCTACAGATGCCCATATGTGTCAACATATCACCCATCTATAGCAACATATGACACATCTGACCCAAATATTCCTACGAATGACTCATTTTTATAATTTTAGGTTGTGCATCCATGACTTGTCCCAAAAGAAAAGGAATTGCAAATGTCATATCTAATTACTCTAGGGTTGGTTGAAACCTTATTTGATCCTATTGTGGATATAGTTAAAATGGAATTGGCTGGAGCAAGAACCATCAAAAGAGACAAAGTTGTTAATGAATTAGTTGTTTTTGATGGGGTTGATGGTCGTGGCATTGATGCTGGTGCTGGTGCTGGACAAGACCAAGGGGCTACCTCTTGTAGAAGATGCTCTGGCTTTCTCTGTGAGAAGTGCAAGAAACAAGATGAAGATTTTATCATGTATCTTCAAACATTGAGTCTGTCAATGAATTTAAAAACAAGAGGGGGGTCAAGGTCATTCCATCAAAGAATGTTTGGCATCCATATAACATGGTTCATGGTAAGCTCATCACATAAGGCATTGACACCAATGTCAAACAAAACTCCACACTTTAGCTAGTGTGCAATGTTCATCACAAGAAACTTAATTTGATAACTGGCTAGTCACAACGAGATGCAAAAAGTTCACATATTTCCTGTGCAACTTCATTTGGCTTCATTGTAGCCGAACATTCACTTTTGTTTGATTGAGATCACTATTCAAGTCATCGGTATTGATCATAACTAATACTCAAATTTGCACAAGAAAAACCACATTCAACGCACTTAAGAGGTGGCACAAATTTTTTCAGAAGGATAAAAAATCATCTCTATTCAAAATAAGGAGCCACAAGTTCAAACATCTATAAAACTAGTGTCAAAACACAAAGTGTACCACAAAACCCAATATATATAGAAAATGTAAACAAAACAAAAGGTAGGTATGTAAGTACCTCACTCCACCACAATCAAAAAGTAATTTGTCCTCAAATGCAAGACTATATCCAAAACGTAAATAAAATATGATAGAGAGGGAGGTAAAGGGAAATCCTTTCTACACAGTCACTCCATGTGTCTTGGCATCAGTGCCCGGTGCATCACTCTGATCTTCGGCCTCAGTGCCCAGAGTCACATCAACAGTGTCGGATCAACTAAGAGCTGCCATGGACGTCTCTGTCAGCGATGTCTAGATCACCGAATGTACAATCGTCTCCTCTAGATCTCGCAGGTCTCCATATATGCTCCCCTCCTGCACCTTTATCTGCTTCTCGTCGGTCTTTGCTTTCGACTCATCAGCTGCTATGCCACCCCTATGTAGGTCACCGGTGGTGTCTGGAGGAATCACAGAAGTCTCTGGGGAATCTACACCATCCGCTGCCTCTAATAGTGAAGTGTAGTCTGTAGACTTGAGATAGTCTACATCCTTTCTCAGATCTTCCATTTCGGCTTTCATAGCCGTAACCTTAGAAGACTTCCCCTGTCTATTCTCACAAACCGTGACTCTCGCAGTCAAATAATCAACAGAAGCCCAGAGGGGGTCAGTGCAGCTAAAATAGCAGCCTCAATCATCCATGGCACAACAACCTCCAATATAGTTTCCCTCACATCATCCGAATGGGCTAAGTGTCCCATCCTCAAGATCATAGCTTGAGTAATCTTGGCTGCCTGGGAAGATAAGGAAGTACCAGGACCCTAGGAGGAAGAAGTGGGAGCGGATTTACATGAAGGCCCGGAGGCCGGAGTAGGCAAAAATGCCTCTGTAGGTATCGAGTCAATTTTCACCTCCGGAGATGTATCTACCGGGGCTGCTCTCCTCTTGTCGGCGTTCTATCGTGTGTACTCGGCCTTTATACGCTGGATATTTGCGGAGGAAAAAAAGGGTAACCTCAAAGTCTGTAGTAGCATCTTGACGAACTCCAGTACGCTGGTATAACTCTGTGATCAGCACCGTGAATGGAAGGGAGGTATGCTTTTGTTTGGCCCTCATGGCCATCTCTTGCTGAATAATATACCCCATGTCAATGCTCTTCTTGGACATAATCGACCAAAGGAAGGCTGCCTTAGGATGGCGGAGAATGGACTCATTCTGGGATGGCATAATTGAGCTTCTGATGAATCAAAACCAATATCGTGTTGCTACACTCACGTCCCTCTTCTCGATTGATACTCCTGCATCAATCCACCTAGGGGTGGTGTTAGAGATGAGGGGAGCCAGCCAACCCTTCATGTCATCTAATGATACTGTAGTGGTAGCCAGATTGGGGTAGTCAAAGTCTGACATCCTGTCAAGTACCGCGTTGATGTAATCATGACTATAGTGCACTAATGTCCCCCGTACCATAATAGACCCCATCGGTCTGAACTCACTGGCCTTTTTCTTGCTTTTAGGAACCAGATCACCATATGCAGAGTAAAACTCCTGGACCCATGTAGGGATATATGGGCCTCGGGGTCTGCTAAACTGCTCAAACTGATGGTACTGGAGTTTCTCCCTTACCCTGGAGTGTCTGCCCTCTAGGCCCTCTGTAGATAGTAGCTTCACCTCAAGAATAGTTCGCAACCCATCAACTTTTAGTCTGTTGAGTAGCCTGGGAGTAAGAACTACCGGTGGTACTAGAGCTATAAGAGGTGTCAGAACTGGCACTGTATCTACTGGAGAAGGATTGGTAGATGCTGGGATTCTAGATGAGTCAGGACGAGATCTAGCACGGAGCTTTATCCTCCGGGATTGTAGTGGCTGGTCGTTCTCTAGCTCAGATAGTGCAGCCTGGGAGTCAATCGACTCTCTCACCTTGCCAGAGTTGTGCACCGAAACCTCAACAACTAGCTTCTTGCCTTTACCCTTGCCTTATGTTTGAGGCTATGTTCTTCCCTTTTTAGGAGGGTTGGTTCCCCCTTCGTTTATGACTACTCCATGTGCTCGTTTATGGGACGGCATGTCAAGGTTGGTCCTAGCCATATCTGCAAACACATTGTAGAAAGTTAGAAACAGGTCAGACAAAGATGCAGAAAAATAGTAGTAGATAGACTAACCGAACCAGTCGGCGAGTCGCCGAATCACTTTTGCGAGCCAGATCGAGCTCACCGAAAGGATTGGCTCAAAATTTCTCAGAAAAATTGGCATGTCGGTGATGGAAAGGGTCTTTCGGCTAGCAAGGATTAGCCCGCCAAAAGTTACAGTGCATTTTATGGGTTAGGGGCGCAGAAAGGGCGATGAAGAAGGACTTTCAGCGAGTCGCCAATTGCACTTGGCGAACTCAGGCTTCTCTCCAAAAGTTTCAGAACCTAACTCAAGATTAAGCATGAAATTAAAGGTGATATGGGGACATTTGGAGAATTGCCGTGTGGTTCGACGAGCTCGACCCAACTCGCCAAACGGCCCAACATAGCTACTTTCAACCCCAACTTCCAAATTCGACCCTATAGCCCCCAAAAACAAAAATCAAACCATGCACCCATTCAATTAAACCTAGAGCCATACTACCCATACCCTCGGGATACTAAGACTTCTCCCAATTTGTCCAAATTTGGCCATTTTATGACTTTTCCCTTAAGAATAACGTCAACCACTCCATCATTGGGTAAATTATGTCATTTGACCGAAATGCGGGTTACTTATACTTCACCCAACTAGACCCAACAACATGCAAGCACAATCCCAAAATTTTAATCAATTTTAAGGTACAAAATACTCAAGAATTCAACAGTATAGGCATTACGGGCAAGATATTCAAATTAAAATAGGCATACATGCATACAATTACGATCAGAGAGACCCAACACACATCACTAAGATAAAAATCATTGCATAAGAGTAACAATCTCTAAAAATAAATTTGGGGTTCGAAAAACCAAACTTAGAAGCCAAATAAATACTTTGAAATGCTAGGCGGCAAAGAAGTCCAACTCTGAACACAAACTTGATGACTAAAATGCGATAAAAACATAAAAATTTAGAATACTATAGTGTGGGTGTGATTTTGGTAAGTTGAATAGTGAAAGAGTTTTATCTTTTGAACCTTTGGCCTTAAAACCGTTCAGTTCTAGCCCATTCAGCGACATTAGTCTTGTTCCCTGACCCACTGGGCAACACGCCGAGTGGGCACTTACCTCGCCGTGTTTTACAGGACCTTCAGTTAAGGTGGTGGTCCAAAAGGCGGACAAGATCCAGATCACTGACTTGGTCGACGATTCCCCAATCTGCTCTTGGGCTTGTCGAGTTTTACAGACTGAAACCCTAGAATTCCTTGAGTCCAACGGCGGTCCATGTCAGGTTCGCCGACTTCTTCAATTAGTCACCAATTGGACTGTTAGCTCGCCAACCTGCACTTTTCAAACACATGCCACACTTCAACCTACAAAATCAACACACGATTATTTTCTAAAACAAAAACGAAGTCATAAAACCTTGGGTTGCCTCCCAAGAAGCGCCTTAGTTAACATCGTGGCACGACGCAAGTCCTCACTCAAACTTCATTCTTGGGGTTGACCTTAGTGTCACTAGGAAACCCCTCTTGTTGTCTTGGGTAGATATGAGGCAATACATGACCCATGAGGGTCTCAATTAGCTGGATAGATCTGGAGTGAGAGGCACTCATCTAATTTAGTATTTCGACATTTTCCCTTATCTCATCCAACACTCTATCATGCTCATTGACCTTTTGGAGAATGATTCAGAGCATTTCTTCGACGCATCTACCCTTATTGTCCTTGGGACTCATGTGGGGGTACGTATCTATCTTTCCTTTTGCACATTACCTCTAACTCGATGACTTTATTGGCCAAGACATCCAGCTGAGTCAACAATGTGGCCGATTCTTGGTCGTATTCTGTCTCCTTGTTGGTCTTAATCATGCCATCAATGAGTTGGGCTACTGTTTCATAGGGTTGTTGTATCAAACAACCCGAGAAGAGTTGATCAACTGTGCTTCTATTTTCGGGATCAAGACCTCTGTAGAAGCATCTTTTCTGGAATTCCATGAGTTGGGCAATGTTGCAAGAGAGCCTTAAGCGGTTGCCAGAACTCATAAATTGTCTCACCCTCCAGTTTCTTGAAGGTTAGGATGTCCTCCCTAAGACTCATCAATCTCAAAGGACGCTGATCCATTGGGTCACCATTGCTACCATATATGCTCAATTTCTCTGCTCAACAAGCAACACGAAAACCAAAATTGAAAGTAAGTATATTCAACTATAAGTAACAAGAACAAAATTCAACTTAACTAAAGAATCATAATCAACAGAACTCCCCGGCAGCGACGTCATTTTGATTGATAATGTTTCAAGGACACTTCATCAAATTCTAAGTATCAACAATCGCTAGTCAATATAATAACCAACCTAAATGAGTTGGGGTCGAATTCCACAGGGAGTGGTATGTGTTTAAGATTCAAGAGCAAAGTAAGAATATGTTCAAGTCATTCATAGGAATAGATATTTGTGAATAAAAACATAATTCAAATTAAGGATGACATGAATGTCAAATAACAAGAGGTTTTGGTTTCAACTATCAGCTACAACAACAACAAATAGCACGAATTAAAAAGTAATGAGACGGGTTCTTGGGATGTGATTGGATTATAGGCTAATATAGACAAATTGGTGATTGTAACTGTTAGTATATAGCTGTAAATCAGTGAATAAGCTAGACTTTAGTGGGAATAAACTTTCTCTAGAACAATTTACCCCGAATCAAGTTGGTTTCTCTCGAACACCAACAAGCATGCAAATAAGAACATCCTACCTTTTAGTCCATTCACTCTCTCGAGCTGAATGCGTGGAAAAATGTTAAGGATTCACTCTCTCGAGCTGAACCCATGACAACCCAATATCCACAGACTATCAATTTAGTAATCTTGGTTTTCAAACCTCTCTCGAGCAAGCAAAAAACACGAAGGTAGAGTTGCATTTGCAACTACAACCCTTTACATTAAACCATAATTGCTGATTGAAATCACTTTTAAACAACATTAAAACTAACAATTAGCAATACCCACAAGCTAAATCAACCCATAATCACATAATCACACCCCAAGAATTGGGGTTTTAACTAGACATCATAAAAAGATAGAAATCATTACCCAATTGTGTTTCCATCAACTGGGTAAGATTAATTTCGTCTTTACAAATGTCCAAGTTGAAGAATCTCCAAGAATTCCAATTTCTCAAAAATGGAAAACTTCAATTCGTCAAAGCTTAAGAAAAGTTTTAACTCAATACTCAATTCAAAATTCAAATTCAAAAAATTGAAACTAAGATTATGATAAAAGATCCTCATATTAATTTATGTAAATGTATTTATAGTCTCCAAAAATATGCTGCGAAGGACCATTCGGCGCAGTAAGTTAGGCTTGCCAATCAACTCGGTGATCTGTCCTTTGATCAAGTTCATCGCCTTTCTGCTTTGGCCTTCAGCATCCTCAAGTTCTGTAACTTTGGACAATCTAACACTGCATCGCAGAACCACTCGGTGACACGCCGACTACTCCTTTCTATCGCCAACTTGACTTTCTCGTTCAGGGTTTGCCACTCTGGAACTTTAGGCGAGGTAATGGCCATTCGACGACACGCAAAAGGGACTCGGCGATCACCAGGTCTTTATTTCTTTGCTTTTTTAGCTCGCTTCATTCTTTTTTGCAAGTTTGTGTCCATGCTTTGTTCCTTGATCCAAACACCTGGAAATCAAGGGTTTTACATCAGTTATTGGCACAAAACAAGCATTTGAGGACATAAAATCTATCCAAATAAATCCCTAAATGAGTCCAAATCATGAACTCACAAGTGTCTTCGGTAGTTGATGTTGATATATTGCCAAAAAAGGTAATTCTCCCTCATCAGGTCAGTGAGCCTACAAGTACCTTTGGTCCTTCTACTTCTGCTTCTCCTGGTCCTTTTACTATTGTACCCCCTCTCACTACTGTTGTTGCTGCTACTGCCTCCCAACCTTCTATCACCCAGGCCATGCTATACAAGATGTGCCATCTGGCTCAATCTGCTATTGTGCGTGCCTTCCAGGTTGAGGCAGTTGTGCCTGGGTTAATAGAGCGAGCGATTGCTACTGCTTTGGCCCCGATTAGGGATGAGATGAAAGAGTATCAGGAGTTGATTGATGGCCACATACTTGCACTAGATGCCATTGCTGTGAGGGTAGAGGCTTGTGAGCAGGGTCGGCGTGATTTTACTGCTGTGATGGCCTAGAAGGCCGATGTTGCTGTGTTGAGGATAAATATGGATGAGCTAAAGTCCATATATTTGTCGATGTTGTTCGGAACTGTTGAGATTCTTGAGATCCCGAGTGCAGATGTCCCTGCTAGTTCAAAGATTTCTCAAGTTACTACGATCAGAGATGTTGATAGAGAGGATACAACTAATGAGTCTGAGGTTAAGACTGATGAGGAAGAGTTGGGTGTCCATGATGTGTCTATGTACGATGATCTGGAGGACCTTGAGGGGTCCATGGTTCAGACTGCGATTGAGGCATCACTCAGAGATACTTTGATGGTAGGCTCCAGTGGAGCCATAGATGTTGTTGCACCGGGCACTGATGCCCAGATGACGGAGTCACAAAGATGCCAAATTCACCCCAAGCTTAGCCTAGTAGGAGGATTTTGGACTGCTTTTCTATTTTTATCATGTTTTATTTCTATACCTACCTCTTTTGGGTTGTTTTGTGGATAGTTGTTATTTTTGTTTTGTGAATGTTGGATCTTATCTTGTGTTTTTATATATATTGTTTTGATCCATTATATTTGTCTTTTGTTTGAATTGCAAATGGATTTTAATTGATTTTAAAAATTGCCACCCCTTGATGTGTTTGAATATGGCTGTTCTGTTGCAATTTCGAGTGTTAGTTTTGATCAATACCGATGACTTGAATAGTGATCTCAATTGAACGATATTAGCGTGTGGCTACGATGAGGCATTTTGAGTTGCATAGGTCATATGTGAACTCCTAGCATCTCGTTGTGACTAGCCAGTTTTTGAGTTGATCTCTTGTGATGATCATTGGATGTTAGCTGAAAATTGTAGAATCTTGTTTGATGATTGTGTGGAATGCCATGTGTGGTGAGGTTGTTTTGAAATATGTGCTTGATAATACCTAGAACCTTGCTCTGTTAGTCCAATTGATTGATGTAAGCAAGCAATTGAAATGATCTTAGGCACAATTTGTGAAGAGTGAACCTAAATTTCTACCATACCTCTTTGTGGCCACCTTGTGAGAGTGTGAACATAGCTTGGAACCCTTTGAGCCTATCCTTTTCTTTGGAAGAAACTTGAACAACTATTATCTCTTTGTCCCATCACCTATAACCTTCATGAAGTATTGGTTAGTTTGAATAGCCAACTTAGGCCAAAAGCCTAAGTTGGGGGTGGGTGAAAAAGAAAGAAAATCAAGAAATGTGAAAAATCTACCTTTGAAGGATAATGTTGAAAAAGATGGAACCCCTCAATAGAAAAAAAACTTATAAAAGAGAAAGAAAAAAAAAGGTTGAAACCGAAAAAGATTGAAAAAGAGAAGAGTTTATGAAATAAAGCTTGTGAAAGGAGCAAAAGAAATGGGGTGTCTAATGAGTCATGCTTAAATGAACAATAGGGTGGATTGTGAACAACATAAAGTGTGAAAGAGAAGAAGAAAAAGTGAATTGCAGGCCATACTTCAGGAGGGAACTAACCCCCATTACAAGCTTTGAAAGACCTTTGTGATCTTGAGTTAGCTGAAAATTATGTTGATTGGAAAATAAGGGCAAGTCTATGGGTAAAGTCATGCATGTGTTCATCTTTGGGAGCGTGAGAGTTGTATTTAATTCCAAAATTATAAATTGTTGATGAATCTTGTGTGGAAATGGAGTCATTCTTCATGTAAGGGCATTCAAATGCTTTTGTTGAGCTTGAACTTGCATTTGAAGCAAACATTTTGAGCTTGAGTTCTTTTTGATGATGGTTAGTCAAAGTTTGAAACTTAGAGTGCACAATTGAACATTGTATGTGTAGTTTGACCCTTTTGTGTGCATTCGTTTTGAGTTTTGAGAAGCACTATTTGTAGACATCCTTGTTGATTGATCTTGTGTTTTACTTGAGGACAAACACAAGTTTAAGTTGGAGGTGTTGATGAGTCTGGGATTTCGACTCAGTTAGGGTTTGTTATTCGTAGTATTAGTGTCATCAATTCATATTTTGTGCTCTAAACTGATGTTTTAATGTTAATTTGCAGACATAAAGGTAGAAGAGTAAGGCAAGGACAAAACCAGGGAAAAATGAGAGAAAAAGATGAAAAAGGCTTAAGATAGTAAAAGCTGAGAATCACCAAAGTCATTCAGTGGCTCGCCGAGTGGCATTTCAGCTGTCCTAAAGTTCCAGACTGCCAACCCTGGGTAGAAGCCAAATTGGCGATGGAAATGGACAGTCGGTGGACCACTAAATTGATCGGCGACTTTGATCCTGATCGCTTAAAATCACAGCACTCTGAGGTTAAAGATACAAAGTGAGACAACGAGGAAATGCGTCGCTTGGCGCATCGCCAACTTGGTCGGCAATGCACAACTAAATACGCCGATTGACCCCGAAGAACAAAATTTGAGATCGTATAAACTGAATTTCAAACCGGTGAAATGAAGAACAATCAGATCTTGAGTAAATTTTCCCATTGTTGAACTTTGAAATTTGGTTTTGAACATTACTTTCCTTAGTTTTAGGAGTTTTCTAGTAGATTTTGAGTTGGTTTTTTGATATTGAGCATGTTGGATCATTGTAAAGACTTGGATTACAATACCCAGATTATGGAGAACGTAAGTGGTATTGATTTCTTCCTTTTTATGATTTGTGGCTAAAGCCCACATTCTTGGTGTGTGATCATGTGATTATTTGCTCTAATTAGCTTATGGGTGTTGTTGTTTACTGATTTAAACGCTCATTCGAAGTGGGTTTGATTGATAGTTGTGTATTAACCCATGAATTGTAGTTGCAAATGCAGTTCTAATTTAGTGTTCTATGTTACTTGAGAAAGAGGTTTTAGAATTAAAGTTATCGATTGATTATTGTAGTGATTGGGTTGTTGGGGGTTCAGCTCGAGAGAGTGAATCTCAATTTTATCGTACCTATCTAGCTCGAGAGAGAGTAGATAAATTAAGGTATTAGGCTGCTTATTGATATGAGTAATGCTATCAAAGACACTTAATCCAACTCTAAGAGTCAACGATCGTTAGCTAGTATATAACCCAACCAATTGGGTTGGGATCGTTCCCACAGGGAGTGGTACATGTTTGAGAATCAAGAGCAAAGTACAAATATGTTCAAGTCAATCATAGGTAAAGACATTTACGAATAAAAGCATACTTCAAATTTAGGGTGACACAAGTGTCAAGTAACAAAAAAGGGTTTTCGTTATACCTAACAACTACAACAACAACAAACAACACAAATTAACAAGTAATGAGACGGGTTCTTGGGATGTGATTGTATTATAGGCTAATATAGATATGTGGGTGATTGTAACTATTAGTAATTAGCTGTAAATCGGTGAATAAGCTAGACTTTAGTGGGGATAAACTTTCTCTCGAACAATTTACCCCGAATCAAATTGGTTTATCTCGAACACAAACAAGCAGAAATTAAGAACAACCTACACTTTAGTCCATTCACTCTCTCGAACTTAATTTGTGGAAAAGGGTTTAGGATTCACTCTCTCGAGATGACCCATGACAACCCAATACCCACAAACCATCAAATTAGTAATCTTGGTTTTAAAACCACTCTCTCGAGAAAGCCAAAAACACGAAGGTAGAGTAGCATTTGCAACTACAACCCTTTAAATTGAACCACAATTACTGATTGAAATCACTTTTAAACAACAATTATACTAATAATTAACAATACCAACAAGCTAAATCAACCTATAATCACATAATCACACCCTAAGAATTGGGGTTTTAGTTAGACATCATAAAATGATAGAAATCGTTACCAAATTGTGTTTCCATCAACTGGGTAAGATTAATTTCGTCTTTACAAAGGTCAAAGTTGAAGAATCTCAAAGACCCACTTCCAATTTCTCAAAAATGGAAAACTTCAATTCTTCAAAGATAAGGAAAAGTTTAGTCTCAATACCCAGAGTTCTAACTCAAAAATTCTATATTATGAAACTGATTATGAAAAAATCTTTTAAAACTAAGAATTAAAAAATGTATTTATAGTCGCCAAAAATATGCTACGAAGGACCATTCGGTGCAGTAAGTTGGGATTGTCGATCAACTCGGTGATACGCCCTTTGGTCAGTTCTATTGCCTTTTCGATTTGGCCTTTAGCAACTTCAAGTTTTGTAACTTTGGTTGATCCAATCACTGCATCGCGGAACCGTTCGGCGACACGCCTACTGCTCCTTTTTCTTGCCGACTTGATTTTCTCCTTCAGGGCTTGGCACACTGGAACTTTAGGCGAGGTAATTGCTACTCGGCGATTCGCCCAATGGATTAGCCGATCAACAGGCCTTCATTTCTTCGCTCTTTCAGTTGCCTTGTTCGTTTTTGCTCGTTAGTGTCCATGCTTTGTTCCTCAACCCGAATATCTGGAAATCAAGGATTTTACATCAGAAATTGGCACAAAATTAGCATTTGAGGATACTAAATCTATTTAAATAAAGCCCTAAATAAGTCCAAAATGTGGACTCATCAACACCCCCAACTTAAACTTTTGCTTGTCCTCAAGTAAAAACTCAAGTTCAACAGTTCAAAAAGGATGTCTCAAACAGTGCTATACAAGACTCAATCATGAATGCACACAAAAAGACTCAACTTACTCATGCAAGGATCAATTGTGCACTCAAAGATTCAAGTTGTTACTCACCATTATCAAAGATTATCAAGTTCACAATACTAGCTTTAAATGCAAGTTAAAGCTCAACAAAGGTACTCAAATGCCCTCACACAAAGAGTGATTCCATATTCATACACAATGGTTCAACAATTTATAGATTAGGAATCACAATCGACACTCACACTCACAAAGATGAACACATTCATGACTTCACCCATAGGTTTGCCCGTATTTTCCAATCAACACTCACTATAAGAAAAACTCTTATTTAAGACCAACATTTAGGGATGAGCTACTAATCCCGTCTCTAAAGATATATGTATTGGGACGAGATTATATTTCAATCCTTATTTGCATATTCTATTGTGAAGATACTTAATCCGGTCCATAAATAACATATTAACTGGTCCCAAATTCTAATAAAAAAACTTAGGGCATGACTTTTAGCAAAAATTTAATACTACAGTAGTAAAAAAAACTTTTGTTTTTTTCACCAAAATTTAGGCGCCAGTTTTTTAGCCAAAAAGGAAAAACCCTCCTCTGTTTTCTAAAACCTGATTGTAAAACTTAAAAAGCAAAATAAAACACTTCGTCTGCTGGTCACAACTTCCCTATAGCTAGTCGATTTCTTCATCAACAATCGATCGTTGTTCTTCGCTCAACTACGATGTCCGACAACCAATCTTAACATAAAGTTTTTTCCATCGCAACTTTGTCTTCTTTGTTGTATAGTTCCTGCAATCAACTGCTCGGTGAAATAGATCGTATAGGTTTGCTTCTTCTTCTAACCAAGTTTCTATTATTTTGAATTGCACAAAATGTACATGGAGTTTTTATTGTTTTATTTAAGTTATTCTGCTTCTTGTTCTTCCTATTTTCTAACATTATGTAGGTTAAAAGTTTCTTACTCTGATCTGTTTTCTTATGTACAATCAGTGAAACATTATTGGGTTGAGTTTCTAATAGCAGTGACTCGATTTTGTTAACTGTTGTATGTGCCTGAAGATTCATATTTTGTATAGAGTGCATATTCTATTTGAAAAGTCTAATTATTTCGCTAAGAACATATACTAATTTTCTGTGTTACATGTAACTTTTATTTACATGTAATTTTCTCATTGTCTCTTCTATTTTATATTGTGTTTCTATTAGATTTCTTAAGTATCTGCTGATTACACTTTGTTGTAATTTGCTTTCTTGTTCAAGTTTGATTGTTGTTTTATGGCGAGTATAAGGATTCATGTGGTTTAGCCTAGTTCTATGTATCATTAGTTTAGATTTGTGTTTTTGTCAAGAACTTTCGTCAATCATGTTTCAATTTTTTTTTCTTATTTCATTCAGCTAGTTTAATTAAATGCATAGCTGCTTGTTCACTTTTCTGTTCAAGTTGATTCAGCTTCGTCCTTATTGCTCTAGAATAGCCTGAAAATTTCCTAGTTCAACCTTTTCTTGCAATTTTGATCCTAACTCAGACGTCTACTTGTGAAACTATTGTTCGAATCTCTCTTTAGTACTTGTCTAAGTTCTGTTTCTTTGCTGCCCGTTATAGCCTAGTATCTCGTGATTGGTTTTTAACATGACTTTGTGGTTCATATGCACTTTTTACGTGGTTAATGAAATAATTCATGGTTCTATTTTTTTTTATAAAATCTAATTTTTTTAGCTGATTCAAGGTTCTGTATAAGCTTGCAATTTGACAACATCCTGATTTGCCAAGTTTAGTTCTCCGTGGCTGCACATGTGAGCTTATTGTTGTTATTTCGAAGGTTATATACTACATTTGACGGATTGAGTTGTATGTTTCAAGTTGCAGCACTCTTGATTACATTTTTCTCTACTTTAAGTTAGTTTATCTCTCTTCTCTTGGGGAAACACTAATTTTAGGTTCAAATAGTTGTTTGGATAAGTTGATAATGTTGTCATGAATATTTCAATGAATCTAAGTGTGTGAATGTTGTCTGACGTGACTCTAATTTCTGGCATGTTGTTGTTACTAAATTGCGTCATGAGCTACTGTAAATAGAAATTTGGTCATGATTCATGTTACATGTTGCTATTTTGCGAGAGAAATAAGAACTAGACATGTTACATGTAACTTTTAAAGTAAAATATACTTACATAATTGTAATGTTTATGTTAAGAAGGGGAGGCGAGACTCGCAAACAATTGTATTGTATCTATAAGGTCCATACATTTTCCATATAACTTATGAAGGAAGAGAACTATGGGCGTGTGATATTTGCCGCTTCGTCAAATTTAAAGAGGAAGCATCATAACTACATAAGAGGTACTTTCGTGTTCCAGAAAGTTTTGCATATGAATTTCGTGGGGTTAGACTCCATGTGTGGTTCTAGTGATTATGTGTTCCAAAAAGTATAGAAAACTTTGTAGCTTGTAGCAATGAATATAGGATAACATTCTCTTTTCTGATTGCTCCTTTAGGTTGAAACATATAGTTCTGATAGGAAATTGTGATTTGTAATTTTCTTAGTTCTTTCTTTAGTATTGTTTTAAGATTCAAGTAAATCAACTATATAGTAAAAATCTTTTTCTGCTTTCTGTATTTTATCTTTGAGGAGGAGGTGTGGAATGTCAACCATTTCCAACGAAAAATGACTGAACCTATTGATTTTTAATCTAAAAAAAATGACTGATTTTTACTTTGTGAGTGATTTTTAGCTAGTGACAGAACCTATTGTTTACTCGTAATCTCGAACAAATGACTAAACTTGTGATGCAGAAACAACTTAAGAAGTTGTTGATGTCTCTAGTCCTTCTCTAGTTATTCCTCAATCGTAAGTCGGTGCCCTTCTCTATAGCATCCAACATGTAATTTCTCCCTAATCCATATTTTCTTGCTTCTTTGAAGTAAGAAAGATTCTGCTTGTATTGATAACTTCTCGACTCTCTTAATTCCTTCCTCTCTGTTAGATTTTCAATGTTTGCAAAAAAACACTACATCTTTTATCTCTCTTTGATGAACTAAGTATGTCTATTCTATGTAAAATCTCCATCTTAATTTGTGTGTGTATCTCAGCTGTTTGTATATGTACTCCTTTGACAAAAAATCAGTTTGGGCTCTGCAAGTATGGTAGATCATTCCCCCCCAACTCGCAGCTATCACTTGGTTCTGAAACTTCTTCCGTTTCTTCCTTTTAATTTTCAGAATTACTTCACTTTTAATCTCGAACAAATGACTATTTTTTCCAGGTTCTATAGAGAAGGAAAGAGGACAAGGACTTAAAAAGTCTACCATCTTCACTAGTCAAGGAATGCAAACGATTTATAAGAACTTCGCGGTTGAGAAATGCACCCAAGAAGTTGAAGCAAGTAAGAGTTTTTCAAACATGTATTTTTTACAAATCTGTTATGTTTTTAATTTTTCTGATAAACTCTTATATTACATTTAGTGCGTCCAAGTGCTATAGGAAAGGGTCTAAAGCAAAAATCTGGATCTTTGAGCTCATTATTTTTTTCTTCTTTCAGTTTAGAAGCCAAATATCTCAAGTAAGAAATTGCCATCTCGAAAACATCTCTAGCTAAGAATCCACTTTTTTTTTTTAAAAAATAAATGTAAATATTACCATTAACAGCACAAAAACAATACACTTAAAGAGAACCTAATCTCATGACCATCTTCTAGGAAGAGTGTCATAAGAGTTAAGCCTCCAACAAGTCACTAATTACACAAAGAACTTTTGTATCAAACTACCACATCTATGAGACTTTTTTGACTGTCTCACTACGTCTAATCTTATTACAAAATCCTGTTTAATCTGTGTAATTACTTTGTCTGTATTCATACTGACCCCTCAAAACACCTTCTTGTTTAATGTTATTATCCTTTAAGTGCATGAGTTGATCTTACTTTATGCAAGGATTGTTTCTTGTCACCTTCTAAAGTCTATGATTCTTGATGTACTATAGTCCTCTAGATAGCTTGAGGTGTAGTCTATAGTTCAATCATTCTAGCGATATGTGTCTTCTTTAGACTAATGAAATTTGTATTTTTATATCTTATTTTATGCCGGGATCTGTTTTATATTTTCTGTACAGCTGCATAACGACACAAACTTTTTAAAAAAAAATTATGCATTGCTGCAACATTACTGCCAGCTTCTCTGTTTTAGTGTTTTCTGCACTGCTGCAACAACTGTATCATCTGCATAAAGAATGTGAGCTATTTTCACTTAGTGTTTCCTTCTTTGTCCTGCATAAAAAATGTGATTGCACCTCATGTGGATACATCATTTTATGAGGATTGTAGTTTTCTTTTCTTCCAATATATCAAATACCTTGACATTCTGTTCCTTTATTGTCATTCTTTTGAAGTCTCAACTTCTTAGCTATTCTGATGTTTCGTATGTTATATTAATTTGTAAGATTCCAGCATTTGTCAATTACATCAATAAATTTTTCAACTTCCAACAACATTTTATAAAATATAGAATAATTCTTTTTCTCCATTCACCACACGCTAAAATCAGAAGGGACAAGTCTGAAACAGTCTTTGGTACCCGTGCTTAGTTTCTAACCCATACATTTGTGCTTTTATAGACAGGACAACCCCTAGAGCTGGCTCTTGAATATGTAATTATAATGGTTAGAAAATGGGGGAAAAGGTATAAAAGTCAACTTGGAATTGAAACAAATACAAAGTGATTTAATTGGACGACAACTTGCGTTTTCTAAATCAATGCAATCACATTGTTTTCTTGCGTTTTCTAAATCAATGCAATCACATTGTTTTCTGCCATCTTCCTCTGTTTTATTGTTTTATTATGAGGCCTTACGAACTTCTTCATCGACTTCAGTTATACATGCATCATATATATTTGTATCAACACTCACTAAGTGCTTCAGCAGACCACTATTCAATTGGCAGTTCAAGAAACTTAACACATACAAGAATGATACTCAACACATCCTAGTAGAAAGAAAAATTGACCTCCCACAACTTGAGCAGCATAGGATTGTCCTTTAATGTGTAAGGCCCGACTTGTAGGATCTGATACCTATCCTTTGTAGATTGGAATTTGAATATGAAATATTGTTTTGGGTGCAACATTAAGAACATAATTACAGAACTTTCGTAATTATGTTAGGCTATGTTTTTAATTTTCTACGTAGCTGCATACCGACAAACTTTGTTTTAAAACTTTCTGCATATACTGCTGTCAACTTCTCTGCTTTACCATTTTCTGCCCTGTTGTTGTTCATCCAAAACGTGCCCATTTTCTATTTTATCATTATTGCAAAGTTGTTTTACTAAATGTTATGTAGCTATTGTTTGTCAAAGTAAATATTGGATTCTTGATTAATGTATCGGGAATTTTTTATAATAGTTTTTTCTTATTTCTTGCAGTTTTTTTTAGATGTTTTGGGATATCACTTGACAAAGATTTAGCATTACATTTTCTGCCCAACTTTTGTTCATCCTTCACTGAACATACAAGTTTTGAAGATACACTAAGTCATTAATATTAGTTTTCTATGAATGTTATGCAAAACCTTGAATGTTATCTATGCTTTTTGTTAATTAAACAAATATTGAAACTAACACCATGGGATGTTAACAGATTTATGGTAATCAATTGCAGTCTTTATTTCTATCGTCCTGCCTCCTCTCTCTATATCATCCTTCTTTTTTGTATCCATATTTTTAGTGGTAATTAATTTGATATTTGTTGATGAGTTTCTTTTGATATCAATGTTTGTATGACTAGTGGTGGTCAATTAGAGAACAATATTATTGATTGTCTTTAAAGGTCAATCTATGACCAAAATTGTTGCTTGTCTATAATGAATAATCAAGGACTAGAAATGATGTTCTTCTTTAAAGCTATTTTAGGACCAGGTTATTGTTCGTCTTTAAAACTTCTCTAGGACCAGTTTTTTATGGTCGCTAGAGCTATACTAGGAGAAGATTGTTAATGTTCTCTAATGCTATTCGAGGACGAGGTCACACTCGTCTCTAATGATTTATTGGGACCAGGTTGCGGAAGGTCGCAAATGAGGTTTAACGACCTTAATACATATATATAAATGGCCTATTTGAGACTAGATATCTAGTCTCTAAAAGGATTTCACGACCATAAATTTTTCTCGTCTCAAAAACCATTCAGGGACTAGTTTTTTCAACTCGTCCGTATTGACCAATAGCGACGGCAATTTCTAGGATGGGTGACGACCAGATTTTTCTGGTCTCAATTGCGCATTTGGGACCAGATTTGCACTTTCAGGGACTAGATTTCCCTTCCTTAGAGACTCTTTTTCTTGTAGTGACTTGTTTCAGCTCACTCAAGATCAAAAAGGTCTTTTCAAGGCTTATAACGAGGCTGAGTGTAAAGGTATGATCATTTAGGCTCAGTGACTTCTATCCTCATGAAATGTGGTGTGAACAACACTTTCTTTCCTTCTCTTCATCATTCTTATTTATGCTCATAGGTCACCCCATTATTCACTTTCCATGGACTACCGGACACCCCATTTTCTTTTGCACTTTCACAACATTATTTAATAACGTTTTAGTTGTTTTTCTTTTTCATTCTTTTCTTCTTTTTTCTCTTTTTTTTGTATGGAGGTGTTCCATCTATCTCAAAACCATGGGTCAAAGGGGACTTCTTTGCACTTCTTGATTTACCTT
Organism: Solanum verrucosum; assembly: GCF_900185275.1. Lineage (NCBI taxonomy): Eukaryota > Viridiplantae > Streptophyta > Magnoliopsida > Solanales > Solanaceae > Solanum > Solanum verrucosum. Next base: position 412,133 of record NW_026020312.1, on the reverse strand, counting down.
TTCTTTTCACCACACCCCCAACTTAGGCTTTTGGCCTAAGTTGGCTATTCACATAAATCACAAGTCATGAGGATTAAGGGTAATGGATCAAGAAAGGTCTCAAGTTTCTTCCAAGAAAAGGGTAAGGCTCAAAAGGTGTTCAAGCGAAGTTTACACACTCACAAGGTAGGCCTAAAAAAGAGGTATAATGTCAAATGGTTTCACACTCTTCAAAGCTGCCCTAAGATCATTTCAAGAGATTGCGTCACTTAGTCAACCGCACCAACAGGGCAAATTCTAGGTGTCATCATACATGGTTCACAGTAAGCTCATCACACAAGGCATTAACACTAATGTCAAACAAGACTCTACACTTTTGCTAGTGTGCAATGTTCATCGTAAGAAACTCATTCGATAACCGAATAGTCACAACGAGATGCAAAAAGTTCACATATTGCCTATGCAACTTCATTTGGCCTCATCATAGCCGCACATTCATTTTTGTTCGATTATGATCACTATTCAGGTCATCCTTACTGGTCAAGACCGATACTCAAATTTGCAAGAGAACAACCACATTCAAATACAAATAAGAGGTGGCATAGCACAAAAATTTTCGGAAGGGTAAAAATTCATTTAAAATTAAAGCAAGGAGCCACAAGCTCAATCATCCACAAAAACAGTGCTAAACACAATATAAAGCTCAAAAAAACAATATATACAGAAAAATAGTCACACAAGGTAGGCCTCACCCCACCACAAAACAAAAGCTATTTGTCCTCAAATGCAAACAATAAAATATCCAAAAGTCAAATATAGATAAGACAGAGAGGGAGGTAAGTAGGGATCATGTCTAAATAGTCACTCCATTTATCTGGGCATCAGTGCCCGGTGTAGTACTCTAAACCTAGGTCTCAGCACCCGGAGTCCTCTCAGAAGTAGTGGGTCCACTAGGAGCTGCCATGGACGTCTCTATCCGAGATGGCTGGATCACTGACTGTACAATCGTCTCCTCAAGATTTGGAAAATCTCTTTATATGCTCTCCTCCCTCATCTTGATCTGCTCCTCACCAGTCTCTGCCTCCGACTCATCAGTTGTTGTGCCATCCCTATGTACATCTCCGGTTGTAGCCGGAGGAATTTCTGAAGTCTCAGAAGCATCCACATCATCCACAACATCCAGAAGTGAAGTGAAGTCAATATACTTTAGATAATCTACATCCTTCCTCAGATCTGCTACTTCGACTTTCAAAATCGTAACCTCAGAGGTCTCCCCCTGTTTGTTCTCACAAGCCTCAACTCTTGCAGTGAAAGTGTCAATGGAAGTTCGGAAGGGGGTAAGTGCGGTTAAAATTGCAGCCTCAATCATCCATGGCACAACAACCTCCAATCTAGTAGTTCTCACATCAGTCGAATGGGCCAGGTGCCCCATCTTCAGGATCATTGCCTGGGTAATCTTTGCTAGGTGGGAGGAGGTAGAGGCACTCGGGCCCTGGTGAACTGCTCAAACCGGTGAAAGGGGAGGGTTTCCCTTACCCCAGAGTATTTTCCCTCAGGTCATTCTGTAGATAACAACTTCTCCTCGAGGATAGTTCGCAATCCATCACCTTTCAACCTTTTGAGAAGCCTGGGAGAAGGTACTACTAGTTGCACTGAAGCCACAGAAGGTGCCAGAGCTGGCACTGAACCTGCTGGGGTGGAAGCTGAAGGGACTCTAGCTGAGTTAGGGGGAGATCTAGCACAAATCTCAGCCTGCCAGGACTGTAAGGGCTGGTTATCCTTTGTCTCAGAGAATGCTGTATGGGAACCTTCACTATCCGAGTTGTGCTCCGGAGCCTTATATACAACCCTTTTTCTGTTACAACCCGAGCCTATGCCCCGAAAGCAACACGGTGTACTCGACCCCAAAGGGATCTTATACAAGACTCATAGTTCATTTCATTGTATCGATAATAGAATCGTACGAAATTAAAACTTTTTATTAAAAAGCCGTATGATTCAAAACATAATAAACATTTAAAACATTTCAGCAGAAGTCTACTTGTCTCACATGGCCATCTTACTACAAACGTAGAAACCAAGATAAGTAGGGTCACAACCCTTTTACACTTGAAAAATCTAGAAAGGTTCTAACACAAAGAAGTAGAAAAAAACATAAAGCTTCTAAAATGTGTCCCCGAATGATGAGGACATACCATTGTAACTTGGGAGTCTCAATCCAAGTCTTCACTAGAACTAGCAAGTCACCTGCCGAAACCTACACTTGTAGACAATGAGGAAAATATGGAGTTAGTACACACAAATGTACTAAGAATATGACCATGCGAAAAACATGCTAAAACAGACATTTTGGTTTGGAAACCATACATGATACCAATTTCAAGATATTTCATGAACATAAGGATAAGAGGCATCAAATACAAGTATTACCAACATCCAAGACATTATCATCACATTTCCACCAATGGTGAGCTTACCATTCTCCTCATGCTCCTTCTATGTCAAGACACAATACAAGAACATATACATCAAGAAAGGCGTCTCAATCATCCTAGGGTCCCTATATATAATAGCCCTAAGACACACTTAAGTAAGATATGAAGTGGCATCCCATACTACCTCTTCACACCACACCTAACTGTTCCACTACGCCACCATAGATAAGACTCCTTACATTTCAACATATCATGCTAAACAACTCATATTACTAACTCAAGTGAAACATGCTTCATATCTTTTAGTCTACTACGACATGCATCATATCATGGAAAACATGTGTCATTTCAAATAGACATGTGAGACATACATCAATTCATGTAGACATAAAGGCAACTTGCTTCATTTGTTCATTTAGAACACATTCTTTCATTAGGAAATAAAGATTCTCACTATAGCCCTCTTTAAGCCTACTCGTGCAAATGCATGGATAGCATCCCATACTACTACCCACGCGTTGTAGAACTTTTCAAGAAACCATAATGGGTACCTCACCTAATGGGAATAAGCATTTAACCGACGTAGACTATGAGAGCTAAATCATAGAATCCAGTGTCATGTAACCCCACACCGTAAAAAGGTGATCAACTTGCCTGGGGTCGATTGGTGATTAGACTAATGGATCCACTAGCTATCCTATGTGGGCACATAGTTAAGGGTTAAAGTGTTTGCTACATGACACCCCGCCTCAACTAACATATGGGCATCCATAACAAGGGATTGCTATTACATACCCCGCCTCAACTATCGTGATAGTATCCATCCCACCCAATGACCTTTCGGTGCTTAGCCTTGATTCCCATAGAGTAGTTCATGTCATTAGTTCATTAAGGAAGAGAGATTGTTACTAGATAACCCCACCTCAACTAACGCATGGGTATTTATCTCATTCCAACTTGCATAAGTCCTTTGGGGATAGAGATTGTTAATAGATAACCCCCCTTCAACTAACGTATAGGCATCCATCTCCAAGGATTGCTACTAGATACCCCACCTCAACTATCGTATGGGCATCCATCCTCTCCCAACATGAGAATAGCTCATAGATTCAAACATGAGAATAACCTTTCATATAAGAATCCCTTAACATGTTTTAGTGAAGAGTTAAGAATAACCTTTCAAATCAACACATCATAACATTCATGATCATATAACTTCATACATGCTTTCAAGAAAAGGAAACATAAGTCTACCAACTCAAGATACATTAAAAGGGAAGAAAACCTTCCACATGCAAACATCTTCATTCGTAAGTGCATAATTGAGAATGTCCTTTCAATACTAGCACACTTGCATTCTAGGCATAGACCACACACTTATTCTTCATATCATGTTCATACTTACACTTTTCATATCACATTCATGCATCTATTCTTCACAATTAGGTTAATAAGAAGACTTCTATCAATTTAATTACCATTATGTACATAGGGAGTAACCACATCCACCATAAATGGATCACATATCAATAGATCACACTTCTATATAAACATAAGCTAAATCATGAATTTGTCTTACAAGGCCATAATAAGGTTATATAGTTGCTAGGAAAAGAATGTAATAGTGTAGGGTTAATTTTGGGAAAGAGCTAAGGACCCTTAAAGTTTTGACTTAAAAGTTTGGTCCCTTTCCGTCTTAGTTCAACCTTGGAATACTAGTGCTCGCCAAGTGCATTAGGCGATTCTCCAAGTGCACTCTTGTCCGCCCTTTGTTCTAGTAGCTCACTAAATTGGGCTGGTCATAGAGCAATTGGAGGGGAGAAGGGCGACATGCCGACCAGCTTGGCGAGCTTCCATTTAGCCCGCCCTTTGGTCCAGTAGCTAGGCCAAAGAGGCAGTCCACTTGGTGACCGTAGGCCATAAGGGTGACTCTCCCAATCCCTTGGGCAATCAACAACCTGTCGCTAAACATCCCCTCTAGGAACTAGTCCTCTATCACTCAATCATGCTAGCTTGGGCCCTTGCTTGCACCCTAGGCTTCCACCATGTTCCATTTATGTTCTAAAACACTCCACACATCCACCTAAAGTCATGCTAACCCAAACGTCAAGGCTCTAGTTCATCCTATTATTTTTCAAGTTGTTACATTTTCCTTTTCCCTTGCCTCCCTTTAGAAGCTCTTGCCTTCCCTTTTTGGGAGTGTTTGCTCCCCTTTCATTTTTCACAATACCCTGTGCTTTTTTGCGGGGTGGCATGTCGATGTTTCTCCTTTCCATATCTGCAAAACATCCAAAAAAGTTAGAAGTAATACGAGTAATATCATAGAAGAAAAGAGTTGCAGAAAGACTCGCCAAATCAGTCGGCAAGTCACTGAATCAATTTGGCGAAAAAGTTCTCAGACAAATGGCATGTCGATGATGGGAAAGGCCTTTTGGAAAATCACCGACATCATTCGGCGAGCATGACTTAGCCCGCCGAAAGTTACAGTGCATTTAAGGATCACGGGTGCAGACAAAGGGCGATCAAGAAAGACATTCGACGAGTCGCCGAGTGTACTAGGCGAACTCAGGCTTCTCACCGAAAGTTATAGAACCTTTTTCAAGATAAAGAATGAAATTAAAGGTGATCAGGGGAACTTCAGCGAACCACAGAGTGGTTCGGCGAGCTCGACCCAGATCGCCAAACGACCCAACGTGCCTAATTTCAACCCAACTTCTCAAATTCAACTACGCAGCCCCCGAAAACAAAATCAAAACATGCGCTATTATAATTAATATAAGACCCATTACACCCATGCCCCCGAGATACTCAGACTTCTCTCGAATTGGCCAAATTTTGCCATTTGATGACTTTTGCCCTTAAGAATGACGTCAACCGCTCCATCATTGGGTAAAATAAATCATCTGGCAGAAATGCAGGTTACTTAGACTTCATTCGACTAGAAATAACAACATGTAAGCACAACCCCAACAACTCAGGAATTCAACAATACTAGCATAATTAGTTGAAATTAATAAAGGCACACACATACACAATTATTATCAGGGAGGCCCAACACACATCACTAAGATTAAAATCACTTGCAAATGAGTACAAATTGCTAAAAATGAATTCGTGGTTCGGAAAACCAACCTTAGATGCCGAATAATCTAGAGTTGAAAAGCTAGGTGACAAAGATTCCAACTCCGAGCACACAATCAATGACTCAAATATACTAAAAATGCTAAAATATAGACTACTAAAGTGTGGGTGTGAGTTTGGGAACTTCAAAAGTGAGGGGAAGTGAAAGAGTTTGAAAGTTTAAACCATTAGCCTTTAAAACCCGTCCAATTCATGTTTGTCAAATCATTGAGACTATCTCTTCTATTTGTCCATCCTCGTACACCTTGGGATTTATACACTCGTGAGGGGGAATGAATCAGTCTTTCTTTTTGTCCGGTGCTTCTAATTCAATGATATTTTTGGCCACTAGATCCAGCTGAGTCAATAATGTGGCCAAAATCTGGTCCTTCTCAGTATCTTTGTTGGTCTTGTCCATGAGATCAAGGCGCTAGGTTGCTATTGTGTAGGGTAGTCGCGTGAGACCCCTCGGAGACATTTGGTCAACCACTCCTTTATTTCCGAACCAAGATCTCTATAGAAGCAGTCCAGTAGCATGTTATTTGAGATTCCATGAGTTGGGCACTGTAACAATAGTGATTTAAATCTCTGCCACAACTCATGGACTGACTCACCCTCCATTTGCTTGAAAGTTAGGACATTATCTGTAGGGATCATCATTCTTAAAGGAGGGTGGTCCATTCGGTCACTGTTGTTATTAGATTTGCTCCAATTCTGTGCTCAAAATAGTAGCACACAAACCAAAACTAAAAATAAGTAGATTAAGCTACAACTAACAAGAACAAATTCAACTTAACTAAAAATTCTCATCCAACACCACTCCCCGGCAGCGGCGCCATTTTGATATGAGTAACGCTATCAAGGACACTTAATTCAGTTCTAGGTGTCAACGATCATTAGTAAGTGTATAACCCAACCAATTGGGTTGGGATCGTTCCCACAGGGATGGTACATGTTTGAGAATCAAGAGCAAAGTACAAATATGTTCAAGTCAATCATAGGTAAAGACATTTACGAATAAAAGCATATTTCAAATTTAGGGTGACACAAGTGTCAAGTAACAAAAGGGGGTTTTGGTTATAACTAATAGCTACAACAACAATAAAAAACAAAAAATTAATAAGTAATGAGACAGTTTTTTGGATGTGATTGGATTATAGGCTAATATAGATATGTGGGTGAATGTAACTATTAGTAAATATCTGTAAATCAGTGAATAAGATAGACTTTAGTGGGGATAAACTTTCTCTCGAACAATTTACCTCGAATCAAGTTGGTTTCTCTCGAACACCAACAAGCAGAAATTAAGAACAACCTACTCTTAGTCTATTCACTCTCTCAAGCTGAATGTGTGGAAAATGATTTAGGATTTACTCTCTCGAGCTGAACCCATGACAACCTAATACACACAAACCATCAAATCAGTAATCTTGGTTTTAAAATCTCTCTCTCGAGCAAGCCAAAAACACGAAGGTTGTGTTGCATTTGCAACTACAACCCTTGAAATTAAACCACAATTACTGATTGAAATCACTTTTAAAGAGCAATTACACTAACAATTAACAATACCCACAAGCTAAATCAACCCATAATCACATAATCACACCCAAGAATTGGTGTTTTAGCTAGACAACATAAAAAGATAGAAATCATTACCAAATTATTTTTCCATCAACTAGGTAAGATTAATTTCATCTTTACAAAGGTCCAAGTTGAAGAATCTCAAAGACCCACTTCCAATTTCTCAAAAATGGAAAACTTCAATTCTTTAAAGCTAAGGAAAAGTTTAGTCTTAATACCCAGAGTTCGAACTCAAAAATTCTATATTATGAAAACTGATTATGAAAAACTCTTTTAAAACTAAGAATTAAAAAATGTATTCACAGTCGCCAAAAATATGGTGCGAAGGACCATTCGGCGAGTAAGTCAGGATCTTTGATCAACTCGGCGATCCGACCTTTGGTCAGTTCTGTCGCCTTTTTGCTATGGCCTTCAGTATCTTCAAGTTCTGTAACTTTGGGCGATCCAATCACTGCATCGCGGAACCGTTCGGTGACACGCCGACTGTTTCTTTTGCTCGCCAACTTGATTCTCCTTAAGGGCTTGGCACATTGGAACTTTAGGCGAGCTAATTGCCACTCAGCGATTCGGCCAATGGATTAGGCAATCAACATGCTTTCTTTTCTTTGCTCTTTCAGCTGCCTTGTTCCTTTTTACTCGTTAGTGTCCATGCTTTTTCCTCAACCCAAATATCTGGAAATCAAGGATTTAACATCAGTTATTGGTACAAAATAAGCATTTGAGGACACTAAATCTATTCAAATAAAACCCTAAATGAGTCCAAAATGTGGATTCATCACTTATATTATTATGCTTATTGAGGTTCGAGAAAATGATGAGTTTGAGATTTGGACTCATTTAGGGATTTGTTTATATAGATTTAGTGTCCTCAAATGCTTAATTAGCACCAATAACTGATGTTAAATCCTTGATTTTCATGAATATGGATTGAGGAACAAAGCAAGGACACTAAATGGCAAAAAGGAACAAAACATGCGGAATACATGAAGACGGGCGAGCCTGAGGATCGCCAAGAGTACTTTGCGTGCCACCGAGTGCCTCATCAGATGACCTAAAGTTCCAGTGTGCTAAGCCTTGAGGGAAGAAACAAAGTCAGTGACAAAAAGGAACAGTCGGCGGATCGCCGGGTGGTTTCGCGATGCCAAGATAGATCGCCCAAAGTTACAGACCTTGGGGATGCTGAATGCCAAGGCGAAGGGGTGATGGAAGAGACCACAGGGTGGCTCACTGAGTGGTTCGGCGAGCCCGACTTACTTCACCGAATGGGTTTTCGTAGCATATTTTTGGTGACTATAAATAGGAATTTGAACATTTAGTTTAGTATCTTTTAATCTAAAAATATAATCTAGAGACTTCTGAGACAGTCTTCTAGAGAGTTTTTCTTAGCCTTGAAGAATTGAAGAAATTCACTTTTGAGAATCTGGAAGTAGGTCTTTGAGATTTATCAAATTTGACCATTGTAAAGATGAAATCACTCTTACCTAGTTGATGGATAATCAATTCGGTAACTATTTTTATCTTTTTCTAATGTCTAGCTAAAATCCCAAATTCTTGGGGTGTGATTATGTGATTATTGGCTGATTTAGCTTACGGGTATTGCTAATTGTTAGTTTAAATACTATTTAAAAGTGAGTTTAATCATTAATTGTTGTTTAACTTAAGAATTGTAGTTGCAAATGCAGTTCTATATTTGTGTTCTTGGCTTGCTCGAGAGAGGTTTTAAAACAAAGATTTTTGATAGATGATTTTTAGGTATTGGGTTTATTTGGGTTCAGATCAAGAGAGTGAATCCTTAATCCAATCCCACACATTCAACTCGAAAGAGTGAATTGATTAAGGTGTGGGCTGCTCTTAATTTGCATGCCTATTGATGTTCGAGAGAAATCACTTGATTACCACCCTTATAGTCCAGCCTACTGACTAATATGTAGCTATTTACTAATAGTTGCAAGTACCAATATGCCTATATTAGCCTATAATCGATCACATCCCAAGAATCCATCTCATTATTGTTAATTCCTAGTGTTTGTGACTGTTTTTAGCTAATAATCAAAACCAAAACCCCTCATTTAACAGTTGTGTCACCTCTTGATTTGAATGATGTCTTTATTCGATAATTTTTATTCCTATGACTGATTCGACTGTATTTATACTTCCCAATTGAATATAAAACACGTACTGCTCCCTGTGATATTCGACCCTAACTCATTTAGTTGGGTTTTATACTAATTTACAATCATTAAACACCTAGAATTTGACGAGTTGTGCTTGAAACGTTAAAATCAAAATGGTGCCGCTGCCGGGGAGTGGTGTTGTTTGAAATTCTTTTGGTGAAGTTGAATTGTGTTCTTGTTGGTTATAGTTGAATCTACTTAATTTTGGTTTTGGTGTTGTGTTGCTAGTGTAAAACAAAGGAAATAAGTGTCAACAGAAGCAATGGTGGCCAAGTGGGCCACCAATATGACATCGGGAATCTCAATGATGCCAATGACTCAAATCTAATAGGTGGAGTTGGTGCCATTTGTTTACCTCCGGTTGAGGGAAACACGGTGTTTGACATTACAAGCACCATATTGCAGCTCTTACAATTGAAAGGTTTGATTGGTGGGATGGCTCATGAGGATCCCCTTGAGTATATAAAAACTTTCTTGATGTTTGTGGAACGTTCTCCTTTAAGAACATATCTCAATAATTGGTCCGGCTGAGGTTGTTCCCATTTTCTCTAATGAGAGAAGCATGTAAATGGTTGACTGAGTTTCTAAGAGATTCTATCACTTTGTGGGACGAGCTTATTATTGCATTTCAAGTGCGATTCTTTCCCCCTTTGAAAATGATGACTCTTCGGGACAACATCCAAAACTTCAAGTGTTTAGAGTGTGACCCAATCCATGAGACATGGCTAAGATTCAAGAAGTTGGTGCTGCAATGCCTAACTAATGTATTACCCGATAAGGTCTTGCTGCAGTACTTTTACAAAAGCCTTGATTCGGGGAACAAGGGAGTGGATGATCAACTTTCTCCGGGAGGTTTAATGCAACAACCTTATGTGATAGCAGCCCAACTCCTTAATGGCATAACCAAGACTAACCATGCATGGTACACCTGTGAAGATCAAGTCTCTCTTCTTACTTACAAATTGACAAAAGAACAGATAGAAAATGATCAAGAGAGAGACCAAAATATGGCAAAGATGATGACCCAACTTGACATTTTAGCCAAAAATGTCATGGGTGCTAGTGCTAGGAGTGTCAATGTGGTGGGTGTTGGTTGTGTAAACCCCAATGATGCCAAGTTTGAAGCGTTGCACAATGAGGAAGTAAACTTCCTACCCAACCAAAGAGGAGGTTATCGTGCTAACTACCCTAGACCAGGTGGAAACAAAGGTTCGAACAGAGATGAGGGCTAGAGAGACCGTGATAGGGAGTGGCGTGATTGTAACGCCACCAGGAAGGAAAAAGAAGTGGAGAATGATAGGTATGTTCCTCCCCACGTGCGTCAAAAGTCCAAAGAATATGTGGGTGGCTGGACTGAGGATATGCTATCACGTATTCTCAAAAAGGTTGAAAGGTCCGATAAAGTTTTGAAGGAAATGAAGGAAGACGTATCGACTCTCAACCAGTCAGTGACCTCCCATTTCGTGTCTATGAAGTAGTTGGAGACCCATATGGGTCAGATTTCTTCGCATCTTAACCTAAGACAGTAAGGGGGGTTGCCTAGTGATACTATGGCTAACCCCAAGAATGAAGTTTGAATGGGTACTTGCATCGTGCCACGACGTTAACTAAGGCGCTTCTTGGGAGGAAACCTAAGTTTTTAATGATTTATGTTTGTTTTTGAATAACGGGTGTTGATTGTGCAGGTGGAAAAGCGAAATGTGTTTGAAAAATGCAGGTTGGTGAACCAAGAGTCCAGTCGGTTACTCGACGAAGAGGTCGGTGAGTCCGACTTGGACCACCGTTGGACTCAATAAAATATTAGGTTGGAGTCTATAAAACTCGGTGGACCTATGAACAAGTCGACAACTAATTGAACAGGTCAGCGAGCCCAACTTTGTCCGCCGTTTGGACCCCCAGATTAACCGAAAGTCCTGTAAAAGTTGGAGAGGTAAGTAACCACTCGGCGTGTCACCGAGTGGTCCGGTGAGGACGACAAATATCGGTGAATGTCCGCAAACTGAAAGGCTTCAAAAGGCTAAAAGTTCAAAATTTCAAACTCTTTCATAGTCCCTCGTTTTAGCATCATACAATCACACCCGCACTCTAGATTTTCCATATTTTCCTAGTTTTATAGTTATTTGCTCTTCATCTCATGCTCGAAGTTGGAATATATTGCCGCCTAGCTTTACAAACTGGTATTTCAGCTTAAAGGTTGGTTTTACAAACCTCAAACTCTTAAATAACTGTTGAATTTGACTGCATTTATTTAAAATGTGTTGATGTGTGCTTGGACTATTCTGAAATTGTAATTGTGTGCTAGTTTGCCTATCATAGTTTCGTAGTTGTGCTAAATTGCCTATATTGTTGATTTCTTGAGTTTCGTGCTCTAAAAGTGATCATAAATTTGTGGGTTGCGTTAAATTGTTATTGGCTCTAGTTGGGTGAAGTCTAAGTTACCCCAATTGTGCTAAATTACGTAGTTTTTCCCAATGATGGAGCGTTTGACGTCATTCTTAAGGGTAAGGTCGTCAAATGGCCAATTTTGGCCAAATTGGGGAAAGTCTGAGTACCTTGGTGGCATGGGTCTAGTGGGTCTAGGCTTAATTGCATGAGTGTTTTGTTTGATTTTGTTTTCGGGGGCTGCAGGCTTGATTTTCTGAAACGGGGTTGAAATTTGGCATGTTGGACAGTTTGGCGAGCTGGGTCGAGCTTGCCGAACCGTTCCGCGGTTTGCTAACGTCCCCTAGATCGCCCTTATTTTCGTGTTTTGGTTAGATTTTTTTCTGTACCTTTTGGTGAGAAGCCTGAGCTCGCCGAACTTCCCCCTTGATCACCTTTTCTACGCCTCTAACCCCGAAACACACTGTAACTTTTGGCGGCCCAGTGTGAGCTTGCCGAGTGATGTCGGCAATTCACCGAAAGGCCCTGCCTAATGCTGACCTATCTTTTTTCTGGGAAATTTTTGAGCCAGTGCTTTCGTTGAGGCCAATCTGGCTCACCAAAGTGACTCGGCGAGTCTTTGTGCAACTTAAAATTCTGCAATTTTTCTTGAATTGTTTTGAACTCTTTTTGGTGTGTATTGCAAATATAGCTAGGACAACTTGGACGATAGTGGTATGACGCCTCGCAAAAGAGCACAGGGCATTGTCATTAATTAGGGAGTATCTGCTCCTTCTAAAAAAGGAAAGAAAGCACCTCCAAAGGGAGGCAAGGGGAAGGGCAAGTGCCTGTAGCAGAAAGACCGGAGCACAACTCCGGCAGTGATGGGGAATTTGTTCACTCTCAGGCTTCATTCTCAAAGCCTGAGGATGACCATCGACTATAGACCAGGCGGGCTGAAAGTCGTGCTTGAGTTCGTCAGTATCTGTCTAGGAACCCAGAGGCTACCCCACCTGTTGATGATACATTGCCAGCTCTGGTACAGACGATGGTTCCAGCACCACCAGTTCAGGGTCCTCTTCCCCGGCTACTCAACATACTAAAGGCCAAAGGATTGAGGACCATTCTCGAGGAAAATAGTTTGTCCACGGATGGTGTAGTGGACAGGTATCCCAATGTGTGGGACATTCTCCGGTTCCACATGTTTGAGCAGTTTACCAGGAACCCATGGCCCCTATATTCTTACATGGGTTTGGGAATTTTACACAGCGTACGGTGACCTTGTACCTAAGGGAAAGAAGAAGACCAGTGCCTTCAGGCCGGTCAAGTCCGTCATGGTCCAGGGGAAAGTAGTGAGATGCAATGTAGAGTATATCAACACTGTACTAGATAGAGGGTCAGGTTTTGCCTACCTGAGTTTGACTACCACTGCAACACCACTGGATGACCTAAAAGGATGGCTTGCTCCTTTCATTTCTAACACCACCCCAAAGTTGATTTAAGTAGGAGTTCCCATTGAGAAGAAAGACTTGAACATCGTTGCTCGGTATTGGTTCGAGTTCATAAGCAACTTCATTATGACCTCATAAAATGAGTCCATCCTCCGTCCTCTAAAGGCGACCTGTCTCGGATCAATCATAACCCGGAGGAGCATCGACTTGGGAATCATTATTAAGCAGGAGATGGACATGAGTACTAAACACCGTCAGACGTCCCTTCTTTTCCTAGTATTGATTATGGTGCTACGTTAGTGTGCTAGAGTTCCTCGTGATAAGAAGAGGGACATAGAGGTCACTCCCACATCTTCCACTGATATCTAGCGTAGAGAGGCTGAGTACACACGGGATGAGGCCGATAGTAGGAGAGCAGCTTTGGTGGATGCATCTCTGGAGGTCGATGTTGAGTCCATACCTACAGAGGAATCTTTGCCTACTCCGGCCCCCGGGCCTTTAGGTACACCCGCTTCCACTTTTTCCCAGCCTCATGGTTCCTCTACTACTTCCCAGCCTACTAGGATTACTCAGGCCATGCTCTTTAAGATAGGGCACCTAGCCCATTCTGCCGATGTGCGAGCTACCCGGTTAGAGGCCGAGGTGCCTTGGATGATTGAGCGAGCTATCTTAGTTGCGTTGACACCCCTCTGGACGTCGATTGATGATCTCACAATGAGAGTAGAGATATGTGAGAGAGAATATGGGGTTACTTTAGAGGTGACAACTTTGAAAGCTAAGGTTTCAGATTTGAGTAAGGATGTGGACTATCTGAAGTCCATAGACTTCACTTCTCTATTTGAGGCAGCTGAGGCCTAGGATGTTCTAGACAGTTTTGATATGCCTCCGGCAACCACCAGAGATGTGTCGATGGATGATGTAGCTGCTGATGATTCAGAGGCAGAGATAGATGATGATCAACTTGATGCTTAGGAGGTGACCATCTATGAGGACCTGCCGGATTTAGAGGAGACAATTGTACAGTCAGTCATTTAGACATCGCTGACAGAGATGTCCATGGCACGCTCTAGTGGAGCAAGTGTTGCTATTACACCAGACACGGATGCCTAAGATCAGAGTGTGACCCCGGGCATTGTGCCCTGATAGATGGACCGACTGTGTAGACATGATCTTTCTTTACCTCCCTTTCTGTCGTTTTTATTGACTTTTAATTATTTTTGTTGCATTTGAGGACAATTGCTTTTTGTTTGTAGTGGGGTGAGGTATTTCCATACCTACCTCTCGTGACTATATTTGGTATATATGTATTGGGTTTTTTTGTTTCAAATTGTGTGTTGATTCTATCTTGTGGATGTTTGAGCTTGTGGCTCCTTGTTTTTAATGGAAATGGTTTTTGATCAATTTTGAAATTTTTTGTCATCTTTTGTGTGTTTGATTATGGTTGTTCTTATGGAAATTTGAGTATCGGTTATGATCAATACCGATGACTTGAATAGTTCTCTTAAACAAACAAAAATGAATGTGTGACTATGAAGAGGCTAAATGAAATTGCATAGACAATATGTGGTGTTTTTGCATCTCATTGTGACTAGCCAATTATCTAATGAGTCTCTTATGATGAGCATTGTACACTAGCGAAAGTGTGGAGTATCATTTGATATTGGTGCCAATGCCTTGTGTGATTAGCTTACCTTGAACATTTTGTGTGGTGACACCTAGAATTTGCTACGTTGGTCCGGTTGAATAAGTGATGCAAGCTCTTGAAATGACCTTAGGCAACATTTTTGAGGAGTGAAACAATTTGACAATATACCACTTTTTGTGGCCAACCTTGTGAGATTGTGTGAACCTTGCTTGGATCCCATTTGAGCCTTACCCTTTTATTGGAAGAAACTTGATGCAATTGTGACCCCTCTTTATCCATTCACCCATAATCCTCATGAAGTGTGGTTTGTTTGAATAGCCAACTTAGGCCAAAAGCCTAAGTTGGGGGTGTGGTGAAAAGAGAAGGTAAATCATGAATGTGAAAATTCCCCCGTCTAGCAATATTCTTGAAAATGATGGAACCCCTCTATATAAAAAAATAGAAAGAAAAGAAGAAAGCAAAAAAAAGACTGATAAAGTTGTGAAAGTTGCAAAAGAAATGGGGTGTTAGGTAGTCCATTGGAAGTTGAATATTAAGGTGAATTTTGATCATGAGTAAAAATGCTTAAGAAAAGGAAGAAAAGTGATGTTCATACTACATTTCATAAGGATAGCAACCACCGAGCCTAAATAATCATACCTTTAAACTCAGCCCCGTTACAAGCCTTGAAAAGACCTTTTTGATCCTGAATGAGCTGAAACGAATGTTGATTGGAAAATAAGGGCAAACCTATTGGTAAAGTCATGCATGTGTTCGTCTTTGTGAGTGTGAGAGTTGTATGTGATTCTGAAACTATAAATTGATGAAGAATAGTGTGTGAATATGTATTCATCTTTGTTGTGATGGCATTTGAGCACCTTTGTTGAGCTTGAACTTGACCATCTTTGATAGTGGTGAGTCACAATTTGAATCTTTAAGTGCCTAATTGATCATTGCATGACTAAGTGGAGTCTTGTTGTGTGCATTCATAATTGAGTCTTCTGTAGCACTGTTTGAGGGATCCTTTTTGAACTGCTTAACTTGAGTTTTACTTGAGGACAAACAAAAGTTTAATTAGGGGGTGTTGATTAGCCCGACATTTGGACTCATTTAGGGATTTGTTTATATATATTTAATGTCCTCAAATGCTTAATTTGTGCCAATAACTAATGTTAAATCCTTGATTTTCAAGAATATGGATTGAAGAACAAAGCAAGGACACTAACATGCAAAAAGGAACAAAACAGGCTGAAGAAATGCAGATGGGCGAGCCTGAGGATCGCCAAGAGCACTCAGCGTGTCGCTGAGTGGCTTATCACGCTGCCTAAAGTACCAGTGTGCCAAGCCCTGAGGGAAGAAACCAAGTCGGCGACGAAAAGGAGCAATCGGCGGATCGCCGAGTGATTTTGTGATGCCAAAATGGATCGCCTAAAGTTGCAGACCTTGAGGATGTTGAATACCAATGCGAAGGGGCGATGTAAGAGACCAAAGGGCGGCTCACCATGTGGTTCGGCAAGCCTGACTTACTTCGCCGAATGGGCTTTTGTATCACATTTTTTGGCGACGTTAAATAGGATTTTGAACATTTAGTATATTTGAATATAAAAAAATGATATTGAGATTTCTGAGACAATTTTCTTGAGAGTTTTCCTTAGTTTTGAAGAATTGAAGAAATTCACTTTTGAGAATTTGGAAGTGGATCTTTGAGATTCATCAAATTGGACCATTGTAAAGACGAAATCACTTTTACCCAGTTGATGGATATTCAATTCGACAATTGTTTTAATCTTTTTATAATGTCTAGCTAAAACCCCAAATTCTTGGGGTGTGATTATGTAATTATGGGCTGATATATCTTATGGGTATTGCTTATTGTTTGTTTAAATGCTATTTAAAAGTGAGTTCAATTATTAATTGTGGTTTAACTTAAGAATTGTAGTGGCAAATGCAGTTCTATGTTTGTGTTTTTGGCTTGCTCTAGGGAGAGGTTTTAGAACTAAGGTTTTTGATTGATGATTTGTGGGTATTGGGTTGATCTGGTTCAGCTCGAGAGAGTGAATCCTAAACCCAATCCCACACATTCAGCTCGAAAGAGTGAATGGATTAAGTTGTGGGCTGCTCTTAATTTGCATGCTTGTTGATGTTTGAGAGAAATCATTTGATTCAGGGTAATTGTTCGAGAGAAAATTACCTCCCTTATAGTCCATTCTACTCACTAATATCTAGCTATTTACTAATAGTTGCAAGTATATGTCTATATTAGCCAATTATGGATCACATCCCCAAGAATACATCTCATTATTGTTAATTCCTAGAGTTTGTGACTGCTTTTAGCTAATAATCAAAACCAAAACCCCCCATTTGACATTCGTGTCACCCCTTGATTTGAATGATGTCTTTATTAGATAATTTTTATTCCTATGACTGATTTTACTGCATTTATACTTCCCAATTGAATTTAAAACACGTACCGCTCCCTGTAGGATTCGTCCCCAACTCATTTAGTTGGGTTTTATACTTATTTACTATCGTTGAACACCTAGAATTGGTGAGGTGTGCTTGAAACGTTAAAATCATAGAACTCGCTTCAATCATAATAGTTGTTCGAGAGAAAGCTATTACATCTATAGACTAGCCTACCCACTAAGATTCAACAATTGTTAATAAATTATAATTACCCATAGAGCAAAATTAGCCTTTAATCAATCACATCCCCAAGTATCCTTTATCTATCTGACTACTCGCCTGGTTTTCTTAGTTGTTAATTGACAAAGTTTAACCCACCATTTGAATACTTATATGATTTCAATAATTTCTATTCCTACAATAGCTTAGAACACATTTATTACTTCATAATTAAATTCTAGCTTGTTTCACTCCCTGCCTGTGGGATCAACCCCAACTCTTTGTTAGGTTTATACTAGATTGTGATCGTCTACACCTAGAATTGGATGACGTGTAGTGGAGCGTTATCACTCACTAAAGTTCGGGAACCTCGGAATCAACCACTAGCCTCGAAACTAAGAAACCTGACTGTCGAACCCTACATTTGGGCAAATGTAGGAAAAATGTGTTAGCACCAAACATTGTACCATGTCTGATAGCTATGCATAAAACATTTAAATCATGGTAAAAGAGGATATTTCATGACATGTAGTTTACCAAGCTAAAATATGATATAAAAGGGTTAGAAAAACATAAGTCATAAAACATGGTCAATGCAAGCTAACATCCTTTAAAGCCTTTGAACACATATGCAATACTTCTTAAAGTTACCTTAGTTCATTATTAATGTGGGAAGTAGCCTTAACCGACATAGAGACCATGTGGCTATAACATGATCCCCCGGTGTCTCCCACACCAGAAAGGGTTGCCCTACTTGCCAAGGTAAGGACATAACTTCTAGCTTATGTGGATTCACTAGCTAATTCCTATCTAGACAATCATTTCATGGGGGTACGTAGGTAAGGAATAAGGAGAACGCTTCTAGAAACACAACCTCTACTAACAGGAGAGATTCCATCTCAATATCCTCTTGGTGCTAAGCATAAATCCCACAAAATAGTTATTTATTACTAGTTCTTATTATCAATGGAAGGCACGACATCTTGCCAATCCGAGCTAAGTCATCATCCATGGAAAGGTGTCATACAATAACCAATCCAAGATAGGTTTCATTAGGATAGCTCCTAATATTTGATTCAAATAGGTGAGAAGATTTTTCAACCTTATAACTATTTATTATGTGAGAAACCTTTCAATAACACATCAACAACATCATCAATGATACTTTACTCACAAAGCATACTTAAAACATTTGCATAAATTTCGTAAGAACACACATAATTCCATAATTTACCTTTTAAGGTTCAAAACCCACTTTCAATCATCAACATTTAGAAAACATGGGTTAGATATGGATTTCATCATAAATTCATGTAACTCTATCAATAGATGCTTAATTTCATAAAACTCTTCCTTTATGACATAAATTCCACATCATATGATCATAACTTGAAAACATGGGGATTATATCGGTTCATAGGGTAATCATCATAAAAACATAGTATTTCATCAATTCATGAATAAGAGATCATAATCCAATCTTCTAAATCAATAATGAAGAGAACCCATGACAATTGAAGAAAACCCTAACTCAATTGGGGATTGCTAACTTTGAAGATAAAGGTATTTGGGACTCCATGAATGGAAGAAATCCATGGATAAAAACTATCATACCTTACTATCAAAGCCCACAATTACTTGAGTAATGGAGACTTGACTTTGAACCTAGCTTGAACCCTTTTTTCTTCTCCAAGTTCTAGAGGGAGAAATATTTTTGAGAGGAAGAACTTGATTTCCTTTGGTGATTTTGAGAGAATGATTTTTATTGGGAAATTTTGGAGTTAAAATACTTATATAGGGGTCTTAGTGAAGGGTAACCGACATAATATAGAGATAAAATAATTAAGAAAAGACCCAATTGCCCCTCAACTTAACTTGTAGAACACCACCTACAGACCCTAGTCAACGGACCGTGGACTGACCTACGGCCCATCCTGGTGGTCCGTCGTTCAGATCAGAGAGGGGTCTTTTGGGGGTCAGGGCGTCCATGGTTCCAACTACTTGAACCCCTTTTTGGGTGCCTATCCACGGACCGTAGGTGTGGTCCGTGGTTCTATCCACGAGTCGTGGGTAGCCGTCGTGGCTGGCACTTGTATATTCTAGAAAACTACTATGTTGCCCTTTTTGAATCCGGGGTGTTACAATTGTTAATGAGTTTCCAGAAGTATTCAGTGATGATTTACCCGGTATTTCTCCCGAAAGGGAAATAGACTTCGGTATTGACCTTCTCCCCGATACGCAACCTATTTTTATTCCTCCTTATCATATGTCTCAGGAAAAACATTAGGAATTAAAGGAGAAATTAAAAGATTTGTTGGATAAGGGTTTCATCTGATTGAGTATATCTCCATGAGGTGCTCCAATTTTATATGTTAGAAAGAAAGATGTTTGATGATTGCGTAATCAAGACACAACTTCCGATGCAAGTGTCTACGATCGTACAAAAGTTTAGTAACGCAACCAAGGGTTGGGATCATTCCCAAGGGAGTGGTTTTGAGAATTAATAGAAAAATAAAAGTTAGTTCTAACTAGTCATAGCTAAAAACATTAACGATTAAAAATATTGTAAATTAAAGAGGGACACAAGAGTGTCAATTAACAATGGGGGGTTTTGTCACAAGTAAGTGAAAACAACAAAATAAACAAGGGTTTCTAAGTAATGAGAGGGGAGCCTTGGGATGTGACGGTAATACTGGTTAAGCTAGATTATTGGGTACGTGCTTTTGATAGAAGATTCATAGAATAATTGTGACTAGGCTAATCTATAAGGGGAATGAGCTCTCTCTCGAGCAATTTTGCCCGTTTCCAATGCATTCCTCTCGGACACCCAATTGCCGCATGAAGACCAGCCTACGCCTTAACCCACTCACTCTCTCGAGCTGAGTGTGTGGGAATGAGACTAGGATTCACTCTCTCGAGTTGAACCTTATGTCGACCCACTCCCACCGGCCATCAATTTAGTAGTTTAGTTTTACGACCTCTTTCTCGAAAAAGCCAAAAACACATAAATAAACTTGTATTTGAACTACAAATTCATTAAATTCATCCACAACTACTAAACGAAATCACAATTAAACTACGATTAGACTATCAGCAAGCAAAACCCAACAATTATCTTAACCCATATTCGCTAAATCACACCCCAAGAATTGGGGTTTTTAGCCACACATGTATAAGAGATAGAAATTTATACCAAATTGGGCTCGCATTCAACTTGGTATGAATATTTAAGTCTTGATACATGCCAAAATTGAAGAATCCAAGAGACCCAAATCCAAATTTTGAAGATGAAACCCTTTGGATCTTCAAGTCTTCAAAATCCTCTCAAACTTAGAGCAAAAATATCAAAAAGTACTATTATATATGAAAATTATAATAATTGTTCGACACTTAAAACTACAACTCTAACTAGTATTTATAGTTTTCATAGATTTGTGCTGCAGCAGATCATTTAGCGTTGTTAGTCGGGCTGGCCGATCAACTCGGCGATTCGCCCTTTGGTGTGGTTCATCGCTGTCTTGCACCATCCTTCAGCATCGTCATGTTCTGGGTCATTGGACGACATGGTATTGCTTCGCGGAACTTCTCGGCGATGTGCCGACTGCTCCCTTTTTCCACTGACTTGATCCTTTCCTGCAGGGCTCAGCACACTAGAACAAAAGTCGAAGTAAGACCCTTCGGCGACTCGCCAAGTGGACTCGGCGATCCTTAGGCCTTCATTTTTTCGTTCTTTTCAGCCTTTTTGTTCCTTTTTGCGACATAGTATCCATGCTTTCCTTCAAACTTCAAATACCTGAAAGTTAAGTGTTTTCATCAGATATTGAGATAAAATAAGCATTTGAGGACACAAATTCTATTAAAATATAGCCCTAAATGAGTCCAATTTGTGGACTCATCAACATCCCCAACTTAAACTTTTGCTTGTCCTCAAGTAAAACTCAAGTTTAGCAGTTCAACAAAGATGTCTCAAACAGTGCTACATAGGACTCAATTATGAATGTACAAAACAAGACTCAATTTACTTATGCAAGGATCAATTGTGTACTCAAAGATTCAAGTTGTGACATACCATTACCAAAGATTCGCAAGCTCGCAATACTTGCTTCAAATACAAGTTCAACCTCTACAAAAGCCTTCGAATGCCCTCACACAAATGATGATTCCATTTTCACAAGCAAAGGTATAATCAATTCAAAGTTCAGGAATCAGATACAACGCTCACACTCACAAAGATGAACACAATGCTTACTTTCACCCATATGTTTGCCCGTATTTTCCAATCAATATTTGTTTCGACTTTCTCAAGATCACAGAGGTCTTAACAAGGCTTGTAACGGGGTTGAGTGCAAAGCTATGGTCTTTAGGCTCAGTGACTTTTATCCTCATGAAATGTGGTGCTCTCAACACTTCCTTTCCTTTTTCCTTTATCGTTTTCATTAATGCATCATAGGTCATCCTATTATTCACTTCCCATGGATTGTTTTGATCCCCATTTCCTTGGTACTTTATTCCACAACTTTCTTTTTCATTCTTTTTCTTTTTCTTTCTCTATTTTTTTTATATGGAGGGGTTCCATTTTTCTCAACACCATGGGTTAAAGGAGACTTTCCTTGCACTTCTTGACTTGCCCTTATCTTTCACCACTCCCCCAACTTAGGATTTTAGCCTAAGTTGTCTATGCAACCAACAATAACTTCATGAGGATTATGGGTGATGGATAAAGAGAGGTCATTGTTTTCATCAAGTTTCTTCCAAAGAAAGGTAAGGCTCAAGGGGTGTTCAAAAATGGTTCACACACTCACAAGGTACGCCACAAAAGAGGTATAAGTCAAATTGGTTCACACTTTTCGAAGTTGCCTAAGATCATATCAAGAGAAAGTTTTACTTAGTCAATCGGACCAACAGGGCAAATTCCATGTGTTTTCATGCATGGTTTCAGGTAAGCCTATCACACAAGACATCGATACTTAAGTCAAACAAGACTACACACTTTTGCTAGTGTGCAACGGTCATCACAAGAGAATCGATTTGATAAATGGCTAATCAAAACGACATGCAAAGAGTTTACATATTGTCTATGCAACTTCATTTGGCCTCATTGTAGTCGTACATTCATGTTCGTTCAATTGTAAGCACTATTCAAGATATCGATATTGATCAAAACCGAGACTCAAATTTACCAAGGACCAGCCACATTCTAGTGCATACAAGAGCTGGAGAAAATTTGCATAAAAATTTCGAAAGGGTCAAAAGTCAAAATCATTTTTCAATTAAAACAAAAAGAGCCACAAGCTCAAATATCCACAAAAAAGCAGTATTAACTCAATTTTAAACAAAACAACCCAAGTATATACATAAACAGAAACAAAATAAGCACACAAAAGGTGTGGGCCTCACCCCACCACAAACAAAAACATTTGTCATCAAATGCAAATAACAAAATATCTAGAATTTAAATTAAAGGAACATAGAGAGGGGGGGTAGAGAGGGGATTCTGTCTAACCAGTAGCTCCATCAGCTAGGGTAACAGTGCCCGGAGTGTTGGCATTCTGACTCTGGTTTTCATTAACTGCATTTTCCTCAGTTGCTGCAGCGATATTAGCCTTAGCTATATTATGTAAATCGTGAGCTGCTTTGAAGGCATGTATCGTGTTAATGAACCCTCAAGCCCACACAGGGACATTAGGGTCAATAGGAATCCTCATACTGGAACTGGCTTTCTTGTTCTCGCTCCTTGCTTTAGGGTGCTCTGTCGTCCTAGCATCTCTTATGGAGTTTTGTGCCCTTATATGTTGGGGTGGCATATTTCCTCCTGCAACTTTTGGTCTGGCCATGTCTGTAAAGCCTTGAGATAAAGTTAGAAAAGCAGGCAGACTCAGTAGTCCATTCAGTGAATCGCCAAAAACTTTCGGCGAACAAAGGGATGCCCACTGAAAGTTACAGCGCAAAAGGGGTCAGGGGTGTAGACAAAAGGTGAATATGAAGACTTTCGTCGAGTCGCCAGGTGTTTTTGGCGACGTCATGCTACTCGCCAAAAGATACAGAAACCTCAAAACATGAAGCATGATATCAAAGGTGAGGTAGGGCAACTAGGTGAACCGCTGAGTGGTTCGACGAGCTCATCTCAGCTCGCCAAAATGACTCGTCGTGCCTATTATCAACCCAACTTCTTGAAATCAGCCCCGCAACCGTCGAAAGCAAAATCAAAATATGCAATAGCCAAATTAGGCTTAGACCCAGCGACACTTATGCTTAACCCACGATTTTCATCCACTATAGGACACAATTTTCAGGAATTAACTACTTAGCTGTATGGTCAATATTATCGAATCAAAGCAAGTACACAAAATTTTTAATCCTACCGGAGAGGACCAACACACATCATCAAAACAATGTCATTGAATTTGAGCACAAATTTTGATAAAAGGATTGTAAGGCTTGGAAACCAACCTTTGATTGCTGATTAAGATGCTACTGAGATGCTAGGTGGCAACGCAATCCAGATCCAAGCACAATATAATAACCAAAACACAATACAGATGCAGCGATATTGAGAAACTAGGTGCGCGGTTGCAAAGTTTGAAAATGAGGTAGAGCATAGGAAATTGAAACTTTTGAACATTTGGCTTGAAAAACCGTCCAGTTCTTGCCCACTCGACGACATTAGTCAAGCTCGCCTAGTCACTCGGCGAAACGCCGACTGGTTAATTTATTCGCCGAAATTTACAGGACCTCTGGTTTATGGGGGTCCAAACGGCGGTTTCCATCGTGATTGCCGACATGGTCGGCGATTTGCCAATATTTTCCAAAGCTCATCGAGTTTTACAGACTCTAATGTTGAAGATTTCTTAAGTTGAATGGAGGATAAGGCCATATTCACCTACCCGTTTGGTGACTCGCCGACTGGATCTATTGCTCGCCATCCTTCACTTTTTCTAACACTTCTCATAATTTAGCCTGTACAAACAACACAACATTATTTTCCCAAGAAATAAAAAGCAATTAAAGGGGTTTTAGGTTGCCTCCCAAACAACGCCTTAGTTAACGTCATGGCACGACGCAAGTCTACCTTCAAACCTCACTCTTTGGGTTAGCCATAGTATCACTAGGCAAACCCCTTGTTGTCTCAGATTGAGGTGATACGAGATACAACCTATTTGGGTCTCCAATTGCTTGATTGAAATAAAATGGGAGGTGACAGTCTGCCTAAGGGTAGAAAAATCTTCTTTCATGCCTTTTAGCATTTTGTCTAACCGTTCAACTTTGTTGAGGATAAGCGAGAGCATGTCCTCCGACCTACCACCTTCCGAATCCTTGGGCTTCTGGCGCTCATAAGGAGGCATATATCTATCCTTCTCCCCTTCTTTCCAGTTTGGATTTTGGTCCCTCCATTCACGATCTTTATCCTTCCAGCCTTCGTCTCTAGCCCAACATGGTTACCACCCTACCTTGGGTAGTTTGACCGATAGTGATAGCATCCAAGGAAGCTCTACTCCATTGAAGGACAATGATGAAGCTTTAGAAACTCCAAGGAGGCCCATAACAAGATCTCAAACCAATGAGTTCAATGATAAGCTCAATGGGCTTTAATCGCTGATCCAAAGGTGTCTTATTGGGGAAGAAGAGCTCAAGCCCAAGGGAGAGGAATTGTCCAAATGCTACAATTATTTGGTGGCCCAAATTCAAGCCCAAGATGAGGAATTTTAAGGTCCAATTTCGTGCAAATAAGGTCAAGAAGAGTCCAAGAATCAGCCACAACAAGATTTGCTTTCTGCCCAAGTTTTGAGAGAAGACTAATCAAACTTTCCAAGATTGTCAAGATTCTTTTCCTAGTTGGGATTTACCTTATTTATTTATTTATTTATATATAGGTTATTAATATTTTCCTTAGTCTATTTATGGTCTCCTAAGTACCATTTAATGCTTTCCTAGAAGTACTAAATTTGTTCCTAGTTAGGTTACTTTATTTCCTTTCTAGAGTAGGATTCCTTGTAATTGTCTTTCTAGGGTTTGACTGACCTTTTAGCTTCTTATAAGGGGTCTTGGACGTTTTTCCCCCTTCTCCTATATATAGGAGTCCTTTTCATTCATTAAAGACAATTTAGATTGATATTAATAATATTTGAGAGACTTCTTTGAACCTTTGTGACTTGTTCTTTGAGAATTTATCTTTAAACCTTTACTAGTTTCATAGTTTAAGGTATAAAGTAACTTCTTCTTGTGATATCTTTGGTTTCTTTTTGGTATTCTTTAGAAGGTGATTAGTTTCTACGTACTAATTATTGTCTTTAGTTACTCATAAAGCGGTCAAGATCCGAATCTATCGTTTTGATTCATTTTCTCAAGTAAAGGCGTTAGATTTCTTCCATAAATCTATACGTTGTTACTTGGATCTTTTCAAGGCCTTAGAACATCTAATCCTTGGAAATTCGTGGATCTTTCCTTCGAATTTCCCATATCTTTAGTTAGTTTTTTTGTTTCATTTCTTTGTGCTTCCGCATTCTAATATTCAATTCTATATTTGTGATCTCCCTTAACCATGCTGTTATCAGATAGCCCCACCTTGATTTGCTAGAAAATTTACCTCCTTGTTATATAGGGCTTCAAATTTCATCTCTTCAGGATTTGCACACCCGACCCCCACAGCGTTGACACTACGAGCACCAGCCCCCATGACATTTTTGGATAGAATGTCAAGTTGTGTCATGATTTTGGCCATGTTTTCGTCTCTCTTATTGTCTTTTTAAATCTTCTACTTAGATAGCTTGAATGTGAGAGGGGATACTTGGTCCCCATGATTTTACCACACTCTGTTGATGGTTGTCATAACATCTAAAAGTTGGGCTGCTACTGCATATGGCTGCTGCATTAAGCCTCTAGGCGACAGTTAGTTAGGGACACCTTTGTTTACCGGATCGAAGCTCCGGTAAAAGTATTAAAGTAGCACGTTGTCCGGCAAACCGTGGGTTGGGCAATGCAGCACCAACTTTTTGAACTTAGCCAAGTTTTATGGATTGGCTCACCCTTCAAACGCTTAAAGCTTTGGATACTATCCCGAAGAGTCATCATCTTCGAAGGAGGGAAAAATTGCACATTAAATGCGGTTACCAATTCCTCCCAAAAAGTGATGGATTCGCGAGGCAACTTTGTTAGCCACTTGCATGACTCTCCTATCAATGAGAAAG
Source organism: Solanum verrucosum (assembly GCF_900185275.1). Lineage (NCBI taxonomy): Eukaryota > Viridiplantae > Streptophyta > Magnoliopsida > Solanales > Solanaceae > Solanum > Solanum verrucosum. Next base: position 385,598 of record NW_026020312.1, on the reverse strand, counting down.
AGAATTTTTAACTGAACTGACTCCTGAGAGATGTATTTGAAAGAAAATGGTCTGCAGATATCCATGATGTTTCGAAGATGGTCGTGAGGATCCTCATGAGCCAATCCGATAAAAAGTCCCTTTAGTTTCAAGAGGTTCAACATAGTACTCGTTATGTGGAATATTGCATTTCCTTCGGCTGGAGGTAAACGGATGGCCCCAATACCTCCCCTGAGATGGGGGTCATTAATGTTGGGCTCTTGGACATCGTTGAGATTTCCAATGTTGTCTTGGTGGCCCACTCGACTGTGGTTATTACCATTAACACTCATTCCTTCTGTTTTCAACACAAACAATAGAAACAAAACTAAAAGTTAAGTAAGTGAACTACGACAAAGAAGAACAAAAATTCTACTAATCTAAGAATTCCCAAATAACACCACTCCCCGGTAGCAGGGCCATTTTTATGTTTGCGTAATCAAGACACAACTTCTGATGCAAGTGTCTACGATCTTACAATAGTTTAGTAACCCAGCCAATGGTTGGGATTGTTCCCAAGAGAGTGGTTTTGAGAATTAATAGAAAAATAAAATTTAGTTCTAACTAGTCATAGTTAAAGACATTAATGATTAAAAACATTGTAAATTAAAGGGGGACACAAAAGTGTCAATTAACAATGCGGTTTTTTTTTGTCACAAATAAGAAAAAATAGCAAAATAAACAAGGATTTCTAAGTAATGAGAGGGGACCCTTGGGATATGACGGGAATACGGGTTAAGCTAGATTATTGGGTACGTGCTTTCGATAGAAGATTCATATAATAATTGTGACTAGGCAAAATTTTAAGGGGAATAAGCTCTCTCGCGAGCAACTTACCCCGTTTCAAATGCATTCCTGTCAGACACCCACTTGCCGCATGAAGACCAATCTATGCCATAACCCACTAACTCTCTCGAGCTGAGTGTGTGGGAATGAGACAAATTCACTTTCTAGAGCTAAACCTCATGTCGACCCATCCCAGCAGCCATCAATTTAGTAGTTTTAGTTTTATGACCTCTCTCTCGCAAGCCGAAAACACATAAATAAACTTGTATTTGCAACTACAAATTTATTAAATTCATCCACAACCACTAAATGAAATCACAATTAAACTATGATTAAACTATCTACAAGCAAGACCCAACAATTATCTGAACCCATATTCGCTAAATCACACCCCAAGAAATGGGGTTTTTAGCCACACTTGTATAAGAGATAAAAATTTATACCAAATTGAGCTCGCATTTTACTGGGTATGAAGATTTAAGTCTTGATATAGGCTAAAATTGAAGAATCCAAGATACCCAAATGCAAATCTTGAAGATGAAACCCTTTGGATCTTCAAGTCTTCAAAACCCTCTCAAACTTAGAGCAAAAATATCAAAAAGTACTATTTTATATAGAAATTATAGTAATTGTTCGACACTTAAAACTATAACTCTACTAGTATTTATTGTTTTCACAGATTTGTGCTACAATGGATTATTTGGCATCGTTAGTCGGACTCGCCGATCAACTCGGCGATTCACCCTGTGGTGTAGTTCATCGCCGTCTTGCACCAGCTTTCAGCATCGTCGTGTTTTGGGTAATTGGGCGACCTGGTATTGCTTCCCAGAACTTCTCGGCGATGCCCCGACTGCTCCCTTTTTCCGCCGACTTGATTCTTTCCTTCAAGCCTCAGCACACTGGAACAAAAGGTGATTTAAGACCCTTCGATGACTCACAAAGTGGACTCGGTGATCTTCAGGCCTTCATTTCTTCATTCTTTTCAGCCCTTTTGTTCATTTTTGCGACATAGTGTCCATGCTTTCCTTTAAACTTCAAATACCTAAAGCTTAAGGGTTTTCATCAGATATTGAGATAAAATAAGTATTTGAGGACACAATTTCTATTAAAATATAGCCCTAAATGAGTCCAATTTGTGGACTCATCAATGGTTCTCTTTGTATGTATATTGTCTATCGTCACTTGAAAAAGATGACCATTAAGAATAAGTATCCTTTTCCAAGGATATATGATTTATTTGACCAACTTAAAGGAGCAAGTTATTTCTCTAAGATTGACCTTCAGTCGGGTTATCACCGATTGAGGTTTAAAGAAGATGACATTTCAAAAATGTCTTTTCGAACTCGGTATGGTCATTGTGATATTTTTTTAATGTCATTTGGGTTGACTAATGCTTCGACGGCATTTATGGATTTGATGAATAAAGTGTTTAGACAATACATTGACATGTTTGTGATTGTGTTAATTGATGATATATTTATATATTCGAGAAGCAAGGATGAACATATTGATCATTTGAGGATCGTATTGCAAATTCTCAAGGACCAACAACTCTTTGTAATGTTTTATCAAATGTGAGTTTTTGCTATGGTCTATAAATTTTCTTGGTCATATTGTTTTAAGTAAGGGTATTAATGAGGTAGATCCTAAGAAGTTAGATGTGGTCATGAGTTTTCCTAGACCTCTATCCCCTTCAGATATCAAAATTTTCTTGTGTTTAGCCAGTTATTATAGAATATTTGTTGAAGGGTTCTCTTCGGTTGCCTCTCCTTTGATGTCTTTGACTCAAAAGAAGTCTAAGTTCATATGGTCTGAAGCATGTGAGAAGATTTTTAAGTAATTGAAGAATAGATTGACTTCCACTTTAGTGTTCACCTTACCGGAAGGGACTAATGGTTTTGTTGTTTATTGTGATGCCTCGAGAATTGGGCTAGGATGTCTGCTTATGCAAAATGGGAAAGTTATATCCTATGCCTCAAGGTAACATAAGATTCATGAGAAGAATTATCCTACCCATGACCTTGAACTAGCGCCGATTGGTTTTGCCTTGAAGATTTGGAGGCATTATTTGTATGGTATGCAAGTAGATGTGTTTACCGACCACAAGAGTTTGTAATATGTGTTTAATCAGAAGGATCGAAATCTTTACAAAGAAGGTAGCTTGAGTTATTGAAATATTATGATATGAGTTTTCTTCTATCACTCTGGTAAAGCAATGTGGCGGCGGATGCTCTTACTTGGTTATCTATGGGTAATATTTCTCATATTCAAGAAGATAAGAAGGAGTTTGTTCGAAATGTTCATAGATTTGCCCGATTGGGTGTTCAGTTAGTGGTCACTACCAAAGGTTGTGTTATGGTCCACAATGGTTCAGAATCATTTTTTTGTGGTGGATATAAAATCCAAGAAAGGTGTTGATTCAATTTATGCTTGAATTGAATGAAACGATGCTTAAGAAATTTGTTGAGGCTTTCTCCCAAAGAGAAGATGGTGTACTTAGATATCAAGGTCGTTTGTGTTTTCCTAATGTCGGTGACTTGAGGGAACAAGTCTTGTCAGAAGCCCATAGTTCTCGATATTCCATTCACCCAGGGGCCACTAAGATGTATCGTGATTTGCGGGATGTTTATTGGTGGATTGGGATGGAGAAGGATATTACGGGATTTGTGGCTAAATGTCCTAATTTTCAACAAGTGAATGTTGAGCATTAGAAATCGGGAAGTTTATTCAAAGACATTAGAATTCCTACTTGGAAGTGGGAAGATTTGAACATGGAATTCATTGTTGGTTTCCCTCGCACCCGACGTCACCATGACTCGATTTGGGTTATAGTAGATTGGATGAAGAAATTTGCCCATTTAATTCCAGTGAAGGTTTCCTATTTGGCGGAGGATTATGCTAAGATGTGGTTGAGAGAAATTGTAAAGTTACATGGAGCGTCTTTGTCCATTATTTCCAATTGTGGTACCTAATTAACTTCTTAGTTTTGGAGATCTTCCCAAAATTGTTTTGGTACTCGTTTTAAGCTTAGTATGACCTTTCATCCCTAGACTGATTAGCAAGTGGAGTGTACTATCCAAACTTTGGAAGACATGTTGAGAGCTTGTGTGATTGATTTTAAGGGTAATTGGGATGAACATTTTCCATTGATTGAGTTTGCTTATAACAATAGTTATCACTCAAGTATTGGGATGGTTTCATTTGAGGCATTGTATGGTAGGATGTGTAGATCTCCTATAAGATGGTTTGAGGTGGCCCTAACAGGTTTCGAGTTGGTACATGAGGCTATAGAGAAGGTTCGACTTATTAGACAAAGGTTCAAATCGGCTCAAAGTCAACAAAAGTATATGTCGATGTAAGAAGAAGAGATCTTGAGTTTGATGTTCATGATTGGGTTTACTTGAAAATTTCGCCAATTAAGAGTGTGATGAGGTTTGGTAAGAAAGGGAAGCTTAGTCCCCAATATGTAGGCCCCTATCAGATTTGGAGGTAAATTGGTAAGGTGGCTTATGAACTTGAATTGCCTAACGAATTAACATCGGTGCATCCAAATTTCCATGTCTCTATGTTGAATAAATATGTTGGTGATCCGATATCTATAGTTCCTTTATAAGGTTTGGGAGTTACGAAAACCTTTTTTATGAGGAAGTCTCGTTTGAGATTTTAGACTGGCAACTCAAGAAGTTGAGAAATAAAGAAGTTGCTTCTGTGAAAGTGTTGTGGAGGAATCAAATAGTTGAGGGTGCTACTTGGGAGCCCAGCCCGATATGATGTCTTGATATCCTCATCTCTTTCCTTCTACCCGTACTCTAGCTTGAGGTAATAAGTTCCTCATGGTTTACTCTTTGTTTTGGGGTCATGTGTCTTAGAAATTCCCATGATTTCTTCATTTATGCATGTTCATGAAAAGTTTTGAGAAAATGAGTTTATTTGATTGATATCTACATGTTTATGCGCATTGAGTGCAATTTGCATATAGTCTTCATAATGTGATGTTTTGCGATATGTCTAGCTTGGAGTTGATGCTTCCTCCTCGGATATGTGTAGTGCATGCATGATAGGCTATTAGATTTAGTTTCCACCCTTTTATGTTGTCTTGAATCTCATTCGAGGAGGAATGATCCCAAGGGGGAGATAATGTAACACCTCGTATTCAGAAAAAGGAAAACTATTCATTTCACAATCCATTCGACAAAGTAACTTGAGGACGTCGAATGACTCAGTGATCTGCCGAGTAGAACTTCTTGCCTTTTTGAATTGATTTCTGCATCCATTGTTCTAGAACTTTAGGATGGTTGGATCGAACCCGCCGTTCCATTTAGCGAATTGCCAAATTGCTTTCCCGATAGCCTAGTTGTCTTGGTCCAAGAGTCGACTCACTGGAACTTTCGGTGAGCTAATCACTCGGCGGGTCGCCGTGTGGCTTTTGGCAAGCTCCAGCGTCTCTTATTTCCAACTTTTAAGTAAGGGGCTTTTGGGTATTTTCCTAATTAGTCTAACCTTATTCTATTTCATTTTGTCCTTCACCTAAAAACCTATATAAGAGTTTCACCCCAAATTTCCCCAATTTAAAAGAATTCTCTAAAATTTATAAAAGAAGAACAAGCCTCCCCTCTAAATATTTCTCACTAGAAGTTGAAGAAGAAAACTAGGGTTTTCAAGACGAACTTTCAATTCCACCATTAAAATCAAGATTTTCGCATTAAGGTATGATAGTTTTTATCCATGGCTTTCTTCCATTCATGGAGTTCCTAAATTCTCTTATTTTGAAAGTTAGAAATCCCCAATTGAGTTAGGATTTTATTCAATTTCCATGGGTTCTCTTGATTATTGATTTAAATGATTGAATTATGATATCTTCTGCACGAATTGATGAAATACTATGATTTTACGATGATTTCCCTATGAACCCATGACATATCCATGTTTTCCAAGTTATGAGCATATAATGTGGGTCTTGCATTATGAAGGAAGAGTTTTATGAAATCAAGAATGTTCTTATGAAATTTATGTAACTATTTAAAGGACGCTTTGAGAGTGAAGTATCAATGATGATTTTGTTGTTGTGTTGTTGAAAGGATTTCTCATATACACATGAAAGTATTATTGTGAAAGGTTTTCTCACATAGTAAGGATTCAATGAAAGTTCTTCTCACCTAAATGAATCAATGATATGGAGCTATCTTAATAAATCCTAGATTTTATTGGTTACTGAATAATACCTTTCCATGGGTGACTTATGGCCTAGCTTGGATTGGTAAGATAACGTGCCGTTCCATGGATAATAAGAATAATTAAGAAATGACTATTCCGTAGAATTTATGCTTAGAACTAAGAGGATATTGAGATGAAAGCTCTCCCATTAGTAGAGATCGGGTTTCTAGAAGCAATCTCCTTATCCCTTACCTATGTGCCCCCATTGGATGATTGTCTAGATAGACATTACCTGGTGGATTGATGAGTTCAAGATTTCGACTCATTTAGAGATTTGTTCCAACAGTATAAGTGTCATCAAATGCCTAATATTTGCTCTAAACTAATGTTAAAGTATTGAAGTGCCGCGAATCGCCATGTGGCTCGTTACTCCTTCCAAAGTTACAGTATGAAAGCCCGAAAGTTGAGAAAAATTAGGTGCAGAGCAAACATATTGGCGAATCGCCGACTAGATTGGCGTAGGAAAGTCAGACCATCAAAAACTACAAAATGCACCATGAAGATACAAGCATTTTAGTGATCCAAAGGATAAAAACATGAATCGCTGAATCAATCGGCGACCCCGATCTAGACCTCCTAAAGTTACAATGCATAATTATATGAAATCATTAAATTCAAAGGCAATCGACAGGGGTGTTTGGCAAGTCACCGACCATTCGGCGGAGCCCGACTATCGTCACCGATTTTCCCCACATGGCCAAATTTTGTACTAGTATAAAATAATATTTTGAAGAGACAAAAAGTATCCAACTTTGGGGGAAATTCATACCTAGAACGGAAAAACATTGTTTTAGTTCAAGTTTTGAAGAAAACTTTTTGTGGATTGATAATTAAAGCCAAACTTACTTATTTTAAGGTTGTGGAAATCAATATCCATCTATGGATCATTTAACAGGTATTGAATTTTCACCTTTTAATATGATTAGCTAAAACCCCTTCTTGGGGGTTTGACCACGAAATTAATCGCTTAATTTTTGCTAATGGGTATTAGAAATTATTGATTAATTTGCTAATTCGAAGTGGGTCTGATTTATTGTTGTTGTTTCATTGCTGATTTGAATGCTTATTTCATACCTCTAGTATTTTAAGCTTGCTTAAAAGAGAAGTTCAGAACTAAGGCTCTAAATTAGCACTCATAGTGATTGGGCTATTGTGGGTTCAGCTCGAGAGAGTGAATAAAAAATCACGTTCTACCTTTCTAGCTCGAGAGAGTTGATGGGGTTAGGTTGTGGGTTGAGTTTCTTGTTGGGTAGTTGAGGTTTGAGAGAACTCAATTGAACCGAGGTAGTTGTTTGAGAGAAAGCTACCTCATCTAGGGTTCATTCTACTCACAAAGAAGTGGTAACTTTTAGTAATTAGCTAAAACCCATTTAGCAAAGCTTGGTAGTTAATTGGTGAATCCCCCAAGTATCTCCTACTCATTTGATTACCCTTCTTACTTATTATTATGTAGGTTCTAAGCATCTTCTAAATCCTCCAATTGACATTTATGTCACCGTCTTAACTTATTTAAATAAATTCAATAATTTCTATTCCTACAATCAATTGAATCACATTTGATCATTCATAATTGAATTCAAACACATACTACTCCCTGTCGGTTCGACTCCAACTCTTTGTTGGGTTTATACGAATAAACGACCATTTACACCTATAATCGGATGAGGTGTACTTGAAACTTTAATCAAAATGGTGCTGCTATTGGTGAGTGGTGTGTTTAGAATTTTATTATTGAATTTGAGTTGTTATTTCTTTGTGTTGTAATAGAATCAACTTACCGTTTGTTGTGAGCTATTTGTGATCAGGTTATAGGATGAGTGCAAATGGAAGCACCATGAACCAACCTGGTCATCAAGATGATGGTGTTGAGTTCCTTCACACCAGCGAAGATCTATTAGGGGTGTAGGTGTTATTCCCTTACCTCCGGTTTTGAAGCAGGCATAATTTCAGGTGACAAATACAATGCTGCACCTTTTACAAGCTAAAGGTATATTTAGGGGACTAGAGCATGAGAATCACCATGAGCATATTCGTAATTTCATGGAAGTGTGCAGCCCGTTCTCACTCAAGGATGTGACACAAGAATCAATTAGGCTCTGGTTGTTCCTTTTCTCTTTAACGGGAGATGCAAGCAAGTGGTTAGCAAAGTTACCAAGGGAATCCATTTTATCATGGGAGGAGCTTACTGATGCATTCTACATAAGGTTCTTTCCACCCTCAAAGAAGGTAAAATTACGTGAAAACATCAAAAACTTCAAGAGAGTAGAAGGGGAACCCATTCATGAGACTTGGCTAAGATATAGAAAGTTGCTATTACAATGTCCTACTCATGGGCTTTCGGGTGATGTGATACTTCAATATTTCTACAAAATTTTAGACTCAGTAAACAAAGGAGTAGCCGATCAGCTGTCCTAAGGAGGGATAATGCTCCAACCATTTGAGGTTGCCTCATCCCTTCTTGATGAAATGACAAAGATTAATCAAGCTTGGTATACTCAAGAGGACCATGTTTGTCCTTTCAGTTTTAGGATGACGAAAGAGCAACTTGAGAAGGAAAAAGAGAGGGATGGGATTATTAACAAAATGATGTCCAAATGGAGTTGTTACATAAGCGAGTATTAGAAAAGGTTAGTGGGACCAAAGAAGTCAGAAGAGTGTTTAAAGTTGGGGAGGGTTCTCACCCGTGCTACTCAAGGCCAGGTGGGAATCAAATTTGGAATGAGAAGGGTTCTCACCCATATTACTTGAAGCTGGGTGGGAATCAAGGTTGGAACTCGCATAAGGAGGAAGAAATGATATGATATTATCAAGATTAGGCTAAACAAAATAACCCATGGAGGAAAGAAGAGATCCATGAAGAAGACCACACACAATCAAGTGATAGCCCAAGATCAAATGGTAGTTCGGGTAGCTTAGGAGTGGATGATTTGTCGTCGCATATCCTAGATAAGGTTGAAGGATCGGATGGCATGTTTAAGGAGATGAAAACTAATTTATCATCATTGAATAGTAGAGTGAATTCTCATGCAGATGCAATCAAGCAACTTGAGGGTCAGCTGAGTCAGCTTTCAGCACAACTTGAGACTTTTGAAAGGGGTGAAGCTGAATGCGCAACAACTGTGAGGGCTGACTAGGACAAAAACTTGGCTGTTGTGACACGAAGTGGAAAAATAGCAGTCCGTAATGTGAAAGGCACTAATGGGGTGAACACTCATGAAGAGGAGAAAGATATCGATAAGGAAGAGGGTCTTGTTCAAGCATCGAAAAAAGAGATGAGCAAAGAGACTGAGGGAAGTCTTAAGAAAAATTCCGTCGACGAGTTGCAAAAAGATAAAGAGAAGGACACTCAAATTCCAATGATAAATTAACCTCTTCCCAAAATAGCTCCTCCATTTCCTCAACGTCTCAAAAAGAAGAATGAGGATGAAAAGTTCAAGAAATTCCTATCTGTGTTTAAGACACTTTATAGAAATCTTCCACTAGTGGAAGCATTATTGGATATGTCGGGCTATGCTAAATTCATGAAGGAGCTGGTCACCAAGAAAAGAAACATGGATTTCGAAACAATTGAAGTTTCTCATAATTGTAGTGCCATTATGACTAGCGAGATGATTATAAAGAAAGAGGATCTAGGAGCATTTATCATCCCATGCACTATTGGTATGCTTCAATTTTCTAAGACTTTGTGTGATTTGGGAGCAAGTATCAGTTCGATGCCCTATGACATCTTCAAGTAACTTGGGCTGGGCGAACCGAAATCAACAACAATGCGTCTTTTTATGGATGACCGGTCGATCAAACACCCCATTGGAATACTGTACGACATATTGGTAAAGGTGGATCGATTCATATTTCAAGTTGATTTTATCATTCTTGATTGTGAGATTGATGTTAAAGTTCTTATTATTTTGGGTAGACCATTTTTATTAACCGGAAGCGCCCTAGTAGATGTTGAAATTGGGGAGTTAAAGTTCTGGGTAAATGAAGATGAGGTCACCTTTAATTTGTGCAAATACATGAAGCAACCAAGTGATATTCATGTCGTATCAACGATCGATGTAATCGATGAAGCGGTGGCTAGTGTGAGCGATATCATGTGTATGAGTGAACCTCTTGAGGTTGTTCTCTCGAATTATGATGATACCAAAGTTTGAGGATATGATGAAGTGTTGCTTCTCTATCGAGGTTAGGTGAATACTCAAGGAATACTTTAAAAATAGACATTGATCTAAAGAATCGAAAGAGTCCTCCCGCTAAGCCATCCACGGAGGAACCACCAAAAATTGAATTGAAAGAGCTCCCTGTCCATCTTCGGTATGTATTCTTGGGGGGAAATAATACCTTGCCAGTTATCATTGTAGCTGACTTGCTTGAATGACAAATAAAATTGCTCCTTGAGGTGTTGAAATGGTACATCAAAGCAAAATGATAAACTATCGCCGACATTGTGGGTATTCCACCAGGCATTTGAAGCCACAAGATTCAACTGGATAGTGAATGCAAACCGAGTGTCAAATACCAAAGGAGATTGAACCCACTAATGCATGAGGTGGTAAAAAAGGAGATAATCAAGTGGTTGGATGCAAGTGTAATTTACCCTATTGTGGATAGCAAATGGGTGAGTCCGGTACAATGTGTACCCAAAAAGTGTGGCATCACGGTAGTCCCAAATGAGAAAGGGGAACTTGATCCTACAATAGTAGTAACCGGATGGAGGGTATGCATGGACTATAGAAAGCTAAATTATTGGACGGAAAAAGATCACATTCCCATGCCTTTTATAGAACAAATGCTTGATCAAATTTCGTAGCGCGGATGGTATTATTTCATGGATGGTTATTCTGGGTACAACAAAATATCTATAGCACCAGAGGACCAAGAGAAGACCACTTTCACTTGCCCTTACGAAACTTTCGCTTTCAAAAGGATGCCTTTCGGGTATTGTAATGCCCCGACGACGTTTTAATATTGCATGTTGTCTATTTTTGCTAATATGGTGGAAGATTCAATGGAAGTTTTAATGGATAACTTCTCAATGGTGTGTGATTCTATTGAATCATGTTTGGCACACCTTGGGCAGGCTTTGCAAAGATGTCTGGAAACCAATCTACTCTTAAACTGGGAAAAATGTCACTTCATGGTTAGGAAAGGTATAGTTTTGGGTCACAAGGTATCGTAAAAGAGGTTGGAGGTTAACAAGGCCAAAATTGAGGTAATTGAGAGGCTACCCCCACTAATCTTGGTAAAAGGTATTTGTAGTTTATTGGGGCATACTAGATTTTACCAGAGATTTATCAAAGATTTCGCAAAAATTGCACACCATTTGTGCAAGATTTTGGAGAAGGAAGTGAAATTCAACTTTGATGACACATGTATGGCAGCCATTAAGTGTTTGAAAGAGAAGTTAATCTCCACTCCGGTGATTATTAGCCATGATTGTTCGGCACCTTTTGAAGTAATGTGTGATGCAAGTGGTACGGAGTTGGGTGTTGTGTTAGGGAAAAAGCACAACAAACTGTTTCACCCAATTTACTACGCCAACAAAACATTGAATGCTTCTCAACATAACTACATTGTTACTGAATACGAATTACTTGCGGTGGTATATGCATTTTAGAAATTTCAGGCACACTTGCTAGGCACCAAAGTAGTAGTTCACACCAATTATGCAGCTCTGCGAGACTTAGTGGTAAACAAATATGCAAAACCAAGGTTGATAAGATGGGTGCTATTATTTCAAGAATTCGACATTGAAGTAAAGGATAGAAGGGGATGGAAGAGGAAGTCAATAAAATTCTAAACTTGTCATGCTTTGCCAATTGGTGGCCATCATAGCGGTGTGAGAACAACCGCTAAAATTCTTCAAAGTGGTTACTACTGACCATCTCTCTACAAAGATTCTCATGAATTTGTCAAGAAATGTATAAAATTCCAAAAACAAGGTGGGGTGTCTAGAAGGCATTAGATACCTCTTAAGCCTATTCTGGAAGTTGAGTTTTTCAATGTCTAGGGAATCGACTTCAAGGGGCCATTTGTGAGCTCATTTGGTAAAAAGTATATTTTAGTGGCTATGGATTATGTTTCCAAATGGGTGGAAGCAGTGGCACTACCCAACAATGAAGGGAAAAGTGTTTTTCAATTCCTAAAACGCTACATCTTTGCAAGATTTGGCACCCCATGTGCTATAATTAGACATGAAGGTTCTCATTTTTGCAACCGGTTGTTTGCATATGTATTTAGTAAATAAGGAGTGAAGCACAAAGTGGTAACATCATACCATCCTCAAATGAGTGGTCAAGTGGAGGTTTCAAATCGAGAAATTAAGAGTATCTTGTCCAAGACCGTAAATGCAAATAGGACCGATTGGTCTTGAAAGCTAGATGATGCCCTTTGCGTATCGCACTACCTACAAGACACTAATTGGTATGTCTCCATATCAGCTGGTCTTTGGGAAATCTTGTCACCTACCAATTGAGCTTGAGCACAAAGCACTATGGGCATTAAAGGCATTAAATCTGGATTGGGCGAATGCTTCGAAAGGAAGAGTAGATCAGCTGAACGAATTGGAAGAATTCAAGTTTAGGGCATATTAAAGTTAAGCTCTCTAAAGGGAGAAAATGAAGAAATGGCATGACTCTAGAATCCTTAGAAGAGAATTTTGAGTTGGAGATCTTGTGTTGCTGTAAGATTCTAGACTGAGACTCTTCTTGAGAAAGCTCAAGTAAAATTGGTCCGGTTCATTTATAGTAAAAAGAAAGCGGAAGACTTTCTAGACTTTGTATTCTATGTCTCAAACCATCTAATACTTTGAATACAACATTGGGACTTAGCCCATACAAATGCTTTAACATAAACTAAAAGACATAAAGGGAACATAGTGGATTTTGTCCTCGAAACTATGAGGACTCACCAAGTCTTCATCTTCAAGCACCTTAGAAACCTACTCCTCAAGCATAGAATACCAATATCTCCAAACCCTACACTTTGGTAAAAATGGAGAAGAATGGGGTTACCACAATTAAGTACAAAGTATGGAAGCCAAGCAAAAACATGCTTAAAACAGACATTTTCGTTTAAAGTCATGATATATGCTATTTTGGTAAAACTTCATGTACATTGATAAAAGAGGAATAATATAAGTGACAACCAACATACAAGCAATATTTTCACATTAGAACATAATCCACATATGAACCTTTACCTTCACCTTCAACATTCACCTAAAATAACCCTCAAGTTATACCCTGTGCAATGTATGGGTGGTGTCCCATACCACCATCCACACTACGGTACCATCTTCAGTCCACCAAAAGTGAACTTACCATTCATCCTTCAAACATTTACACAATAAAGCATATATGAGACATAAACATTACACAATTCACATCATCACATTAAGACCAACATCTAAGACAACTCTGAGTCATACTAGTGCAATGTGTAAGTAGCATCCCATACTACTACTCACACTAATTTCTCCTTTGAAGTCACCATATACAATGCACATTCATATACGATAAGTCATGACAAGGAAGTAACTCATAATACAATCCAAGTATAGCATGCATGTTTACATTTAAGCATATAAGAGTCAACATTCTTCATTAATTTCATTTAGAGGACATTCATTCACTAGATATTAGATCATCATTCTCATTAAGTTTATCACAAGAGGACATTCATACAATTTCCATTAAGACTTAGAGAACTCACTATGACTATCTCAAAGCATACTCATGCAATGCATGGATAGCATCCCATACTACCACCCACACTTCATAGAACTCATCAAGAAACCATTATGCACATCTCACATGATGGGAATATGCATTAACCAACATAGACCATGAGAGCTAAATTATGGAATCCGGTGTCATGTAACCCTGCACCGAAGGAAGGTGTTCAACTTGCCTAGGGTAGAACTAGTAAACATCCTATGTAGGCACATAGTTATGGGATAAGAAAGATGTTCATTGGACTCTAACCAAACATTGAGAGAGTCACCATCTTAGTCATATCCACTCGTTGCTTAGCGTCCATCCCCATAGAGTAGTTCATTCACGTTACGTTGTTGTACTTGAGAGGACCACCAACATTAGGCCTACTGACCCAAGTTACATTACACAAGAAAGGGCCACCACCATTAGGTCTACCGATTAAAGGTAGATTAAGGATAGCTCATTGACTTTCCAAGAAGGTCTACCAACATTAGGTCTACCGATTAAAGGTACATTAAGGATTGTTCATTGACTTTCCAAGAAGGTCCACCAACATTAGGTCTACCGATATAAGGTTCATCATTTCAGACATGAAAGGGCCACCAATATTATGTTTACCGCTTCAAGGTTTATCCTCACATTGGTTTCTAGACTCATCCTTAAGGGCCACCCTATTTAGGTCTACCGGTTCAAGACATAGCCTAAAATACCTCATTAGTCATTCATAGAAAGGCTACCAATATTAGGTCTACCAATTCTGGGTCATTCATTCATTCATTCATTCACGAAAAGGCAACCAACATTAGGTGTACCAATTCATTTCATTAATACATTAAGTCAAGATACACTTTTCTTCAAGAGGAGGATGACTAAGCCTACCGATTCAACATACTTCATTCATGATCACATTCACCAATACAAGAAGAGGATTCATTAAGCCTACCAATTCAACATATACAATACATAGGAGAAAATCCTTCACATTCCATCATCATCATTCATGAGTGTTGATTGAGAATATGCTTTCAATAAATAACACAATTATATTCTCAACATGATCATTATACATTCATTGAAATCACACACATATACTTCACATCATGATAATACATGGATCCTTCATATATAGGTGTACAAGGAAGATATCCACCAATTCAATTCCACAATATACATAGCAAGTAAACACCTCCACCTTTCAAGTGGATCAATAGATCAAGCACAATTCTACTTCAATATGTAATTTGATCATAACTTGCCCTTCAAGGTTCATGGTTCACATTCACCCACACACCTTAGATCAATACAATTTGGCAGGAGTAACAACATAATTTCAACATTCTATATCCATATACACATAAATAATTCACATATTTCATAATCAATCAAATCACAATCTCAAATTATAACTTAGGAATTTGGGGAGGAAACATGGGTTTTACGAAGAAATCATCTTAATTCATCTTTAAATCCACACTCCATCGATAAATCAATGCAATAAAGCCTTTGGAAATAATTTAGAATAGAACAAATGCACAGATTGAAATCTAGGGTTTTGCGGAAACCTTTGAATTTTTGTAAGAACTTTTGAAATTGGCTTCTTGAAAGATAATAAGTCAAAGATGAAGACCACCATACCTATTTTATAAGAATCACACGAAAATCCCTTGAAAAACTGAAGATTTGACCTTGGAAGCTTGAAGTCTTCACCTCCAATGGAGGTTTCTAGATAGAGAGCTTTTGGAGAGGATAAGAGGTTTTGATTTGAGGTTTTGAAATGATAAGGTCTAAAATATGTTTTAATACATTAAAAATACCTTAATAAACCAAAATTAACCATCCAAACACTTAAAACAATTAATTAACAAATTACCAAAGGGCCCTACCTTAGTCGAGCCATATCCAAAAGCCAAGTGCTCACACCCTAGACTCACGGACTGTGAGTCCACTAACGGACCTTGTTATTGGTCCGTGGTCTGGGGTAGCAGCTTGGGTCATGGGGGTCTGACCCACAAAGGCCATCCACAGACCGTGGATGGACCTATGGTGTTCACCCCATTTTGGCCAACTCTAAGGTTCTTTGGGGTCTTGGGGGTTTGACTAAGGGTCCTCCTCAAGGACCCCTAGGGTGGTCCTTGGGGAGTCGTACCTTGACGTTTAACCCCTCAACTAAAGCTCGGGACAACATCAAACTACCTTAAACCTCATGACAAACTCACACACTCACTAGTTAGGCTCTAGTTTCACTTATTTGTTTTACGAGTTGTTACATTATCCCCCACTTAGGAACATTCGTCTTCGAATGACACATTGAACACATTAAGGGGTTAACGACTAAAGACTAGCAGCCCATCATGCATGCAACATCATAAACAATGCACAAAACTAGGAGGAAACATCAACTCCACATCAATAAGCTCAATGCAACATAAGAAAGTAGGGACTACATCTACAAACTCATTATGCAACATAACTTCGCCATTTCTCATTTCATTACAGGAACTACCTTCTCCAACTCAAATCATTCTCATCATAACATCATTAGACACATTATGCAATTATACTCAAAAGCAGTTCTAGGCATGTTCAACATTTAATCTCATGAAGTATATAAGCAACTCATACTAAATACACATTAACATGAGGAACATAGTTCATGAAAACTCATTTTCTCATTCACACAAGAATTTATCAAAAACATGCATAACATAAGGAGACCATGGAAACACAACATCACACATGACTCCGAAGACATGAAACAAGCTACAAGGAACTCTTGGTTTGAAGGTTGAATAGGCATATAAAGGAAGAGGTAAGGGATATCGGAACTCTCAACAACCTTACTACTCAACATACTATCCCAAACCCAACTAAAGCTTATCATGAACCCAACAAAGGAACCTTAACAAGATATTCACAACTTACAAGAAACCATCAACATACTGGTGCTTTTAAACTATGAAGGTCCTCATTAAGCAACTCTTGCTCATAAACAACCTTACCAACACCACTCAAGGTCTCATATGAGTCTACCACACCGGGTCTAAACTCCTCAAACTCACTACACCAGGTAAGAACATCCAACAATCCTAACTCATGAACATCAAGGACACTCAAAGACCTTACCATCTAAGAACTTTATCCCCCAATTGGGAATAATCCTATACAAACTCTTTACAACATCACTTCTTTTAATTCTTAGGTCGGAGCAATACATCAGTAAACCTTCATCCTCATCACACAAGATAATTCTAATACAACACATTCATCAACTATTTCAACATACCTCAAAACTCATCTTGACTAAGTCGGATTCTACCAACAACACACATAATCATAAAGCAACCCATTCATACTAAAGTCACACCACAATCTATCATCTCACATCTATCAAGTCATATAGCCATAATTGGCATTATAACCAACCTTCCTCTTGCACACCTTCTAGCATACTCCTTTCAAGTGGTCATACCCTAAAGAACATCGGATAAGAAATAAGAGAGAGACATTATAGAGTTAAACTCTATGACACGACTTGAAGAATGAAGAAGTGAGACTTTCTTAACACCCATTAGCCCCCTATAATAATGTTGCACACTTCATATTATGAACAAGACTCTACTAGATGTGGTGTGAGACATCCTAAGACCATTCGAAAATCTTATGCTCTGATACCATGTTTGTCATGACCCAAGGCTAGCCCCTAGACGCGACATGGCGTACTCGACCCCGAAGGGGTCTCATACAAGATTCATAGCATTCTTGAACATAAAAACATAGGAAAGTAAAGAAGAATTTAGAACTTTCTTTACAATCGAAGACATTTTCATTAAAAAGCAAGCAAAAGACTTTCTAGACTTTGTATACTATGTCTCAAACCATCTAATACTTTGAATACAACATTGGGACTTAGCCCATACAAAAGCTTTAACATAAACTAAAAGACATAAAGGGAACATAGTGGATTTTTTCCTCGAAACTATGAGGACTCACCAAGTCTTCATCTTCAAGCACCTTAGAAACCTACTCCTCAAGCATAGAACACCAATATCTCCAAACCCTACACTTTGGAAAAAGTGGAGAAGAACGGGGTTAGCACAATTACGTACTAAGTATGGAAGCCATGCAAAAACATTCTTAAAATGGACAGTTTCTTTGAAAGTCATGATATATGCCATTTTGGTAAAACTTCATGAACATTGATAAAAGAGGCATAATATAAGTCACAACCAAAATACAAGTCATATTTTCACATTAGAACATAATCCACATCTGAACCTTTACCTTTACCTTAAGCCTTCACCTCAAGTAACCCTCAATTTATACCCTGTGCAATGTATGGGTAGCGTCACATACCACCACCCACACTAAGGTACCACCTTAAGGCCATAAAAAGTGAACTTACCATTCATCTTTTGCACCTTTATACAATAAAGCATATAAGAGACATAAACATTACATAAGTCACATCATCACATTAAGACCAAAAGCTAAGACAACTCTAAGTCATACTTGTGCAATTGCAAGTAGCATCCCATACTACTACTCACACTACGTACTCTTTTAAAGTCACCATAGACAAGGCACATTCATATACGATAAGTCATGACAATGAAGTAACTCATAATACAATCCAAGTATAGCATGCATCTTTACATTTTAGCACATAAAAGTTAGCATTCTTCATTAGCTTCATTTAGAGGACATTCATTCACTAGACATTAGATCATCATTCTCATTAACTTTATCATAAGAGGACATTCATACAATCGACGTTAAGACTTAGAGAACTCACTATGACCCTCTCAAAGCCTAATCGTGCCATGCATGGATAGCATCTCATACTACCAACCACACTTCACAAAACTCATCAAGAAACCATAATGCACATCTCACATGATGGGAAAAAGGCATTAACCAAAATAGACCATGAGAGATAAATCATGAAATCCAGTGTCATGTAACCCCACACCGAAGGAAGGTGTTCTACTTGCCTAGTGTAGAACTAGTACACATCCTATGTAGGAACATGGTTATGGGATAAGAAAGATGTTCATTAGACTGTAACCTAACATTGGGAAAGTCACTATCTTAGCCATAACCACTCGGTGCTTAGCCTCTATTCTCATAGAGTAGTTCATTCACATTACATTGTTGTACTTGAGAGGGCCGCCAACATTAGGCCTACCGACCTAAGGTAAATTACACAAGAAAGGGCCACCGCCATTAGGTCTACCGATTTAAGGTACATTAAGGATATCTCATTAACTTTCCAAGAAGGGCCACCAACATTAGGTCTACCAATACAAGGTTCATTATTTAACCCATGAAAGGGCCACCAAAATTAGGTCTACCGCTTCAAGGTTCATCATCACATTAGTATTTCGACTCATCCTGAAGGGCCACCACATTTTGTTCTACCGGTTCAAGACATAGCCTAAAATACCTCATTAGTCATTCATAGAAAAGCTACCAACATTAGGTCTACCAATTCTAGGTCATTCATTCATTCATTCATGAAAAGGCTACAAACATTAGGTCTACCAATTCAATACACTAAGACATCAAGTCAAGATACATTCATTATTCAAAAGGAGGATGCCTAAGTCTACCAATTCAAAATACTTCATTCATGATCACATTCACCAATACAAGAAGAGGATGCCTTAAGCATACCAATTCAACATATACAATACATAGAAGAAAACCCTTCACATTCCATCATTATCATCATTCATGAGTGTTAATTGAGAATATGCTTTCAATCAATAACACAATTACATTCTCAACATGATCATTATACATTCATTGAAATCACACACATATTCTTCACATCATGACCATACATATAACCTTCATCTATAGGGGTACAAGGAAGATATCCATCAATTCAATACCATAATATACATAGTAAGTAAACACCTCCACCTTTCAAGTGGATCATTAGATCAAGCACAATTCTACTTCAATATGTAATTTGATCATAACTTACCCTTCAAGGGTCATGGTTCACATTCACCAACACACCTTATATATATACAATTTGGCAAGAGTACAACATAATTTCAACATTCTATATCCATATACACATAAATAATTCACATACTTCATAATCAATCAAATCCCAATCTCAAATTACAATTTAGGAATTTGGGGGAAAACATGGGTTCTAGGAAGAAATCGTCTTAATTCATCTTTAAATCTACAATTCATTAGATAAATCAACGCAATAAATCTTTTTGAAATCATTTAGAATCGAACACATGCATAGATTGAAATCTAGTGTTTTGGGAAAAAATTGAAGATTTAAAATCACTTTTGAAGTTGGCTCCTTGAAATATAATAAGTGAAGTATGAAGACCACCATATATTTTTAAGAAGAATCCTACGAAAATCCCTTGAAAAACTTGAAAATTTGACCTTGGAAGCTTGAAGTCTTCACCTCCAATGGAGGTTTCTAGAGAGAGAGATTTTGGAGAGGAGGAGAGGTTTTGATTTGGTATTTGAAATAATGAGGTCTAAAATATGTTTTAATACTTTAAAAATATCTTAATAAACCTAAAATAACCGTCTAAATACTTAAAAAATTAATTAACAAATTACCAAAATGCCATACCTTAGCCGAGCCAAAACCAGAAAAAGTTGGCAGTGACTCATGCCCTAGACTCAAGGACTGTGAGTCCACTAACAGACCATGCTATTGGTCCGTGGTCTGGGGCAGCGGCTTGGTTCATGGGGGTCTGACCCACGGAGGCCATCCACGGACCGTTGATGGACCTACGGGGCGTGGACCCCTTCCGTGGTTCACCCCATTTTGGCCAACTTCAAGGTTTTTTTAGGGTCTTGGGGGTTAGACTAAGTTTCCTCCTCAAGGACCCCTAGGGTGTTCCTTGGGGAGTCGTACCTTGACGTTTAACCCCTAAACCCCTCAACCAAAGCTCGGGACAACATCAAACTACCTCAAACCTCATGACAAACTCACACACTCACTAGTTAGGCTCTAGTTTCATTTATTCCTTTTACGGGTCGTTACACACATCTAGAGTTGATTCTACTCACAAAGAAGTGGTAACTTTCAGTAATTATCTAATACCCATTTAACAAATCTTTGAATTTGTCAATCCCCCAAGTATTTCCTAGTCATTTGATTACCTTTGTTACTTCTTATTGTATAGTTGCTAAGCATTTTCTAAATCCCCTACCCGACATTTATGTTACCCACTTGACTTATTTAAATAAATCCGATAATTTCTATTCCTACAATCAATTGATTTACATTTAATAATTCATAATTGAATTCAAACTCATACTACTCCCTGTGGGTTTGACTCCAACTCTTTGTTGGGTTTATTTGAATTAATGACCGTTACACCTAGAATTGGATGAGGTGTACTTGAAACTTTATTCATGGATCCACTTAAGCTAGAAGTTCATGGTCCTTACCTTGGCAAGTAGGACAACCCTTTTCAGTGTGGGAGACACCGGGGGATCATGTTATAGCTCACATGGTCTCTGTGTCGGTTAACTCTACTTCCCACAATAAATTAATGAACTAAGGTTACTTCAAGAAGTATCTCATATGTTTTCAAAGGTATTAAAGATATTATCTTGCATTAACCATGGTTTATGACTTCTGTTTTCTAACCCTTCTTATATCATGTTTAGGCTTGGTCAATTATACGTCATTAATTTTCCTATTTTAGTATGATTTAAACTTTTCATGCATGGATATCATACTTTGGACATTGCTTTTTACTAACACAGATTCGTGCTTACATTTCCCCAAATGTAGGGTTCAATAGTAAAGGTCCTCAGTTTCGTGGCTAGTGGTTGATTGCGAGGTTTCCTAGCTTTGGTGAGTCTTCATGCTTCAAGGACATATTTTCATTGTTCTTAGTTCTTTCTTATTTTAGTTTTAGACATGATGTATGGGTTAGGCCCAATTTCATTCTATAGTACTAGATGGCTAATGAGACAAGTGTTTTAGACTTTCGCTTTGCTTTAATAAAATGTTTGGATCTTGAAAATGTTGTATTTACTTTTTCTGTTCTATTTCTTATGTTATAAATGATAAGTGGCTTGTATGAGGTCTCTCGTTGTCCTATACACCATGTTACATCTAGGGTGTACCCTCGGTCTTTGCACGTTTGTTGGATACGCAGGGTCAAATTCAAATTTTGGGAGGAAAAGGCAAATGGGTATGCTCATAACTCACTCCGCGATTCACCGAGTGACTCGGCGAGCCTGATCCAACTCGCCCTTTAGACAAATTGATGGGCTGGTGTTCTGATAATTTCGACGGGCCAAGGCTCATTCGGCGACTCACCGAGTGAATCGAAAGCATTAGTTCCCATAGCCGATCTAGGCGTGAACTGAAGTGTCAAAGGCCTTTAACCGTCTTAAATTCAAAACCTTTCATTCTTTTGAACTTTTCGACTACTGTGCTCTCTCAATAAAACTCTAGAATATATATTTTTAGGTTAATTATTGTGGGTGTCCTCGTGTGGTCAGAATCCGAAGTATTGTCCATTCCTCTCTCCTTGCTTTCTCAAATTTGCGTCTTCAATTAAGGTTAGTTCTCTAAACTAGTTTTACATTGCAAATTTTGTTGAGCAAGTGTGTGAGTAGTTTGTAGTTCTATTTCTTCTCTTGAATTTGTGCTAAATTAATCGTTGGAATCTAATTTGAAGTCAAACATATCCGTTATTGTCTTTAGCCTAATTTGATGTGATTTTTTCTATCGAATTGTTTAAATTGTGGTTGTAGCCTGTTGGCTAATGTGTGGGTGAAGTTTCAGTAGCCTAATAGTAACCAAACTACTTGACTTTACCCAATGATTGATTGGGTGAATTTGTTCTTAAGGGAAAAGTTATTGTTTGGTTAAATTTGAATCTATTGGGGGAAGTCTGAGTACCCCGACTTAAATTTACATAGTGGGTAGGCTAAAATTGATCTCCTTGGTGCTTGAATGTGAATGAATGTGGTTTTCTCTCATTGATACCTCTCTTGATTGCTTAATTTTTGAACGTTGTTAATGGTCTCTTGTGCATTTGAGTGTCTATTGTGACCAATATCGATGACTTGAATAGTGCTCTTGATGAACAATATATTGTGCAAGTCCAACAAAAAAATATGAGTTGCATAAGTCTTGTGAGAACTCTTAGCATCTGATTGTGACAAGCCGAATTGTTGAGGTGAGTCTTGCAATGACCATTCCACGCGAGCTTAACTTGTAAACTCATGATCGATGATTGTGTTAAATGCCTTGTTTGGTGAGGTTTGCTTGAAAAATATGCATGCTGATATCTAGACTTGCCCCGTTGGTCCAGTTGACTAATTTTGGTGAATGAAGGAAATGATCTTAGGCATGAATTATTGAGAGTGAACCCAATTTCTATACCTTGTGTGTGACCACCTTGTGAGTGTCTGAACCTAGCTTGGCATTATTCGAGCCTAACTTTTTCTTTGGATGAAACATGAACACAAATGGCCTTGTCCTTCCCACCTAAAACCTTCGTGAAACATTGGTCTATTTGAATAGCCAACTTAGACCAAAAGCGTATGTTGGAGGTGTGGTAAGAAAGAGGAAAGAAATTGAGCAAGTATTTCGTTAAATCCATTCTTGAAAACTTGTGTTGAAGAAAAAGATGGAACCCCTCCATATATTAAAAAAAGAGAGAAAGAAAAGCAACAGAAGAAAAGTAATGAAAAAATCGTATTAATTATGCATTGTGGAAAGAAAAGGGGTGTTCGATGAGCTATATTAAAAAATTTGTGTGTTTGATTATGCCAAGGATGGGTTGTAAAGATGAAAAGAATGAAAGAAAAGGGAATTTGAATTTACAAGTATAAATAATGTAATATGATAATTTTGAGACGTTTAAAAAATCATGATGACCAATAAAAAGTAAACATGTAAAACTTGGCTTGGTATTTTAAAAAGAAATATTAAATAATAATCACCCTCATGATATTACCATATAGTAAATATACGATAGTAAGCCCCACATATAAGTCTCAATGAATTTTTCCTTAACTTTGTCCCAGGACGAGCCCCGAGGTGAGTCCCAATAGAGTCTTTTAAAACAGTAGACATATCACCACATGAACTAAACTCATAAAATCAGTGTCGATCACTAGTGTTTTGAGTTTTCTCGGTGGCATACAATTCACCATGGATTGAACTTTGTAAGTTTTTATCACCAAAATCAAATATATGGCCCACGAATCACCTTATAATTGATATGGGTATGTTATGCCACCAATACTTTTTAAAACAGACTAATAATGTTAGTAGTTGAAAGAAACTGAATTAGACTGAGGATGTGTTTGGTATGAAGGAAAATGTTTTCCATGGAAAATATTTTCCTAGAATTGTTTTCTTAGAAAACAAGTGGATTTCTAACTTATTTTCTCATGTTTGGTTGGTGAGTAGAAAATATTGGCCTAGGTGGGGGTGGTGGGAAGGAGGTGTGGGTGGCATAAAATGTATTTTTTTAAAATTTTGAAATATATTTTTGGAATAATATTTTTAAAAGAAAAAATTGATGGAGGTGGCCTTGGTGGGGGTGGCTCCCGGAGAGAGGGGGTAGGGGTGGGGTGACCATAAAAATGAAAAAAATTAAAATTTAAAATATTTCCCGAATATTTTTTTTGACGGGAATGACCTAGGGGAGGGTGGGGTTGGGGATGGGGTAAAAATGATTTTTGTTAAAATTTGAAATATTTTCCAAAAGCATTTTATTTAAGAAAAAAATTGACGGGGATGGCCTGGGTGGGGTGGGGCAAGGTAGGGGTGGGGTGGCTTATAAAAAGAATTTTTTTAATGCATTAATGCAATACCAAATATCCACCACTAAAAACTTGCTTAAAACAATGCTTAACCAAAGCATCCGTAGTAACAAACTAGTTGGTTTCTCAAATGTGAGAAATGCAACATTGAATCTCATTATCTGAACATGTCATACAACAGATAACTCCTTAAGTAGTCAGTAGTCCGACTTGACAATCAACGTATTCATTTCCATATAACACTAGTACTACATTGTGAAAGTCTGTTAGATCCATCACACATCATACCTATCTAGAAGATCATACCTGAATAGGTCACATAATTCTACCCATTGAATAACTATAAAACATTATCAAATCCATTATGTCTCTGCCCCCAAGCAATTTGCATTCTTTCTTAGATCAGGTCGATAACAAAAGTAACACACTTCATAACTCTAATCAAGTAAGCATCAATAATGTTCTAATAGTCGTATCATGACCCTCTTTGGTATACACTCAATCTATAAATTGTAGTAGTGATTCTGACCTCACTTGGTGCAACATAATTTCATCATTCGCTAAGCAACCTACGTGTTAGACAACTTCACTAAATGCATTTTCCAAGTAATGGCGTTCATTCTCTAGCCTTTCCTTATGAAACTTCTTCAATGTTGTTACCATGGCAAAGTCATCTGGATTCACCCCCTCTACCTCCTATCCCTCAAAGTACGGGATACACACTTCACCATGAAGAAGCTAGAAAATGCTTCCCAAGTCATAGGTAGTGCCTTTATTAGTCAACACTCAACATGAGACCGCCACCACATTCTACCATCTCCCCAAAACTAGCATATCACAAACTCAACACTAAGACTCTCCACTATATTCATTCTATAAAGCAGCTCAAAACAATCAACAATGAAAGCATAAGCAGCTTCACAATCGGTACCCATGAAGAATAAATGTTTCAACTTTAAGAACTTAATAAAAGAAATCATATTGATCACTAGTCATTATAGGCCCTGTAGTCAATCGAGAAAATATACCTGTTTGAAAGGACACATTTTTAATCTTTCTGGTGTTGCTATTTCAACTTCTAATACTCCAGTACTAACCATATGTGAAAAAGATTGAATAAGTTCAAATACCAATTTGTATCACCTAGATACCAATAGGATTCAAGTAGTAGCACGAAAGAAAGAAGGAACGACGTTTTCCTAAAGTCCTATAGCCTCTCGAAGAAAAATAAAGGAGTCCCCATACCGTTCTGCAAGACTCTACTAGACTTGTCCTTGTGTCATGAGATCACCAAACCTAACTCTCTGATAACAAGTTTGTCACGACCCAAAATGAGTCGTGAGTGGCACCCACACTTAAATTCCTAAGTGGGCGAACCAAGGAATCCAAACCCCAACATATATAAATAATTTAACTACGAATAACAACAATAATGCGGAAGCTCAAAACTTATTAAAGTAACCTATCAAATAAACCTCTAAAGTGTAACACTTATTATCCCCAAAATCTGAAAGTCATCACATCAAGGACATTTAATCTTCAAATACTAAGTCTAAGAGTATTAAAGACACCAAAAAAATGAATAAAATAGTTTATGTCCGAAAACTAAGGAAATCATGCAATGACCAAGAGAATCCAACACGAGATGGAATGAATAGCTCACCCTGGAACCTGATGTGCTGGAGACTGGCTAGAGCTGAGGGCGAGTCGAAGTCACTGATACACTCGCTGCACTCCACAAAAAGAAAACAAAGAAAAACACAGGTAGGGCTTAGTACAGGGTAACATGTACTGAGTAAATATAATCGGCAAGTTTGAAATATTTCCCAATTTTTAAAAAAAATATTGAGTGGCGTAAAAATTATAAAAAAAAATTTAAAAAGAATTATTTTTCAAAAGAAACTTTTTTTGGAGGTGGGGGTAGGAAGTAGGGGAGATAGGGGTTTTGCGAGGTAAAAAAATCTTAAAATTTGAAACATTTTTTAAAAAAATATTAATTTTTTTTGTTGTTTGGGGGGGGGGGGGGGCTATGGTTTGGTGGTACTGATAAAAATATATTTGAAATTTAGAATTAAGAAATTTTTTTTTTTTTTTTAAAATTTAATGGAAAGGGTCAGGTTCGAGGTATGAGTAGGTTTTGAAAAAAAATTAAATGATGAAATGGAGTTTTGGAAAGTGTTTATCTTAATTTTGGAAGTGAAGTCATTTTCCTTAAATATGAGGAAAATGAGTTGAATTGGATAACATTTTCCAAACATTTAAGCTAACCAAACATGGAAAAATTGGAAAACATTTTTCAGAAAATGTTTTCCTCCATAACAAACACACCCTGAGCAGTTACTATTGTTTCAATGACTGATGTAACTCATGTAAGTCCTGGTATAATACATTTTCAAGGTATGCAATTGCCTACCGAATAGTAGGACACATGTTGTGATGTCTTCTATTCCTTGTAGTGATGAATATATTATAAGTAAAGATATTCATTCATTAGTCATGACAATGTTTTATTCTAAGAGTTGATTTTCCAGGAAATTAAATGTACGCACTAAACTGCTTTACCTAAATACAATGTGGTGTCTTATGTAATAAACAAAATACTTTATGCAAGTTGGTACCAATGACAAAGTTTCTATAATTTGTTGAATGACTTGCTTCAAAAAACAAATAAATTGTACTTTGTTTGATTTTCATTCTAATCGTTCCTCCCCATATGTACGGTACACAAGCCTCATTATTCTCTGTTCCTAAATTACTTAACCTTTAGTTCTAATGTAATGTTTTTGACTTACCCCTATTTTGTCTGTAAGATTGAATTTGTATACCGAATACCACATGGTTGAAAACATCTTATTTTAGTGTAATGACACGTGTGGTGTATTTTTGTATCTTTTTCTCATTTTCCCTCTTCCTGTAGCTTCCTTATAGCTTTTGTGTGGTGTTGGGTTTGGTAGCATGCTTCTTGAGTTTGTCAGGAGAGTTTTGAGTTGGTTTTTTTCCTTTTAGAGACTTTTACAGTGAAAGGCTTGACTTTAGTCAAAATCTGGAGCAGCAGATACTTGATAAGGATACCATGAGTTTCATCAACTCTGGAAGAGTCATTTTGGTCTAGTGGGATGGTTGGAAATTCTATTAGTGCAGTTAGCTCAGGAAAGCCTAATGATTTTTTATTCGGTTCTAGAGGTATTCAGAATGAGTTTGTGGCTTTTGGCATGTTGTTTGATATTTCTTTTTGTAAGTATTGACTTGGGTCAACATTTTAATGAGAGGACCACCATTGATTGCTTTGTTGATTTTGTTAACTCTAGAATGTGATTTTTGATTAGGTAGCATATTTTGTGTGCATCGTTGGGGTTTCGATTGAATTCATAGCCTCCATAAGGGTAATTCTTACTCCTAGTGAACTACTAATGTGGTTGGAAGAGTCTGGGGGTGATCCTAACATTTTTCTTCCCCCGAAAGGGAACCCCAGCATCCTCACACAACTGTGTGATTAGGACTGGGAAAGGTAAGGAGGTCTACTCCTTTAGGGCCCTCAATAACATCTCGTCAACAATGATCCACCCCAGAGTAATATGCTCCCTCGAAATGATGGTACCTACTAACACCCCCTTGGGATGCCGAATGATGAATTTCATTCTACGAAAGCATGATATTAATGTTAATGAACCTGAACTAGTACCGGGCCCCAAAATTTAGATCCTTCTTCTCTAGTCTCACACCGTCAGCCATCCTAGGTAGAGAAATGTTGGATATTAGTGGTGCCAGCCAACCTTTTAGAGCATCATGCTAATGGTGCATCCATATTGTGAACATATCAGCCTGATTTGAAAGAGCACCTAGGGCCGTGTTGATTGCGCTCGTGTGGTATTGTACAATCTTACCACCTACCTGAACTTCGTCAAAGGGCTTCAAAATCATGCTCTTCCTCTTCTTTTGTAAGGCGTGAGCATAGGCCGTGTAATACTCTTACACCCAAGATGGGAAATATGGAGGTTGAGGTCTTGTGTTCCTTTCGAACTAGTGGAATTTGATCATGTCCTAAATGGCCAGATATTCACTAACCAACCCATCAAAGGAGAGTTTTCGCTGCTCCAAAAATGTTCATTCTCCTAGAGGTTTTAGCCTTTTTAGGGCTCTTGGAGCTTTTACAGGGAGAACTCTAGACATGGGGGCCTTATCCTTGGAAGGTTGTACTAATTTAGACCTCATGTTGGTCCTATTCCTAGCAACCCCTCTTCTTGGTTACTCATTCAAAAGTTTCGAAGAGCGTGGAGTTGTTCTTTGTTGGAGAGGCTCATTTATTACTATCCCCTTTTGTTTTTCAGTGGAGGTAGTAGGAGGAGAGTCTATATTGATTCTGTAAGAAATAATCACAGTATGTTTTTCCTTTTTTCTAGCAATAATCTGCAAATCACAATAATTAAAACATTAAATTGGTGAAGGTTAGTTAAAATCAATATCCAATGACAACATAGATCAATGATGTTCTGAGGCTTGCCTAATGTGAAGGCGGTCCGCCTAACAGGTTAGGTGGTTTTAGGTGAGCTCTCCGAACTAGACTCTACATAATTTCAGAGAACTCAAGCATGATGGGCAGAGTTAATTTAAACTCCAAGTTTGTTTTAGCGGGCAAATTTATGTTTGCCAAAACTAACAGTGCAAAATCAAATAGAACATACTTAAAGGGTGGTGCCCACTCCAACTTGGCGATACGCCAAGTGGGTTTCAACGGACTCAGAAAAGTCCACCGAACGGTACAATGCCCCAGGTCACATATTCATTGAAGAAGCCGATCTAGGGCTTACTCGATGATTCTCCTAACCTCCTTAGTGAGCTAAGACAAGCCTGCCGAACATGTGGTGTTCATCCCAGTGCTTATTTTCACAAATTAAACCAGCATACATAATAATATATAGTTTCCTATCAACTTAACAATATACCCTCAATTTTTTCGACCCATGGGTACTCAGATTCCTCCCAAATATCACAAAAGTATTGCTTAAATTGATGATTTAGCCTAAAGAAAGTCATCACTTCATCTATCATTGGGAAACATTATGCAATTGGGACAATATGTGGCTAATCACACTCTGCCCACACAAAATTCAATCAAGACCCATTAAGATTTAAAATTAAATTTCAACAATTAACCAACACAGTAAATATCATCATTTTTTAGACATAAGTTCTAAAATCTAACTCATGGGCTAGGTCAATACAAACAATATAGCACTACCCAATGAAATTAACTAACAACATGCATCAAATGTCCTTAGGCCTATACACAACACAATATTAAGCTTAAATAATAATATAGAAATCAAACATCAACGTCAAGGAAAAATATACATTAGCAAATGAAAGAGATAAGGGTTTCGGTCAACCAATCACGCAGGACAGCACACTCAAAGTACTAAAAAATTACACATAAGGACATTAAAACACTAAAATATAATATTGGAAGTGAAGGGGAAAAAGGATCTCAGAGATAGAAAAGGATTTTCTTCTTGTAATTGAAAAGACCTTGGCAATTTTATACGAGGAATATTTAGTGAATACGACTAATGTCTCCAAGTGCGTTTGACGAATTGTCGAATGGAGCTAAAGCTCACTAAAGAGGCCTAAACAAAAACCATACCTGACGAATGATTTGGTGAACTCGATGGAGTCTAAAATGTGTACTTCAATGGATCGTCATTTGGAGCTGATATTGTCTAAGTTGACAGTACACTTTTTCACATTTTCCAGCTCAAACATCGGATAAGAATGAGTCCACACAATATCTTCGGTGGATCATTGTTATGGTTTTGTCATTGCCTATTGTGTCCTTCACAACACTTTGACTTCCTTTCAACCTGCACTCACAACACACATTATTGAAAGAAACAAAACAAAAGTAAAGACTTTGGTTGCCTCCCAAGAAGTGCCTTATATAACGTCGTAGCTTAACATAGTTCTCAATTTCTAAATATTCCTTTTTAGAATTTGGGACGGTGTCATAAGGAAGTGTTCCTTTTTGCCTTTTATTGAGATGGGTGGATGTCTGGAACATTTGAGTCAATTACTATTTGATAGACACCGAATGAGAGGTTATTGCTTGAGATAAAGTGGAGAAGTCATTTTTCCATTAGTTTAACACTAATTTGGATCCTTCAGCTTTTTTGAATATCTTTATATGCATTTCCTCGGTTCGATTTCCTTTCGAAACAAGTTGTTCTTTTGGTCATGTAAGATCATGGGGAGGGACATATCAATTCTTTTCAGCTTCCATATCTCTTCATTTTCCATCTCGCCAATCTTTTCAACCACTATATCTATCCTTGTTCCAACCTTGGTTCCCACCTTGTCTTTTGTTGTTTTGGTGAGAACCCTCATTTGGTTTCCTAAATATTGAACTACTTCATTGTATAATGCCTCAAATTTGACATCCTCCAAGTACTGACCAGTACTTGTTCCAACCGTATTCACTAATATCAATTCACCTCCCATGACATGTTTGGAAAACAAAATCGATTTGAGTCATCATTTTTTCCATGTTTTAATCTTGCTCCTG
The DNA here is from genome assembly GCF_900185275.1 of Solanum verrucosum. Taxonomy (NCBI): domain Eukaryota; kingdom Viridiplantae; phylum Streptophyta; class Magnoliopsida; order Solanales; family Solanaceae; genus Solanum; species Solanum verrucosum. The sequence continues at coordinate 354,518 of NW_026020312.1, read as the reverse complement.
ATCTTTCTCAATTTTTTCCTTACTCATGCTCATATGTAGAAATGACACTTGGTCTTCTCAAGTATTCCATGCTCGGTTCATTTTGTTCATGTCATTTAGCAACAACGATGCTACCTCATATGGTTTTCGTATCAACCCACCTTTGGCAAGTTCGTCTACTACACCTTTGTTTATTGAATCAATTATACAATATAAGTATTGAAGTAGCAAATTGTTATGAACACCATAAGTTAGACATTCAACAGTAATTTGAAGATTCGCGTCCATGTCTCTAGCAGAGGTTCCCCTCCAATTATTTTGAAATTTTAGATTTGGTTCCTAGGTTTCACCATCTTCTAAGGGGGGAAGAATCTCTCCAAGAAGGCCTCTGCTAGATCCTCTTACCATCTTGTAGCTTCACTTGTAAAAGAGAATGGGAATAACCTCAACCTTATAGACTGTTGTGAGATATTTTTGAAGACAAATGGCCGTCACAGATTCACAAAATTGTAAGGTGGGCATAAGGGTCTTCATTAGCTAAACCCCCAAATATTCCTCTTAGTTGGAGCAACTATAGAATTTTTCTGATCATATGAAAAACTACTGTCACGACCAAGTGGTACACCCTAGATGTAACATGGCGTACAGGACCCTTAGAGGTCCTCATACAAGCCACTTAAATTTCATAACATAAGATGATAGAAAATGGTACGGAAATTTAAAACATTTTCCAATCATATCAAAGTTCATAAAACGAAGCGGAAGTCTATAACACTTGTATAAAACCATATCATACACGAATATCTTTTGGACACATCCCATACAATAGTTCTAAAATATAAAATGAAAGGGAAAATGGTGGTCAAATCCTTGAATGCTATGAGGACTCACCAACTCTTCATTCCTTGCTCTACTATGAACCTAGCCACGGGATGGAAGTCGGTATCACCGGATGATACGTCCAAACTTACACATCAATTAAGAAGTATCAACGATCGAAGTCAATTTATAGAACTCAATCAGAGTTGAGGTCGATCCCACATAGAATTTCTTCACAAAAATGATTTCACTATCTCGTTTATCCAAATGTTGTTATTATTTCTTAAAGAGAGTAATTACAGAATGTAAACTGGGTTTATTTGTAAAGTTCAAGTGACCAATGTTGTTAAACAAAATCCAGATTTACAGTTAACAGAGTATTGATGCTAAGGTTGTATTGATAAGTGAATGAAACCAGGGTTGTGTAACACCCAAAAATTAGTAGGCTAAACTAGAGCCTTATATGAGGGTTCTAGAGTTTGACGTGATGGTTAGAGTCCTAGAAAAGACTTCCCGTACTTAGTATGAGGGGTTTAGGGGTTAAACGTCAAGGTAAAACTCCCCAAGGACCAACCAAGGTTCCTTGAGGAAGACCCTAGCAAACCACCCTAAAATCTGCCCCAAGGAAGTCCACTCACGTGTGGGACTCACACCCCTTAGGGTGACCACGCCCCGTGGGTCAGAGGTCGTGGGTCAAGAGGTTCAAAACATATTCCAGTACCCCATCCATGGATTACCAGCATGAATTGTGGGTCCACTTACATCCCGTGGGTCGGGGGCTCATGGGTTGGGGCAGTGATGGTCTTAAGTTGTTTAAGTTAGGGGTTAAGGGAAGGTTCTAGAATTACTTAGTTACTAGGTGGTGTCGTTTTATTAGTAATTATACCACCTATATAAATATAAGAGACCCCTAAATACTTGGATCCAAATCATTATCTTCAATTCACCAAAGAACCCAATTCCCACCAAGAAATTCTCTCTCTGGAAAACTCAAGAAGAAGAAGAAGAAGGGTTCAAACTAGGTCAAATTCCTCCATTGTTGAAAGCTTTGTGAGGGCTTTATAATCAATGTATGATAGTTTATTCATCCACTGATTCTTCAATCTATGGACCCCCCTAGATTTCGCCTCATTGTGACGATGAACCCCAATTCTAGCTAGGGTTTCTTCCAATATTGTGGGTAGTGTTGAGTATGATTCCAATTGTGTGGATAGTACTTGTTTATCATTGATTTATTATTGAATTATGTTATTCTGAAGATATTACATGTTTTCCATGGCTAACCCTAGTTTAATTGATGAAATTGAAGAAATGTGAGTTTGTGACTTAAGAAGGAAATTGAAGACTTCGGGATGATCTTCTAGAATTGATGTTGCCTATAGTAATTGTTCAAGAATAAAAAAAGTAGTCATGAATTGAATTATATTATAGTATATATGATGGATCATGACTAGTAAGGCTTGAAGTTGAACCTTTATGATGATTTATGAGTAGATTCACTTAAGAATGAAGCATGTGATTAGAATGTCTTGTAATCTAGGTATGTATGTCAATTGGGAGAAGTAAAACTTTGAGAGTAAGGCTTCTAGTCATGAGTGTTGATTACTAGGGTTTTGAAAGTAGAGCCAGTATGATGAATTATGTATGTTGGGGCTTTAAATAAGTGAAACTTGTATGATAATGGTAGACTAATAGGTAGAGTTATTATGGAAGGACATTACCCACAGGACCTAAACTATATAAATATGAGATTATGCATGTTCTTATAGAACCTATGTAAATGCTTTATGAACACTTTGAGAGTGAAGTGTTTATGATTATGATATGTTGTTGTGTTGTTGAAAGGATATTCTCATATACACACTTAGGCATTAATATGCTAGGGAGATGAAAGGTTCTCTCACATAGAATGATTCTAGGTTAAAGGCTTGCTTACCTAAAATGAATCATGCATGTTAGACTAGAATAGTTTGAAGTTGACACATAGTATTTGTGACACTCCGGAATGTAGTAGACTACCCTAGAGCTAAACGTGAGGGCTAGTGTAACATTCTGGAAATGTTTAGACTAAACTAGAGCTAAAAATAGAGGGGTACAAGTCTAGGAATAGGGAAAGGGCCTAAGCTACCAAGAAAGAATGAAGGAAAATAATTTTTTCTTTGGACCATTCAGCGATAGGGTAGCAACCTCACCCAAGTCCATTGGCGACTAGCAAAATGGACCTCCCTCACCTAGTGGGCAGCCTCCCCTTAGCGTAGCTACTGAAATTTTAGGCGAGCTATGTCGGGGCTTGCCAACCCACTTGGGGCATCGCCCAAAGGCCCCCCTTATCGCCCAAGTGAATGGCTCAATTATGGAGCATTCGGGAAAATTAGGCGAGCCAAGGGTCCATTAGGTGAGTCGCCTAGTGCCTTTGGCGAGCCAAGGGGTTCCATTAGGCGAGATAAAACATGACATAGGCTAATTTTAAAGTCGAGTCATAGGGTCTTTAGTTAGCTTTCCAAAAATTGAACCCACATTATTTTATTCTTTTCCTAGTAAGTATATAAGCTTTTTAGACTCAAATTTCCCCCAATTAAGTCATTCACATAGAATCAAAAAGAAAACCCAAGAACTTCATCTTCCTCACAATATTTCTCTCTCTAAAACTTAAAGAAGAAGAAAGGTGGAATTGGAGCTAGGGTTTGGAGAATTCAAGGTTGCTTCCTCAAATTTCTTGAAGAGTCTTAATCAAGGTATGGGGACTTTTCTTCTATGGGTGTCTTTCACCCATAGGGTCCCTTCAAAACTTGATTCCAATGCTCCTAATTTGCCCAAAACCTAGGGTTTCAATCTAAGTCACGGGTTCTCATTCAAAACGTTGTCAATTGTTGATTTATGGTTGATGATGGTGGACTATGGTTTTATTGATGATTAATTGTTGATTCATTATAAAAATCCCCTAAGAAGCCATGAATCCCCCATATTGCAAAATTGTGAATTCATGATGTGGTTGATTGATTATAGAAGCATGTCAATTGATTATGTATATATTGATTGAGTTATTGGATCATATATTCCCCTATCTAATGTAGAAATTCTAGATGTTTGTGTTGAGTTGATTCATAGCCTTGAAGGGTAAATTATGAGCATTTGTACATGTTAATGAGAACTGTGTCTGAGATTATGATTCACTTAGAAAGTGAAGATCCTATGACTATTGTGTAATTGTGGTGTTGTTTCAAGATCATTCTCCCCATACCCTTACATATGACTTTGCATGAAATGTCTATGAATATGATAATTTTGTTGTGTCGATTGAAAGGCTATTCTCATGAACACACTATGAACATGATGTGAAAGGTTTACTCACATAGTAATGATTCTATGGTTGAAAGGTCATTCTCACCTAATGAATCTATTAGCTATCATGATACCATGTTGGTTTGAGTGTTATGGCATTCTTTCATGAGCATGAACATAAGTAAAGACTTAACATGAATTTATAGGGAATTATTCTTAGCACCGAGTGGATAGTAATATGAGATGGGTTCCTTAACGCTAGTAAGTACGGGTTCCCAAGATAGTTATCTCATGAGATGAAAACCTTCACGTTAGTAGTCCCAGTTTCTAGTACCAATATCCCTATCCCATAACTATGTTCCCACATAGGTCTTTAGCTAGTGGATCCACCTAGAAGCTAATACATGAGTTATAACTTAGGTAAGTAGGACACCTCCTTTTGGTGTAGTGGCAAGACACCGGATTCCATGTAGATCACATGGTCTATGTTGGTTAAGGCTATACTTCCCTACATGACAAGAATATGAATATGAGAAGAACATGAACAAGAACTATACTTATGTCTTCTCAAGGAGTTCTACTTAGTGTGAGTGGGGTTGTGGGACTTCACTTATGCATTGCACAAGTAGGCTTTGGAAAGGGGTTATAGTGTAGTTTTCTTATGCTATGAAGATATATGGATTATGCATGTATGCTATGGATTGTTGCTATGAGTGGCTTTCCTTGTTTCAAGTTAATGAACATGAATGATTCCTTGTTTATGAGTATTGGTTATGGATCAGGACAAGTTATGAAATGTATGATGATTGTGGCCTAAAAGTGATACTTAGCCTTAGATAGGATTATGGTATCTTGTCTATGCATTGCACAAGTATGGCTTAGGGTTGCTTATGAGTTGGTTTGGCGTGTGCATTTACTCTATGGTGCATGATGACTCTTAGAAATGTTAAAGTTTATGCTTTTAACTAAATTTTCCCTTTTCGCATGTTTTAAGGATTTTTATGCATGGCTTCCATACTTAGTACATTTTTGTTCTAACCTATATTTTCTACATTTTTCTATAAGTGTAGGTCTCGGTTGTTATGGTTGCTTCTCTTTGGTTGAAGGCTAGGATTGATTCTCTCCTTACCTTGGTGAATCCTCATGGTTTGAGGACAAGAGTTATTCTTTTTAGTTTCTTTTCGTATGTTCTACTTTGAGACTTTATTGTAAAGGGTTGGGACCCTATTGATTCTCGATTGTATTAGATGGATTATGGAGACTTCTATTTCGATTTTATGAAAAGACTTTGATTGTAAAAAGTTTTAATTCCACGTCATTTCTATTATTTATATTTATGATATGCTAAGGTATTGTATGAGACCCCTTCGGGGTCAAGTACGTCGTGTTACATCTAGGGGGTACTCCTGGGTCTTGACAAACTTAGTAATCAGAGCACAAGGTTTAGAATGATTCTAGGATGATGTATCATAAGCCACATCTAGTAGAGTCTTGTTCATGAATGTGAAGCGCGCCACATTTAACAATAGGACGCTATAAGATGTTTAGGAAATTTCACTTATTTCATTACTCTTTAGCCATGCCTTAGAGTTTAACTCTATGAAGTCCTTTTCCTAACCCTTCTCGTGTGTCTATAGGATATGAATACAAGAAGGATGACCGAAAGATTGATGGAAGAAGAGAATGTGAATGAGGGAGTTCCTCCCCAAGGTCCCCAAGGTTCTCAAGAGCCTCAAGTTCCTCATGCTCATAGTGATGGGGGGGGGGGGTCTATGACAAATATGGAAATAAGGCCGGCTCTCCACGTATTGACCCAAGCCATTACGGTCCAAGTCAATAGGGATGCTGGGCCCCTTGTGAACCCTAATGTGAACACCATGGCTTCAAGGTTGAGAGACTTCACAAGAATGAGCCCTCTTATGTTATTTGGTTCCAAAGTGGGAGAACATCCTCAAGAGTTTGTGGAAGAGGTTTACAAGGTAATTGATGCTATGTGGGTGATTTCTATTGAGAAAGAGGAGCTAGCCTCTTATCAATTGAAGGGTGTGGCCCAAGTATGGTATACTCAATTGAAGAGGAATAGGCCGGAAGGAGCAGATCCCATAGGTTGGGAAATGTTCAAAAAAACATTCCTTGATAGGTTCTTTCCCCGAGAGAAGAGGGAAGCCAAGGTGGAAGAATTTATCAACCTTCGTCAATAAGGTATGGGTGTGGAAGAATATTCTATAAATTTTAACGAATTGTCTAAGTGTTCTCCATCTATGGTGGCGTATCCTAGGGATGAGATGAATATGTTTGTGACGGAGGTGTCTAATTTGGTGAGAAAAGAATGTCATTCGTCTATGCTTCATGATAACACGGATATATCCCATCTTATGGTGTATGTTAAACAAATAGAGGATGAGAAACTCTAAGACAAGAATAGGGAAGTTAAGAGACCTAGGACCTATGATGGAAATTCTTCCAAAGGTAAATTCGGTGGTTAAGGACAACCAAGGATCAAGAGAAAGTTATCCAACCAAGGATCCTCTAGTGCTCCAAGGGTCAATAAATATAGGGTGTCTAACCCTAAGCGTCAAGGAGGAAATAGTGGTGGATCTTCTACGGTAAGACCTTCATGTGCTAAGTACGGTAAGAAACATGATGGTAAATGTCTTGCCGACACGGGTGTTTGCTATAGTTGTGGTAAGAGCGGTCATGTGATGAGAGATTGTCCCATTATAAAGGCTCAAGGAGGATAGGGAAAGCAAGTCCATCCTAGTGGTTCAAATTCTGATGCTCCCAAGAAAAACCACTTTTATGCTGTTAAAACCCGAGGTGACCAAGAGAGCTCCCCGGATGTTGTGATCGGTATGTTAGAAGTCTTTTCTATTGATGTATATGCATTGTTAGACCCCGGTGCCACTTTGTCCTTTGTTACACCTTTTGTGGCTATGAAATTTGAAATAATCCTTGAAGTATTAATAGAGACTTTTTCGTGTCTACCCCGATTGGTGACTCGGTAGTGGCAAAAAAGAGTCTATAGGAGTTGTCCTATTTATTTTTCCCATAAGGTTACCTTAATGGATTTAGTAGAGTTAGACATGTTGGATTTTGATGTGATATTGGGTATGGATTGGTTGCATGCTTGCTATGACTCTATTGATTGTAGGACTCGGGTAGTAAAGTTCCAATTTCCAAATGAGTCTACTTTAGAGTGGAAGGGAGGAAATTCTATCCCTAGAGGTCAACATGAGGGCTAGTGTAGCATTCCGTAAATGTTTAGACTAAACTAGAGCTAAAATGAAAGCGGTATAAGTCTAAGAAGAGGGCAAGGGCCTAAGATACCAAGAAAGAATGAAGGAAAACATTATTTCCTTTGGACCATTCGGCGATGGGGCAGAAGCCTCGCCCAAGTCCATTGGAGACCAGCCAAATGGACCTCCCTCGCCCAGTGGGCAGCCTCCCATTGGCCTAGCTACTGGAATTTTAGGTGAGGTAGGTCGAGGCTCGCCAACCCACTTGGCGCATCGCCCAAAGGCCCCCCTTATCGCCCAAGTGAATGGCTCCATTATGGAGCATTCTGGAAAATTAGGCGAGCCAAGGGTCCATTCGGCGTGTCGCCTAGTTCCCTTGGCAAGCGAAAACGTGACATAGGCTAATTTTAAAGTCGAGTCTTACGGTCTTTAGTTAGCTTTCCAAAAATTGAACCCACATTATTTTACTCTTTCCTAGTAAGTATATAATTATTTTAGACTCAAATTTCCCCCAATTAAGTCATTCTCATAGAATAAAAAAGAAAACCCAAGAACTTCATCTTCCTCGCAATATTTCTCTCTCTAAAACTCATAGAAGAAGAAAGGTGGAATTGGAGCTAGGATTTGTAGAATTTAAGGTTTCTTCCTCAAATTTCATGTAGATTCTTAATCAATTTATGGTGACTTTTCATCTATGGGTAGCTTTCACCCATAGAGTCCCTTCAAAACATGATTTCAAAGCTTCCAATTTCCCCAAAACCTAGGGTTTCAATATAAGTCATGGGTTCTCTTTCAAATTTTTTTGAATTGTTGATTTATGGTTGATTATGGCTGATTATGGTTGACTATGGTTGATTTGATGATTAACTGTTGATTTATAATAAAAATCCCCCCAAGAATCCATGAATCCTCCATATTGCTAAATTGTGAATTTATGATGTGGGTTGATTGATTATAGAAGCATGTCAATTGATTATGTGTATATTAATTGAGTTATTGAATTACTATATTCCCCTATCCAATGTAGAAATTCTAGATATTTGGGTTGAATTGATTCATAGCCTTGAAGGGTAAATTATGAGGGTTTGTACATGGTAATGACAATTGTGTATGAGCTTATGATTCACTTAGAAAGTGAAGATCCTATGACTATTGTGTAATTGTGGTGTTGTTTCAAGATCATTCTCCCCATACCCTTACACATGGCTATGCATGAAATGTCTATGAATATGGTAATGTCGTTATGTTGATTGAAAGGCTATTCTCATGAACACACTATGAACATGATGTGAAAGGTTTACTCACATAGTAATGATTCTAAGGTTTGAAGGTCATTCTCACCTAATGAATCTATGAGCTATCATGATACCATGTTGGTTTGAGTGCTAGGGCATTCTTTCATTAACATGAACTTAAGTAAAGACTTAACAAGAATTTAAAGGGAATTACGCTTAGCACCGAATGGATAGTAATATAAGATGGGTTCCTTCACGCTTGTAAGTCTGGGTTCCAAAGATAGTTATCTCATGAGATGGAAACCTTCACGTTAGTAGTCCGAGTTTCTAGTAGCAATCTCCCTATCCCATAACTATGTGACCACATAGGTCTTTAACTAGTGGATCAACCTAGAAGCTAATACATGAGTTCTACCTTAGGAAAGTAGGACACCACATTTCGGTGTGGGGGCAAGACACCAGATTCCATGTAGCTCACATGGTCTATGTCCGTTAAGGCTATACTTCCCTACATGACAATAATATGAATATGACAAGAACACGAACATGAACTATACTTATGACTTCTCAAGGAGTTCTACTTAGTGTGAGTGGAGGTATGTGACTTCACTTATGCATTGCACAAGTAGGATTTGAAAAGGGGTTATAGTGTGGTTTTCTTATGCTATGAAGATATATGCATTATACATGTACGATATGGATTGTTGCTATGAGTGGCTTTCCTTGTTTCAAGTTAATGAACATTTATGATTCCTTGTTTATAAGTATTGGTTATGGATGAGGACAAGTTATGAAATATATATGATTGTGGCGTAAACGTGATACTTAGCCTTAGATAGGATTATGGGATCTTGTCTATGCATTGCACAAGTATGGCTTAGGGTTTCTTATGAGTTGGTTTGACTTGTGCATTTACACTATGGTGCATGATGACTCTTAAGAATGATAAAGTGCATGGTTTCAACTAAATTGTCCCTTTTTGCATGTTTTAAGAATTTTTATGCACGGTTTCCATACTTGGTACATTTTTGTGCTAACCCATATTTTCTACATTTTTCTATAAGTGTAGGTCCCGGTTGTTGAGGTTGTTTCTCTTTGGTTGAGGGCTTCGATTGATTCTCTCCTTGCGTTGGTGAATCCTCATGGTTCGAGGACAAAAGCTATTCTTTCTAGTTTCCTTTCATATGTTTTACTTCGTGACTTTATTGTAAAGGGTTGTGACCCTATTGTTTCTCGATTGTATTAGATGGCTTATGGAGACAATGTCTAGACTTCAATTTCAATTTTATTAAAAGACTTAGATTATAAAAAGTTTTAATTCTACATCATTTCTATTACTTATGTTTATGATATGCTAAGGGCTTGTATGAGACCCCTCCGGGGTCAAGTACGCCGTGTTACATCTAGGGGTACCCCTGGGTCATGACAGTATCCCTTCATGATTATCTTGACTTGGTAAAACAAGACCATGCTTGGTAGCTTGAGTTGGGAGTTCCCATGATAACTTTGGATTGAACCATAGTGCTTCTCCAATGTAGCTTGAGCTAGCAACATAGAATGCTTACATAATAGCATGACTTGGTTAGGCCAAGACTATTTCATGGTAGCCTTGGATTGAGAAATCATACCCTTCCTAAAGATAGCTTGAACTAGCACCATAGAATGCTTGCATGATAGCATGACTTGGTTAGGCCAAGACCATTTCATGGTAGCCTTGGATTGAGAAATCATACCCTTTCTAAGGATAGCTTCAACTAGTATCATATAATTCTAGCAAGGTAGCATGACTTAGTTGGTCCAAGACCATAAAATAACATGATAGCTAGGATGGAACACTTGTACCCTTCCTTATATAGCTTGGACTTGCATAATAGTATTCATTCCATGGTAGCATGGTCTATCCTAATAGGGTTGCTATTCCTTTGTAGTCTATAAATGATAAATAGTAATCATTTGAGTATGATAGCCTAAAGTGGTACTTAGTGTGGGTAGGATTATAGCTTCTTATCCACACATTGCACAAGTATAACTTGAAGCTATTTTTGAGGTGTTTTCTAATATGTTGTGTGCTTATCTTTGATTGTTGCTATAGTTGTCATCCTTGATATGTTGACTAAAGGAGAATATTCCCTTGTTTGTTGGAAGTAAGGTAAGGATGACACTATAAGATGGAAAATATAATTATGATGACCAAAGGTAATACTTAGCATGGATGGGATTATGGGGTTTTATTCATGCATTGTACAAGTATGCTTTGAGATTACTTGAGAAGTAGTTCTCTTATGAAATGAAAGACTAAGGGTTGACTAATGCTTATATGATGCCTATGTTGGAGACTGTGCTTATGATTATGATATTGTCCCTTATGCTTATAGTTTATGTTTCATAAAGTATCTCTTATGATTATGGTATATGGTTTATGCTGACTAACCCTTATGTTATGTTCTTATGATGTTATGCTAGCTATCATATTAATTTCTTGTGTACTAACGCATACTCTTTCCTACATTCTCATCAAATGTAGGGTTCGGTGATTTTGAGTTTCACCTTTCCTTATGCCTTTTATTTTCATATCTTGAGACTATTGTATGGGCTGTGACCCAAGAGTATTCAAAGTTGTATTAGATGGTTTGAGACAAGTGTAGTAAGATTAACACTTTGCTTTTATAAATACTTTAATTGGATAGAAAATGTTTTAAAATTTCTGCACTTTTCTAGTATATTCTAATATGATATGCTAAGGGCTTATATGAGACCCCTTCGGGGTCAAGTACGCCGTGTTACCTCTAGGGTGTACCCCTGGGTCGTTGAAACATGAAACATGCTAATATTTTAGTGAATGTATGCAATTTGTGTGTTTAAAACCTTACTTTGAAGATGATGGAAGAGCATAAATCATAAGCATGTTCATTACATAGAATTACAACATAGAAGAACCACACTATTTATACCCTCAAAGCATACTTGTGCAATGCATGAATAAGATCCCATAATCCTACCCAAGCTAAGTAAAGCTTATTGAGTACTCATCATTCTTAATTCATTTTCTTGTTTACATACTTGCCGTGGTGGGAATAGCCTTAACCGACATAGACCATGTGAGCTTAACATGGAATCCGGTATCATGCCCCATACAGAAAAGAGGTGTCCTACTAGCCTAAGGAAGAACTAAATGTAGTAACTTTTAGGTGGATCCACTGGCTAAATAACGTATGAGGGCACATAGTTTTGGGACAAGGAGATTGTTACTAGAAACCCCAACCTTACTTAATGGGGGAGCTTCCATCTCATGAGATTACCTTTAGAAACCCGACCTCACTTAATGGAAGAGCCTCTATCTCATATTCAATATCCACTCGGTTCTAACCATTACTTCCCACAATTACATGTTTAGTATTGAATTGAGTTCACTTGCATGAAAGAGTGCCTTAACACCTTACCCAACACAATTCATAAAATAGCTCATAGATTCAATAGTTGAGAATGGACTTTCAACCTTAGAATCAACATATTGTGAGAATAACTTTCACATCATGTTCAGTATGTGTTTATGAGAATGACTTTTCAATCAACACCACAATGAGATTATAAACATGTTCATACAGCATATACAATGAATTCACAATCATGAGCAATCCTCATGTTTTACCCCTCTTGGGTCATGGATCACGTTTCATCCAATACATCTAGATTTACAACATTAGATATGGATAATAACTTGATTCCATCAACAGAATTACTACAAGCACAATCTCATAGTATTCTTCCTTCATCAATTCACCCACATCACAAAGACATAAATTGGGAAATATGGGGTTTCATGGGTTCTTGGTAGATTTCATTATAAATAAAAAATAAATCATATATAAATAATCAATTCAATCATAATCCATTATAAATCAACCATTTAAAACATTTTTGGAAAGAACCCACAAGATTGAAGACAAACCCTAACTTTGGGGAAATCACTAGTTTTGAAATTGAATTTGGAGGGACTCCTTGGATGAAAATTAACCAAGGATAAAAGACTACCATACCTTAGTAATTATTCTTCAAAAAAATTGAGTGAAATAGCCTTGATTCTTCAAGACCTAGCTCCAATTTTACTCTTCTTCTTCCTTGAGTTCTAGAGAGAGAAATTCTTTTGGAGAAGATGAAGTTTTGGGTTTTCTTTTTTATCTATGAAAGTGACTTAATATGGGAAAATTTGAGTATAAAAAACTTATATACTTAATAGGGAAAGAGTAAAACATTGTAGGATCAATTTAGGAGGAATAACTGAAGACCTCTAAAGTTCTAACTTAAAACTACTCATCTTGCATGATTTGGCTCACCAACGGCACTAGGCGACTCGTCAAGTGCCAAAATTTCCAGAATGCCTCCCCAATGCGGAAATCTACTAGGCTATGGGGAGGGCCCATAGGCGATGTGCCAAGTGGGTTGGGGATCCTCGACCTAGCTCGTCCATTTTTACAGTAGCTAGGCCAAGGGAGCTGCCCACTTAGGCGATAGGGGATAACTTTGCTAATCTCCATTTGACTTGGGTGATGCTGCTGGCCCTTTCCTAATGGTACAAGGAGCAAAAATGTTTTCCTTCACCCTTCCTATGTAGTTTAGACCCTGCCCTCTTTCTTGATCCTTACCCCTTTTGTTTTAGTTCTAGTTTAGTATACAAACTTCTGGAGTGTTACATAAATTTACCCAACTATCCAAGTATGCTCCATCTATGGTGGCAGATCTAAGGGATGAGATGAGTAGGTTTTTGACAGGTGTGTCCGACTTATTAGCAAAAGAATGTCGTACAATAATGCTCCATCATGATATGGATATCTCACGTCTTATGATGTATGCTCAACAGATGGAGGAGGACAAACTCAAAGATAAAACTAGAGAGAAAAATAGGTCTAGGATGGATGATGATAAGTCCTTTCATGAGGGGTCCGATGAACATGGTCACTCTAAGAAGCGACAAAAGTTTTCTGAACAAAGTTCTTTGAATACTCCTTAAAATAAGGAAGAGAGGGTGTCTAACCCTAAACCGCCCGAAATTAGCAATGAGTCCCTATTATATACTTATGCTAGGTGTGGTAAAACACATGAGGGTAAGTGTTTGGCTCGTAGAGAGGGTTGCTTTAGTTGTGGTTAGAGTGGCCACAAGATGAGGAATTGTCCAAAGGCAAAGGCAAAAGGAAGAGAGGATAAGCAAGTTTTCAGTAGTGTTTCGGATGAGATTGTTCAAAAGAAGAATATGTTCTATGTCCTCCAAGCTAAAGTCAAGAGTGACCTCCTTATGTTGCTTCCATTATGTGTTTCATGCTTCATTAGATTCCAGTATTGCTTGGTCTTTTGTTACTTGATATGTTAGACTTTGGAGTTGTCTTTAGTATGAATGATGTTTAGAAGAGTTTGTATAGGCTTACTCCCAAGGGGAATATGGTGTGCCTATATAGCAAGGTTATTGTGTGTTTATATGTTGCCATCATTTCCTTATGTGCAAGTTCATGAAAAAGTTTAGGTCCTGATAGAAATGACTTATGTGCATTGTTTTCCTCATGTTGTATTGCATTGAGTATAAGTTGGCTAAAGACTTCATAGGATGAATTAATGAGCATGCTGTAGTTTGGAGTTGAAAGATTTCTCCTTGAATAGATGTTTTTGAGAGTAGATTGCATATAGGCTCCATGAGTGTATGTTGAGCATGTTTTAGCTAGGAAATGGCAGTTCCTCCTTGAATATGAGTAAATATAGAATTTCAAGCATTTTGGGTTGTTAGATGTAGTTCCAACTCCTTTGTGTTCCATTGAATATGTTTAGCTTAGAGTTGAAGTTTTCCTCCTTGGTTGTGTGCGTTTGAATTTATTGCATGCATGATGTGCTGCTAGTCTAGAGTCGTTTCCTTTAAGAAGTGTTAAGAATCATCATTCGAGGATGAATGTTTCCAAGGGGGAGATATTGTAACACCCGGAAACTAGCAGGCTAAACTAGAGCCTTATATTCTAGAGTTTGACGTGAGGGTTAGAGTCATAAAAAAGACCTCCCGTACTTAGAATGATGGGTTTAGGGGATAAACTTCAAGGTACAATTCCCCAAGGGCCAACCAAGGGTCCTTGAGGAGGACCCTAGCAAACCACCCTAAAATATTCTCCAGGGCAGTCCACTAACGTGTGGGTCTCACACCCCGTAGGGTGACCCACTCCCCGTGGGTGAGGGGTCGTGGGTCAAGGGGTTTAAAACATGTTCCAGTTCCCCATCCACAGATGACTAGCACGGCTCGTGGGTCGGGGTCTCGTGGGTTGGGGCAGTGATGTTCTTAAGTTGCTTAAGTTAGGGGTTAAGGGAAGCTTCTATAAGTAATTAGACCACCTATATAAAGCTAATATACCCTAAATACATGGATCCAAATCATTGTTTTCAATTCACCAAAGAACCTATTCCCACCAAGAAATTCTCTCTAGAAAACTCAATAAGAAGTAGAAAGGTTCAAGGTAGAACAAATTCCTCCATTGTTGCAAGCTTTGTGAGGGATTTATAATCAAGGTATGATAGATTATTCATCCAGGTATTATTCCGTCTATGGAACCCCCTAGATTTCCCCCAATTGTGAAGATGAACCCCAATTCTAGCTAGGGTTTCTTCATATATTGTGGGTATGGTTGAGTATGATTCCAATTGAGTGGATAGTACTTGTTTATGAGTTATTTAGTATTGAATTATGTTATTATGAAGATATTACATGTTTTACAAGGCTAACCCTAGTTTAATTGATGAAATTGAAGTAATGTGGATTTGTGCCTTAAAGAGGGAAATTGAAGACTTAGGGATGATCTTCTAGAATTGATGATGTCTATAGTAATTGTTCAAGAATAAAAGCAAGTAGACATGAATTGAATTAGATTATAGTATATATGATGAATCATGATGAGTAAGGCTTGAAGTCAAACCTTTATGATGATTTATGACTAGAATCACTTAAGAATGAAACATGTGATTAGAATACATTGTAATCTAGGTATGTATGATGATTGTGAGAAGTAAAGCTTTAGTAAGTCTTGTGGTCATTAGTGTTGATTACTAGGGTTTTGAATTTAAAGCCAATATGATAAATTATGTATATTAGGGCTTTAAAGAAGTGAAGCTTGTATGATAATGGTAGACTAATAGGTAGAGTTATTATGGAAGGACTTTACCCACATGACCTAGACAATGGAAGTATGAGATTATGCATGTTCTTATAGAAGCTATGTAAATGCTTTATGAACACTCGGAGTAAAGTGTCTATGATTATGATATGTTGTTGTGTTGTTGAAAGGATATTCTCATATACGTACTTAGGCATGAATATTCTAGGGAGATGACATGTTGTATCACATAGAATGATTCTAGCTTAAAGGCTTACTCACCTAAATTGAATCATGCAAGTTAGACTAGAATATCTTGAAGTAGAGACATAGTATCCCTTCACGAATAGCTTAACTTGGTAAGACAAGACCATGCTTGGTAGCTTGAATTAGGAGTTCCCATGGTAGCATTGGATTGGACTATAGTTCTTCTCCAATGTAGCTTGAACTAACATTATAGAATGCTTGCATGATAGCATGACTTCGTTAGGCTAAGACCATTTCATGGTATCCTTGGATTGAGAAATCATACCCTTCCTAAAGATAGCTTGAACTAGCATCATAGAATGCTTGCATGATAACATGACTTGGTTAGGCCAAGACCATTTCATGGTAGCCTTGCATTGAGAAATCATACCCTTCCTAAGGATAGCTTGAACTAGTATCATATAATGTTGGCAAGGTAGCATGACTTAGTTGGTCCAAGACCATTTCATGATAGATAGGATGGAAAACTTGTACCCTTCCTTGTATAGCTTGGACTTGCATAATAGTATGCCTTCCATGGCAACATGGTCTAGCCTAATAGGGTGCTATTCCTTGGTATTCTAGAAATGATAAATAATAATCATTTGAGTATGATAGCCTAAAGTGGTACTTAGTGTGGGTAGGATTATGGGGTCTAATCCATGCATTGCACAGGTATAACTTGAAGTTACTTATGAAGTGTTTTCTTATATTTTGTATGCTTATCTTGGATTGTTGATATAGTTGTCATCCTTGATATATTGACTAAAGGTAAAGATTCCCTTGTTTATGGGAACTAAGCTATGGATGAGACCATAAGATGGTAAGTATAATTATGATAACCAAATGGGATACTTAGCATGGATGGGATTATGGGATCTTATTCATGCATTGCACAAGTATGCTTTGAGGTTACTTGAGAAGTAGTTCTCTTGTGATATGGAAGACTAAGGGTTGACTAATGCTTATATGATACCTATGATGGAGACTATGCTTATGATTATGATATTATCTCTTATGCTCATAGTTTATCTTTCATGAAGTATCTCTTATGATTATGGTATATGGGTTATGTTGACTAACCCTTATGTTATCCTCTTATGATGTTATGCTAGCTATCATATTTAGTACGTGTGTGCTAACGCATACTCCTCCCTGCATTCTTATCAAATGTTGGGTTCGGCAATTTTGAGTTCCATTCTTGAAGACAGGTTTCTATAAGTGCAAGGAGTTGAAGATTTGGTGAGTCCTCATAGCATCGTGGATTTGATTACCTTTCCTTTATGTCCTTTATTTTCATGTCTTGAGACTAATGTATGGGCTATGACCCAAGAGTAGTCAAAGTTGTATTAGATGGTTTGACACAAGTGTAGTAAGACTTCTGTTTAGCTTTTATAAAGACTTTGATTGTTTGGAAAATGTTTTGAAATTTCCACATTTTTCTAGTTTCTTATGTTATGATATTCTAAGGTCTTGTATGAGAACCCTTCGGGGTAAAGTACGACATGTTACATCTAGGGTGTACCCCTGGTTCGTGACAGGTTGTGTTTCCTATGACGTTACAATGCAGTGTTGATTTTTGGACTAAACCAAGATATTTCGGCCAAAATTCATCCAACACCTCCAGGGTTGATCCAGAGAGGGGTAGTGGGTCTCCATTTCCCATGTTTACTTTCTCCAAGTATGGAAGGAGCCATCATTGTAATTGCCTAGCCAGCATGGATGGTTTCTATGGATGTGGTAAGGAAGGGCACAAAGTGAGAGATTGATCGGTCCTAAAGGCTAAGGGGAGAGAAGATAAGAAAGTTGACTCTAGGGGTGTGAATGAAGAGCCTCAAAAGAAGACTAGGTTTTATACTCTCCAATCTAGAGGAGTTCAAGAGTGATCTCATCATGTCCTTTCCGGTATGTGTTTCTTTCATGTTTCAGAAAAATTTCCAGATTTCTTGTATTCTATGAATTGTTTTTTTATTTTTTTTTATTTTGAAGTTATCTTAGTATGCATGATGTTTAGAAAAGTTTGAATCGGCATGCTCCCAAGTGGGGGATAGTGTTGTTTACTAGTGGGTTATTTTTGTGCCTTATGTGTTGCCATGATGTCCTTATATACATGTTCATGGTATTGTCTAGGTCTTGTTGAAATGACTTTTGTGCATTGTTTCCTCGTGTTGTGGTGCACTATAGTAGAAATTGCATCTCTAAGTTTCATGAGCCGAATCATGAGTGTGCTCAAGTTCTTGGAATTGAAGTTTTCTTCCTTGATGTTTTGTGCATATAGAGTTAGTGCTTGCATGATGGGTTGTTAGCTGATATTAATGGCCATATGAAGTGTCTTAAATGTCATTTGAGGACGAATGTTCCCAAGTGGGGGATAATGTAACACCCCATAAAAATATAGTAAGACCTAGCTAAGGCTTGACTAAATCTAATAGGTTGAACTAGAGCCTTACATGTTAGTTTATATTTGGAAACTTGTCTAAATGAAGAATAATGGCTTTTAACGTTAGTTTGGTGATTTTAGAGGTCAAATGTCAAGATACGATCATAACGCCCTGAAACTAGTAAGTTGATCTAGTGAGATGAACTAGTATGTTGTAGGGTCATGTAGTTGACTTTTGGAGTGTTGGATGAGGTTTAAAATGAAGATAAATGTCTCCTACACTTATATGGACATAATTAGGGGTTAAACGTCCGGGAACGACCCCTCCAAGGACCACCCTAGGGGTCCTTGAGGAGGACCCCAACATTGGCCAAAAGTTGTCAAAAACAGCTTGACTTACGGAGGCAAGTGACGCCCCGTAAGTCTGCTCCGTAGGTCAGGACTTAGTCTAGGGAGCCTTATATCCCATGAACTAAGATGTGCTTGAGAGAGAGTACCTCATAGGGTTCTAAAGATAAAGAGGGGAACTAGGTTCGCAACTAAGTAGAACTTGGAATAGGAGCTAAAAGTAATACTTAGCACGATTAGTATTTTGGGATGCTAAATGTGCATTGCACAAAGTATGACTTAGGGTCATTTAAGAGAAGCCTTGTGATAGGATTGGACTAGAGTTGCCTTTCCTAGTTATAGTTGACTAAAGGTGAGAGATTCCTTAGTTAAGAGAGTGAAGTTAATAAGGAGGCTTTGTAGGGTGGATATGACTAGGATGACTTCAAGGCTATGATTAGTGTGAACGGTAGTATGTGATGCCTTTAATGCATTGCACAAGTGTGTCTTGGGGTTACTAAGAAGTATGGTACCCTTATGCAATAGAGAAGCTTTAGAGTGGACCATGAATATAGACTATGTTAAGATGACGTGAAAACCAAGGTCTTGAATATTAAGGTGGACTATGCCCAAGAATGACCAAAGAGAGGTACTTAGCTTGGATGGTAGTATGGGATGCTATCCTTTCATTCCACATGTATACTTGGAGGTGGCTTGTGAAGTATTTGTCTTGTAATACGAAACACTTAGGGTTGAGGTGTGTAACCTTTTAGGTGTAGGTAGTGAGATCTTGTCATGATTAGGATGATCTTTTATGGTCATTTACTATGTTTTAGGATGACTTGTATTACATGATGCTTATGTTGGAGATTTATGCATATGTTTATATTACTGTCTCTTATGCTTATGTCTTATGTTGACTAACCATTTGGAGATGTTTTTATGATGTTGTGATAGTTGTCATACTTAGTACCTTTTGTACTAACGCATATTGCCTACATTCTAAACAAACGTAGGGTTGGAGCTTTGAGTTGCTATTGGAGGCTAGAGTTTCAAGGAGTTACAAGAGTTTAAGAAATGGTGAGTCCTCATAGCTTTGAGGACAACAACAACATTTCCTTTATATCTTTATTTTCATGTTTTAGATTTTGTATGGGTTGCGTCCCAATGAGTTTTATTCTTGAATTTTAAATAGATGGTTTGAGACAAAGAGTATAGAAAGACATCCGCTTATTTTTTTTATGAGATAAAACTTCGATGGTGAAAAACTCAAATTTCCCATATTTTTTTATTATCTTATGTTAAGAATGTGCTAAGGGCTTGTATGCGACCCCTTCGGGATTAATTACGCTATGTTGCGACTAGGGGGTGCTCTTGGGTCGTGACAAACTTGGTATCAAAGCATAAGGTTTTGGGATAAATTTTAGGATGTCTCAAACCACATCTAAGTAGAGTCTTATTCATGAGTGTTAGTCGCGACATATTTATGAATAGGAGGCTATTGGATGCTTAGCAAAAGTCTCACTACTTCATTCTCTTAGTCATACAATAGAGTTTGGCTTTAGTAGGACTTTTTTCTAATCCGTGCCGTTGTTTTTCAAGGTATGGCTAATACAAGGGCTTATGCTAGTAGAGTTGAGGAAGGTGACGACGAGCAAGAAGTTCCTATTCAAGTTCCACACCAAGTTCCTCCTCAAGATCCTAATGAAGCAGGGACTATGACTAATGTGGAGATAAGGGCGGCTCTCAAAATATTGACTCAAGCCATGACGACCCAAAGTCAATAGGGAAGGAGTTGCTCCGGCTAATAATGTGAATACGACTGCTTTGAGGGTGAGAGAATTTTTTATTATGAACCCTTCAGAGTTTTATGGCTCCAGGGTATAGGAAGACCCTCAAGGTTTCATAGATGAGGTGTATAAGGTGCTTGCTATCATGGGTTTGACTACGGTACAGAAAGCGGAACTAGTCGCTTACCAATTGTGGGATATCGTTCAAATTTGGTATGAACAATGGAAAGATAATAGGCAGTTAAGAGCGGGCCCAATAGAGTGGGAAGGGTTCAATGAAGCATTCCTTGATAGGTTTTTCCCCCTTGAGTTAAGGGAGATGAAGATGCAAGAATTCATCAACCTCCACCAAGGAGGTATGAGTGTGAAGGAATATAGCCTCAAGTTTACCCAATTGTCTAAGTATTCCCCAACCCTAGTGGCGGACTCAAGGGGTAGAATGAATAAGTTTGTGAAGGGAGTGTCCGAATTGGTGGAGAACGAGTGTCATTCAGCAATGCTTATCCTTAGTATGAATATCTCAAGTCGTATGGTTCATGCCAGACAAATTGAGGAGCAAAAGCTCAAAAAGATGAATAAAGAGGTAAAGACGGCTAGGACCATGAAGGGTATTTTTCTAATGCTAAGTCCGAGGGACAAGATAGGCCTAGAACTAAACCAAGATATTTCGACCAAGATTCTTCCAACACCTCTAGGGTTGATTAAGATTGGGGTAGTGGGCCTCCATTTCCCAAGTTTACTTGCTCCAAGTGTAGGAGGAGCCATCATAGTAAGTGCCTAGCCAGCATGGATGGTTGCTACGGATGTGGTAAGGAAGGGCACAAGGTGAGAGATTGCCCGGTTCTTAAGGCTAAGGGGAGAGAGTATAAGAAAGTTGACTCTAGTGGTATGAATGAAGAGCCTCAAAAAATGACTAGGTTTTATACTCTCCAATCTAGAGGAGATCATAACTGATCTCCTCATGTCCTTTTCGGTATGTGTTTCTTTCATGTTTCAGAAAATTTCCAAATTTGTTATCTTTTATGACTTGTTTTTTTTTTTGGATTTTGAAGTTATCTTAGTATGCATGATGTTTAGAAAAGTTTGAATAGGCTTGCGCCCAAGTGGGGGATAGTGTAGTGGGTTATTTTGGTGCCTTATATATTGCTATGATTTCCTTATATACATGTTCATGGAATTGTCTAGGTCTTGTTGAAATGACTTTTGCGCATTGTTTCCTCATGTTGTGGTGCACTATAGTAGAAAATGCATCTCTAAGTTTCATGAGTTGAATTATGAGTATGCCCTAGTTCTTGGAATTGAAGTTTTCTTCCTTGATGTTGTGTGCATATATAGTTAGCGCATGCATGATGGCTTGTTAGCTGAGATTAATGATTGTATGAAGTACCTTAAGTGTCATTTGAGGACGAATGTTCCCAAGTGGGGGATAATGTAACACCCCATAAAAATATTGTAAGACCTAGCTAAGGCTTGACTAAATCTAATAGGTTGAACTAGAGCCTCACATGTTAGTTTCTAGTTGGAAACTTGTCTAAATTATGAATAATGGCTTTTAAAGTTATTTTGGTAATTTTAGAGGTCAAACGTCAAGAAACGATCATAATGCCCGGAAACTAGTAAGTTGATCTAGTGAGATGAACTAGTATATTGTAGGGTCTTGTAGTGGACTTTTGGAGTGTTGTATGAGGTTTAAAATGAAGATAAATGTCCCCTACACTTAGATGGAGATAATTAGGGGTTAAACGTCCGGGAATGACCACCCCCAAGGACCACCCTAGGGGTCCTTGAGGAGGACCCCAACATTGGCCAAAAGCCGTCAAAGACAGTTTGACTTACGGAGGTAAGTGACGCCCCGTAAGTCTACTCCGTAGGTCAGGACTTAGTCTAGGGAGCCTTAGATCCCATGAACTAAAGATGTGCTTGAGAGAGAGTACCTCATAGGGTTCTAAAGATAAAGAGGGGAACTAGGTTCCAAACCAAAAGAACTAGGAATAGGACCTAAAAGTAATATTTAGCATGATTAGTATAATGGGATGCTAAGTGTGCATTGCACAAAGTATGACTTAGGGTCATTTAAGAGAAGTCTTGAGATATGATTGCACTAGAGTTGCCTTTCCTAGTTATAGTTGACTAAAGGTGAGAGATTCCTTTGTTAAGAGAGTGAAGTTAATAAGGTGGGTAAAGTAGGGTGGATATGACTAGGATGACTTCAAGGCTATGCTTAGTGTGAAGGGTAGTATGGGATGCCTTTCATGCATTGCACAAGTGTGTCTTGGGGTTACTTAGAAGTATGGTATCCTTCTGGCATAGAGAAGCTTTAGAGTGGACCATGAATATAGACTATGTTAAGATGACATGAAAACCTTGGTCTTGAATATAAAGGCGGACTATGCCCAAGAATGACAAAAGAGAGGTACTTAGCTTGGATGGCAGTATGGGATGCTATCCTTGCATTGCACAAGTATACTTGGAGGTGGCTTGTGAAGTAGTTCTCTTGTAATACTAAAGACTTAGGGTTGAGGTGTGTAACCATTTAGGTCTAAGTAGAGAGACCTTGACATGAATAAGATGATCTCTTATGCTCATTTACTATGTTTTAGGATGACTTGTATTACATGATGCTTATGTTGGAGATTTATTCTTATGTTTATATTATTGTTTCTTATGCTTATATCTTATGTTTACTAACCATTTGGAGATGCTTTTATGATGTTGGGCTAGCTTTCATACTTAGTACCTTTTGTCCTAACGCATATTGCCTACATTCTAAACAAATGTAGGGTTGGAGCTTTGAGTTGCTATTGGACGCTAGAGTGTCGAGTTACAAGAGTTGAAGAATTGGTGAGTCCTCATAGCTTCGAGGAGAACAACCACATTTCCTTTATGTCTTTATTTTCATGTTTTAGACTTTGTATGGGTTACATCCCAATGAGTTTTATTCTTGAGTTTTAAATATATGGTTTGAGACATAGAGTATAGAAAGACTTTCGCTTATTGTTTTTATGAGATTAGAGTTCGATGGTGAAAAACTCAAATTTTCGCATATTTTTTTATTATCTTATGTTAAGAATGTGCTAAGGGCTTGTTTACGACCCCTTCGGGGTCAATTGTGCCATGTTGCGACTAGGGGGTGCTCTTGGGTCGTGACAGAAAGAGATTACGAGATTGGCAAGAGTACCAACGTTCCAAGATTGGCAACATGATTAAGGTAACATAAATGCATTACGAATCCATGACATAACATGATATGCTTTTCTACTCCTGAGCTATAATCGGAAGGTATGGATATTTATACGTATGAGACACAAATGGCCACAAGTTGGCGAATATGATGCAGGTTCGTTAATGGACGACACCACCATTGCTAGCACTTGGTTGGGTATGACATGCATTGGAATCTATATATATGTATTCATGACATATGATTATACGAGCATACCATGCATATTTAATTTATATAAGGTAGGATATCAGCCATGGAGGCTATTAGAGTTTCTATTTCAGGTAGTATCTTTATTACCCTTTTTATAATAGCTATTTATGATTCTATTTTTCGCAATACATAATAGTACATTTTTATCTATACTAACGTCCTATTGCATGGGGACACTACATTTTTGTTTCGTTCATGCAGGTTTAGGTAGGGATTATAATTGACCCCTCCACTAGGATTCAGGGGTAAGTTGTGAGTTGGTAAACTCCACCTCTTCCTGGAGCTTTCATAGGATATTTACTTTTGTTGTACAGTTTGGGTATAGTCGGGGCCTTGTCTCGACCAGTGCTTATGACACTCATAGAGGCTATGGTGGACAAAGTATTCTGGGTTTCTTTGTGTAGCTTCCAGTTTCCAACCACATAGGCTTGGCATGTATAGATATGTATGTATTTCTGTATGTCCTGAATTTCAACCTCGTTGGCCAGCTAGTACTTTATCATTTTTGGCTTGTCTATATGAGTTGTTGTTATTCAGGTTATGACCCTAATGGTCTAGGCTTAATATTATAGATGTTATGCTGCCTGACCTTCTAGGCCCACAGTTGAGTTAGTTGGTATGTTTTAGTGGCTAACTCGATTGCATGAGGTATCGAGTGCCAGTCACGCCTCCCCTATTTCGTGGCATGACAAACCTGGTATCAGAGCAGGTCGTGTCCTAGGGAGTCCACAAGTCGTGTCTTTTAGATTCCTGTTTATGGGTGTGTTGTGCACCACACTTATAATAAAGAGTCTTTAAGGCATTTATGATTGGTTACATTTCTTTCAATTTATAGATCGTTCTATAGTGCTGAGTTATAAGTACGTATGAAATCTAACTCATGCTTTGTGTTTCTTTTATGCTCAAGAGGATTTATCAAGGCTTTAGAGTAGAGATTGTTTGTCATAAAAAATTTGTAGACGTGATAGAGCTACAGATGCTCGACTTTGTTATTGATATGTGCATGGATTGGTGGAAGCCTTGTTGTGCCAATGTCGACTACCTAGAGAAGCCTGTTAGATTTCAGTTCCCAGGCTTGATTGCGAGACTTAGAGTTTAATGTAGAAGATTGTGTTTTCTAGAAAGTATTGACTAGGAAGGATATCATGTGATTCGTCAACACCAGGAAGTCTAGTTAAGTCGAGTCCAAGGTATGCAAGGCCATATAAGATTATTTAGAGGATTAGCAAGGTGGCGTACCAGCTTGATATATCTTCAAAATAGAAAGCGGTCCATGTAGTGTTCTAGGTATCTATGTTGTAAAAGTGCATTAAAAATGCTTCACGGGTTATCAAAATATACACGGAAAGCAGGTGCAATTTTTCTGTGTCGTCTTCCTCCTCTGCTAAAGCAACAATACTATGCCAGCTCCAAAACCAATTGCGGATTCGTCCTTGCTCGCGTGAGATGATGCCGCGTCGATGCTTAAGGACAATCGATCAATCCTATGCATCCATCTCTCTTCTTCACATTCAAATTTTGTTGAGGATTTGAGAATTTTCAGACTAAAATGGGAATAGTCTCGTCCTTGAGGAAAATTCAAAATGGGAAATTAAATTGAGAATTCTGAATTAGCCCCTTGTTCTTATCCGATTATTTCACCATTTCGAACCCTAGTTTCCCCCTATAAATACCCTCCTCTTCTTCTATGTTAGAGGTTGGAAAAAAGTTAGGAAGAAAATTGAGAAAGGGTATAGAAGGTTAACCAAGCTTTACTCACCAAAGCATAGTTTAGAGAAGGTTTTGAGGAATATTCAGTTTTACATATTGATAAATTCTTGGAGAACACTCTAGTTCAAAGGTTCTGGGAAGATTGTTATTCGGTTTTGTTTAGTTTCTCTTGTTGTGCTGCTGGACCTTTGAATTCGTGTGGTGGAAATGCTCGTCTCTGCTCATCGTTGTCCAGTCGCTGCTCGAAACAAGGTAACACTTCTTCCTCGACCCCCTTCTCTTCATCTCTTTCCATAGTTCGATCTTGCGATGTTAAAAATCTATGTTTTATGACTAGCTAATAAATGTATGTTGATAAGTTCATATTGTTCTTAAGATAACACATATGTTCATATGTGATTCTATGACTTAGTCGAGTTAAAGCTTCACCGGTTTTGCTTCTAGTGTTGTTGTTTTTTGCTATTCTATTTGTGTTTGTTCATCATTTCTCTTTTTGAGCTTTCTACCTGTTGTCGTTGAGTCCGTACTATTTTGTTTTTGTTGTGATTCAGTGTGTTGAATTTAAGTTTGATACTATTTAAAGTTGTCATTTACGGGTCTAGGCCTCCAAGATCAACTGATATGGCTAAGCATTCATATTGTATTCGCATTCTTATTCCAATAGATTAGTTTATCTATTTCTTGAATATCTTTGTGGTCTTACGGCCTAATGTGACTTATTTGAATCAAGTTTTGTCTTCCTGCTATTCAAATTTCAGTCGAAAATGCTTACTTTTGAAAGTTGAGTTGGTATAAAATCTGAGTTTTCTTATTTTATTTTCATAGTCTTAGTTTTGTTTGAGATTAGTCTTTAAGATAGTTTGAAGCATGGTTTCTATTAGTATTATCCTCTCATGTGTGTAGTTTGTTAATCCCTGTATCTCGGGGGAGCTTCAACGGCTCGATTTTTTGGCATGTTTATGGCTCTTGTTTCAGAATAAAGAATCAGCCTATTCTTTCATTTTAGTTTTATAAGTTCTTTCTGAAAAATGGCTTTCTTTACTGTGAAAATATGACTGATTCATCAGCATGCTCTCTTTACATTCCAAATTATTTGTTGAATGTTAATTAGTTGTTTACCATGAAATGTTCTACTCCTATAATGCCCATATATGACTCTCTTGTGGACTTTATTTTTTGAGTATATGGAAGTATGTGTTTATATTTTCTGAATGTTTGTTTCCTTTCAACAATTTAGTGTCAACTCTTGGTCTCTCAAAACTTGTTTTATGATCCAAGTGTAGATCACCTTTCTGCTTAGTTGTCTTGTTACTGTTAAAATTTTAAGCTTTTTGCTTGATTAATTCTTGTCATTTGTTAAGTCAGTTCATTCTGTCTTTCTTAAAGTAATATGTTACTTTTGCTCTAATAGTTGGTTTCGTTGCGTTTTGGTTTTGAATTGCCTTAATAGCTTATATTTTTTAAATTAAGTCATGTCTTAATCATTTTCTCTTATCTCAAGTATTAAGTTTGTTTTCTTTTGTTTATTGTATGAACTGGCTCCTTCCGAGTCCTTGGAGACTATTTTCTCCTTGCATTTTGTTAGTTGGACCTTAGAGTCCCAATTCTATCTTCTATCGAGTCAGCCAGATTATTAGGTGTACAGGGCAGAATATGAAAATGTAGGGGGGCTGGAAATTGAATTTTCAGATTTCAAAAAGCCCAAAAGAGGGCTGTATACATGATGTATAAAGTTGTATGCACTGGTATACATGGAAAATAGTTATATACATATGTAAAAATGCCGGAATACGAGGCCCAAATTCGGAATACATGTTGCAATCTTGCTGTACAGGGAACAAAAAAAATCAAAGGTTGAAAGGGAAATTTTGCAGCCCTTCTACATGATGTGCAAATTTAAACATAGTAGATCCAAGTAAAAATTGGACCAAAAGGCCCAATGAAATCAATAGCAGCAGATTTTTGCCTATTTGGGCCTAAACCCATGAATTTCAGTTGTGTTGCAGGTAGACAAGGCCCAAGGGGCAAGCAAGCAATATCAATCATAAAAGAATGAAACTTAGAAATAAGGCAGGTGGGACTAAAAGCCAAATTTTGGTTGAATTTGGGCAAGGAGCCAAGTTCAAATATCTGTGTTTGCTTATATTTATTTGTTGTATTGACTGACATTTTATTTTGATTTTGGTTTAATTTAATTAATTCCGAAAATATAGTCATTACTACTTTTATGTTCAAATTAAAATATTTATAATTTATTTATTACTTTTCTTGGTTTATAAGTTATCTTGTCAATATTTGAATAATTTTTCTTAAGAATTCCCTTAGTTTATTTCCCTTCCAAAAAAATAAAAATAGATTTTATTACTTCATTAATTTTCTAAAATTAGTCAAATATTTTAGTCAAATCGTTGGTCAACCGCATGTTAGTGGACATTTCGAATGCTTAAACCCTTCTCAAAATGTAAATTAAACCCAGTACTCTCTTTGGATTTCAAATGATTTTTAATCTGTTTAAATCTTTTGAAAATCTTATGTGTTCTTAATTTCTTTCATAAATTAAGTGGCGACTCTCTTTGAAAATTGATTTTTCTTAAAACCTAAGTTAAGTTGATTTTCGAAAACTAAAGTCTTTTTATTTCTTTTTTTCTATAAAACACTCCTCACATTTTTGGTAACTTTCCGTATCTGGACATGCAGACTTCAAACGGGCATATCACTATCATACGAGCTCAAAAGTTAGCAAACTCTGTGGCGTTGGAAAGATAATCCAAAAGTTCTTTTCTTTGATATCCTATGGGCCACCTTACTCATCCTGTATGGAAAGTTATGGCCATTTTAAGTTGACCCAAAACTTCAAGGAACCTAGGAATGACTTGAATGAATTATTTCTACCTGTTTTTGGAACTCAAGGTACTTCATCTAGTGACATTAACACTTAGGAAAAATTTAAATTCCTTGGTAAAACTTACTATGAAGGATGGTTCAAGTCTTAGCTCAAAAAAATTCCGGGGTGTTACACATATACTATATTAATGTCATTAAGGCTTATGATTTCACTTAATTGATACTAAATCAGAATATATATACTCTTATTATATCATTTACTAATGAGTAATTTCTGAACAAGAAATCTTAATGATACCACAACAATATACATATACTCTTATAGTATCATTAACTAATGAGTAATTTTTAAACAAGAAACTTTAATGATATCACAACAATATACATATATTATTATAATATTATTGACTAATGAGTAATTTCTGAACAAGAAGTCTTAATGATACCACAACAATATAAATATACTCTTATAGTAACATTGACTAATGAGTAATTTCTAATCAAGAAACCTTAATGATACCACAACAATATGCATATAATCTTATAGTATCATTTGTGATATCAATCAGATCTGTCTAATTTGTGAGAGAAAAATCAATTTTACGTTTATATTCCATATTAAGTGCAACAGACAAGTTTTATAATGTATCACAATTAACATATACAGATGAAACTTATGTATCCAAATGGCTGATATTTTGAGGTATTTTTCTAAAATATAAAACAGTAGGGATAGGATGTAATTTAGATTTTCCACTATGAGATTTATGTAAGTTATACATATATTTTATATGACTTTTAGCTGACTATACCATATAATCAATGTATATGTTGAATAGCTTTTTCAATTATATAACTATATTTATTGTAAACTAATAATTACTAATTATTATATATAATTGAAACTATTCCTAAAATATAAGACCAAAATAAAACATTACTCTTAAATTAAGTACCATTTTAATCATTTTCTCAAAAAGTCTCACATAAAAACAAAGGAACTAACTCATATCCTACTCACACTCTTCAGCTACTTAGTACCAAAAATATTTGAAGAAGCAAAAGCTGCCATTGGAGGGTTATGCTAAAGATGTATCTAGGTGTATATACTTAAAATCTGATATGAAATTATTAATTAGTGAGATAAATATAATTGTTTCAAACTATAGACAGAATTAATAAATATGGTAGGAATGTTGTGTAATTAGATAGTTTCTCCCTTTTATTTGATAAATCTGTTAGGTTTAGGGCAAACTACTGAAATGAAAACCTTTTATTATTTAGAACCATTTCAATCAAGTAAAATATAGAAAAAATGATAAGAAATGACCATTTGGCTATTTCCGTTTCAAATTTTTAGCTAGAATTTGGGAAACGACACAAGTACCTCCTAAAGTATGACCGAAATCTAAGAAAAACACTTTAACTAAACTAAAGTCGTATTACCCCCCCCCCCCACCCTAAACTCATTTATTTTGTAATTTGATACACCTTTTGGCTTACATGACACACTCTATGACTCCACGCAGTTGATGCACGTTGGAGATGTTTGGATGACACTTAAGCTAAAAAGGTGTACAAAATTACAAAAATGGGATCAAGGTGTAATAGGACCTTAGTTTAGTTAAGGTGTGTCTATGAGATTTCGGCCATAGTCTAGGGAGTAGTTGTACCTTATCTAGCTAAAATTTCAAAATTACTAAAATTGGCCAAACCTTCTACTCTTCTTCTTCTTCTTTCCAGTTTCGCCATTAATAGCTTATTTTCCTTCTTTCTTCCCCCCTCCTCCTCTTTCTTATTTTCATGCATCTTCTTAGTTATTTTTTCCTTTTCTTTAAAATTTGGCATACTGCAAACATGAATTGTCTCGAGTAAATTATATATCAAAATACTCGAAACATTGCGAGGATTTCATTTCTAAAATTTGAGATTATTTAGAGATGAATTCGAGTTGATCGATATTGAATAGTCAATATATACTTCATGTATAGTCAATGTATACTTCATATATAGTTAAACTATATTTAATTTTTAAAGTGTACCGTAATATATAGTCAATGTATAGCTCATATATAGGTACATTATCTTGTATAGTCAGTATATACTTTATATGACTTTTAGCAATCTATAGCATATTTTCTTAGAAAGTCTCACATAAAGACAAATCAATTAGCTCATATCCTACTCACACTCTTCAGTTACTTAGTGCCAAAAATATTTGATGAAGCAAAAGCGGCCATTGGAGGGTTAAGATCACGATCGTTTCCTTCTTTGTTAAGCTGCTTTGCAATGTATAGCTCATATATAGGTACATTATATTATATAGTGAGTATATACTTTATATGACTTTTCGTAAACTATAGGATATAATCAAGCTATATGTTGAATAGTTTTTCTAAAATTATATAACTATATTTATTATCGTAAACTATTTACTAATTTATTATATGTAATTGAAACTATTCCTAAAATAAGACCAAAATAAAACATTACTTTTAAAGTATGTGCCATTTTAGTTATTTTCTCAAAAAGTCTCACATAAGGAAAAATCAATTAATTCATATCCTACTCACACTCTTCAGTTACTTAGTGCCAAAAATATTTGAAGAAGCAAAAGTGGCCATTGGAGGTTTAAGCTCACGATCGTTTCCTTCTTGGTTAACCTCTAATTTCGATTGTAGATTCCTACCTCTTGCTGAATTTGATGGATTCATGTAAAAAAAAATTTAATCACCAGCAATACTTGTTTATCTATTGAATGTTGCTTTGTTTTTAAAAAAATTATAAAACTAAACACATATGAGGTGTGGATGAAGTTTTGATGTTTTTTTTCGGTGAATTGATCGGGGGGGGGGAGGGGTTGAGATTTCATTATGTTTAGAGTTGAAAACCAAGATTTATTTTTCTGTTTTGTGTGTGTTTATGTGGAGGAATGCATGCTTTTTCTAATAGTTTGGTCATGAAAGTTGAGAGAATTTGAAATAAAAAAGTACTTTTTTCACTCCAAATCACTTGCAAAAACTCAAAAACAACTCCAATTTATATTTACAACACACAACTCTATTTTTCAATCATCAGTATTCATTTTTTGATAGAGAATACTGATGTTTGAAAATTGGAGTTGTGTTAGGTAGTGAATATAAATTGGAATTGGTTTTGAGTTTTTGCGAGTTATTTGGAGTGAAAAAAGTGAATAAACTTTTTTATGTTTTTCCAATTCATAAAAAATTGTGAATTTTATGTAACTTGAATCCTTGTTTCAAGTTATATCAATGGTAGAGGAAGAAAAGACTCCGGAAAACAAACATGAATGGCCACAAAATACCCAAATTTTCATGAATTTGAAAAAACAACAACTTGTTTTTCACTCCAAATCACTCACAAAAACTGACAAACAAGAATTCTAGTTGTATCAATGGTAAAGGAAGAAAAGAAGTTTAACTTATTCATGAATTTTGAAATGAAGATATAGAATGAATTAGATATAAAATTTCTTTTCTTGTAAAAAATTGAATTTTCAATAAAGGTATGAAATTTGTAGAGAATCATATAACTTGTGGAATGAGTGATGCATATCAATTTTTTTGGAAATTATTTCTTCCCTTTCCTTTTAATTTTGGGTGTTTCTTCTTGAGGAGAAGATTATTATTATGCCGAAATTTGATACATATGATATATTGCATCTGACTAGTTGTCAGAATGGATAAGGGTGATGTAGAGATGCTGGACGCTGGAAAGAATGTCCCTGCTAGTGATGTCCTTGTCCCCAATGAGTCATAGGTCAAGTACGAATATTGTGTTAAGACTGGCAAAAGCAATGTTGAGGACAAGACACATGATCAGAGTGATTCAAAGGGACGGGACTAGAAGAATGCTATAAGTGAGACAGAGGACCAGCTCAACTCTAAGAGTCAGCCAGAGGCACACGACAATGTGGTGTAGGAGAAAAAAACACCTACTATTGATGTTGGAATGGATAATATGGTAAGTGGCCATGTGACGTTGATTGATGATGAAGTACATAATATTGATGAAGGCGAAGTTAATGAAGTTGATCAAAGTGAGAAAATGATCTATGAGGGCAATTAGAATATGATTTGATGGTTACTAGACAAGATTACCCTCAAATGAAAATAAACCCTACAACTGTTACCACTGATGGTGATGCTAGATCGTACGAGTTTCCACAAGTGAAACTCAAAGGTACTGATTCTTCTATTGGAAAAATGCCAGAACCAGCTAGTCCAATGTTTCTAATCAATCCTTTAACTGCAAATACTGGACATCATAGTGGGGAAGCATCTAATAATATTTCTGCAAGGGTACGTACTCTGATATACCCTGGGGGGCTGATTGAATTGCAAATGTATTAAATTTGATTCGCTTTTTCAAAATAATTATTTGTTTTTAAATTTTAGATGGCTGATGGTGAGGATGATGAAGGCTCCCCTGAGGATCAAGCTGCATTTATAGGAAAGCTATGCACCTTTTACCGGGAGAAGGCGATGTAATTTAAACCACCTATGTTTTCTGGTCATTAGCTCAATTGCCTAAAGTAAGTGTATCATGGTTTTATCTTTGAGCCTTTTTATTTTCATCTTGTTCATGGTACATATTAGGTCTTGTCATGTTCTTCATGCTAAGTTATGCAGATCTGTGATCAGATTAGGTGGCTATGATCGGGTAAGCCTTTTATTCTGCACTTGTATTTGATCAGTTCTCATTTATACTGCAAAATTATAGATTTATCAGGTCGTTGTACAGTCGATGTGACTGAGTCTTGATTATACTGTAAGGTGAGATTTTATACTCTTTGGAGTCGATATAGGTTATTATGTTTTCCTTTTCACG
This sequence comes from Solanum verrucosum, assembly GCF_900185275.1. Lineage (NCBI taxonomy): Eukaryota > Viridiplantae > Streptophyta > Magnoliopsida > Solanales > Solanaceae > Solanum > Solanum verrucosum. The sequence goes on along the minus strand of NW_026020312.1, from coordinate 321,268 downwards.
TCTGATTTGCAAATTAATTTCTTCTTTTTTAAAACTGACTCTTAATTTACTTTTTTAATTTTCAAAAGGAGTTTTTCTCTTAATGTTGGTTCATGTTGTGCATTCTTTTTCTTCTATTCTTTATTCAATATTCTCTTCCTTTTTTGTTGCGCTCATGTTCCTTGGATCATTTCAGTGCTTAATTCTCATGGTCTCTTCCTAACCTTTCTCAAGCATTTTCTTCAATTAATCAATTTACTTTAGTCCAATTGAATATACCATATCATATATATAATTTAGATGAAAGTATAATCTAATTGTCGTATGGTAGCAAAGCCTGATTTTCGATTGAGTTAATTTAATTCAATTCCAATAATTGTTTGAAGGAATCCTTCTAAAATGAATTGCAGAGATATTTTACTTTAATAATTAAATTATGATTAAAGTGAAATATTTCTCCAATTCATTTTAGAAAGATTCATTCAAACTATAATCTGGATTAACCATGATTTTATGTGGTAAATTTTGTTAAAGGTTTTTTGCTGCTTGTTCACACAGCCGTGTGTAATGCATCCCTGGAGGGCTATGTTTCTCTTTCCAAATATCACAATGTGAACCTCGAGTTGTTAGAGAGGTTATTCTTAATTTATTTTTAATAAATAAGTAAAGTAGCTCCATAGTTTATAGTATAATTAAAAACATTCAAGTGGGTTGATTAATAAATGATGCAATATGCTATGAGTGATGAATTTTATGTTATTTCCGCGTACTTTTGATGGTGTACTATTAAGCTACTTTATCTCTTTAGGTAACTGGATTCAAGATGTGGCAGCATGTGGGAGACTATTTTAATCCCCCCAAGTGAGCATTTAGTTGGGCCTGGTTATTTCTATTTTTCTGGCAACTTGATATGAATATTTCTCCTTTACTCGTCAAACATCAACTTCCCCAATTTATACTATGTAAGGGAGATATTTTCTGCCATTGTTTTACTCATGATGTCCCATGATTTTGATGTTTATTTATGTTGTTTTGGATGTGAAAAGTTACGATATATTTTGGGTACATGGGAGAGGATAAGTTGCTTGGTCACTAGAATAGTATATCAGAAGGTGGTTGTCACGACCCGGGAGCACCCCCTAGTCGTAACCGGCGTACTCGACCTCGAAGAGGTCTAATACAAGCCTCTTAGCATTCATTCATCGCATAGACACCAAAACCATAAGGAATTAAAAACTTTCTTCACACACGAAGATACTTTCAATAAATAGCAAGCGGAAGACTTTCTAGACTTTATACAATATGTCTCTAAACCATCTAATACCTGAATATAACATTGGGACTAAGCCCACTCAAAACTTAAGCAAATACTAGAGAGACATAAAAAAAGGAACATGTTGGTTATTGCCCTCGAATCTATGAGGACTCACCAAGTCTTCATCTTCAACTCTTAAAAACCTAACAAGTAGCCATGACATATCACCATCTCCAAATCCCTACACTTTAGTCAAAAAGCGAAAGAAAGGGGTTAGCACAATTAAGTACTAAGTATGGAGACCATGCAAGAAAATATGCACAACGGACATTTACAAGAAATGTATGCTTTCATATCCTTTGATAAAACCTTTCCGTTACAAGTATAAGAGACATAATACAACTCAACATTAACATATAAGACCATAGCCAACCATACATATACTTAACATAAATCCATATACAACCCATGCTTAACTTTAGAAGGACACATGTCATTTTATTACCATAGGACCTCTACCTAATATAACCTTAAGACACACTTGAGTGAGACAAGAAGTGACCGCCCACACGATCCTCTTCAAGCACACTTAAGTGTTCCCCAAGATTACCTTAGATAAGGACTTTATAGGCAACGTGCATAATCATACCCGATAGATAGCATATTAATGAGATGATATGTATAATGATGCTTACATAAAATAAATCATATTTAGTGGGGCGTAGTACATGTGTGGTGAGTGACCATCAATATAGTATTTCCAAGGCCTACCACCCCCTTGGAGAGGCGAAAGAGGTACAAACCCCTCAATGTGGTTACCCGGGCCTACCACCCCCCGAGCTAGGGACCAAGGTACAAACCCCTCGATATGGTTATACGGGCCTACTACCCCCCGTACTAGGCAACCAAGGTACCAACCCCTCGATATGGTTATACGGGACTTCTACCCCCCATACTAGGCAACCAAGGTACCAACCCCTCGATATGGTTATACGGGCCTACTACCCCCCGTACTAGGCAACCAATTCCAAAATCCAAATAAATCAGCCTACCAACAACATACATATATATCAACCTTCATAATTTGATCATGGAAGATTGTTCCAAGGGCTTTCCAAACATAACTTGAACTACTCCTGGATCATCCTGAGCTAGGAGTTATGACTGCTTAAAGTTGGCCAAAAACTCACTGATTTCCCACACTTAACCAAATTTCCAGGTTCTGAACTTTTTCCAAAAGTGACTACTTCCAATTTCAAGCTACTTCATATTCATTTTAAACTGTCGGATGTAACACAATTAAAATGAAATTACATAAAAACCCCTCATAGAACCTCATTATAAAGTCAACACAAAGTCATAGGCTCTTGCTTAACCTATCATTTTCCGAGTCGTTACAGTGGTAGAAGAACGATTATTCATGAACTGTATAAAATCTTAATAACTACTCCCGTTGTTTCAAATGTTTGTCTGGTTTAGACTTTACATAGACTTAAAGAAAGTAAAAAAAAAATTTGAATCTTCTAGCCTTCGATCAAAATAGCACTTGGTCCAGTTATTTTACTTAAAATTATAACAATTTTTTTGAAATACAGAAATATATGAACTAGGGAGAAACTCCATGAAAGGAAAATTAATGATTCATATAAATCGCTTAGTGGGAAATGTCCTGAAGAAATCCAACGAGTAACATAATATTGTTATATAGAAAAGAGCAACTATTGCCTTTTTCTGATGTATCATATAATTTTATGATTTCATCGACTAAAAGTTATAAAATGAATGGTAATTACTGTAAAGATATGGCACCTCGACACAACTCAACCCCAGCTTATGAGCAGGGGTTTGTCCATTTCCATATATAGAGTCCAATTTCTCATCCCTATTGTGATGTGGAATTTCTTAACCTTCCCCCATATGCCCAGACCTCAACTAGAGCATGAACCGTTATAAATGGGGACCCAACATCGGTGAACAACAAATTGGGATGAGTCTAGCTCTAATACCATATAAAGATATGACACCTGAGTCTACCTCAACCTCAAAATCTAGCTCATGAGGGGAGGATTGTCCAAGTCCATATAAACATTCCAATTTCCATTCCTCTTCTGATGTGGGACTTTTTAAAAAATACAATTGAAATGATCGAAAAGGAAATGTGAGTTAATGTATGCTCAAGGTTGAAAATATCATAAAAAGATTTTAAAAAGAAGAGTCCCTTAATTACATAATTTAAATGGAAATTGAGAATTGAATTCATTATAAGTTCTATTTATCCTTTTTAGAAGATATATAGTATGCTGCCACTCGAACTCATGCCGAGATTCATTAACACTGCTTCCTAAGAGCAGTGTGTTTACCAATTTCACCATAGCGGCCTGTCTTGAACTCATAATAGCATATGAATAAGAAATTATCGAGATTGAGTAAGCTATTTTAGCTTAGTAATGACTCAAATAGATCAATGACAATAAATAGTTGTTCAAATAAGAATTTTAGGTTGAAGGTTGATTTTGGATTTGAGTTTAGATAAACCAAAGATGTGTAGAATGTATCAAAATGTCCTTAATCTTGTGGTCTTGAACATGTCATGTGAGTTGTGGCACATTGAAATTAAGAATTGCCAATAAAGGGAAGAGCCATTTTTTTCTTTAAACTTGGTAACTTTGGAAGGAGGCATTCTTTTATAGCAGAGAGAGTATTAAAACTACTAAAATTGAAAATACGAAGAAAACACGAAGTGCTTTTGCAAAAATAACAACATAGATTCCAACATCAAGCTATAAGCTTAGTTGCTCAAACTCTACTTGTGACACATTGAAATTATCAATTGCCAAAAAAGGGAAGAGGCATTCTTTTCTTTGAACTTGGTAACTTTGGAACGAGGCATTTTTTTTTATAGCAGAGAGAGTATTAAAACTACTAAAATTGAAAATATGAAGAAAACATGAAGTGCTTTTGCAAAAAGAACAACATAGATTCCAACATCAAGCTATAAGCTAAGTTGTCGGACTCTTCACTTTTGGTGCCACACCCGTGTCAACACGACATGGATGTGGGATCCGTGTACAATTTGGTCAACCGATTTTGGGTGCTTTGACCAAAAATGATAGGGTAAGTGTGGACAGTTTTAATGATTGTCTCTAACCAACAAATGCTAAGGTGAAATTGAAGAAAATGAAATACCTATTAGCTATAAATTTCTATGTCACTCCTTTTCCGTTAATCTCCTTCCAGATTCTCCTCAAGTTCTCTTATAATATCTCATAATTTAGGTTTTCTAACTCTTCTTTTAGATATTTTAATTATTTTTAGGCAAATTCCCACACCCGTATCCCTACATGGATCCATATCCCCGAACCTTAAAAATTAGATCATGAAGGATCCAATATCTAGATCTGCACCTGTATCGGACACCCACACCGAGTCCGAGCAACTTAGGCTATAAGTGCTAAGAAACATACACTACATTAACAACAAACAACAACATACCCAAGGAATGTTAAATCTTTCTTTCTGTTAGGTCTTGGTCCAATATAGAAAACCAGGGATCTTATACACGTATATGAGTGGTGGCAATTGATTCTGGAGTTAAGGACGCAGGAACTTGAAGCCTAAAATATTTACAAATGCTTCTGAATAGGGAGTCTAGACTTTATGAGATACTGACGGGATGCTTCCTTATGCTAGATTTGTTCAATGTGAAATGAGTGTCGATGTCTGATGTCTCCAATTATATGAGTAACTTAGAATAAAGAATAGGGTTGTATTGAGCAAGATATCTTTTGATGCTCAAATAAGATAAGAATTTACTGGAATAATAATCAACTGAATATATAAGACAATGCCAATATGCCTTCTATCTACTATTATACGAGTTTATCTAAATGCTTTTTTTGGGGCTCTTGATAATCTTCTTTCTCAGGACTTGCACTACTATTTCTTGGACATTCCACAGCTTCTATGAGAAGGTAATACTCCAAAGTTCTCTTCTCTTGATAGTTATTATCATATTTTGACTATTGTCCACCATGCTGCTAATATTTGGTATAAGGTGAGTTTCTGGGACCTGAATTATGTCGCCTTGTTAGTGGGTAGGTGGTTTGCGACGTTATCTTTCATGTGAGTTGTATGGAAGGAGAGGGAGAAAGTGTTTGAAGGGATAGAAATTGATTTTGTAAATGTAAGGATTAGCCTTTTTATTTCTAGTTTCTTTTTTGGTGCACCTATGAGTTCCCTGTTTGTATAAATGATTGAATGTCTTTTGTAGAGGACCATATTTTTGTATAGGTTCTCTATTTCTTGGTATACGGATACGGGATTTTCTTGAATCATTAACAAATTATTTAACCTCATCAAAAAAATTGGTGGGTGCTTTGTAAAGTATTAACTTAGAAAACTTTTACTAACAACCCGTCCTTTGTGGCTTATAAAGTCACTTGAATAGTATGTGTTTGCTTCTTTTTATTTTTGTGGTTCTGCTTTTACTCTTCTTTAAAGTAGGTTTCATTACATCTTTGATTCTGCAATTGGTTATATCACTGTGAGATGGCAACTAGACATTGTGGCTCATTTTATCTTATTGGAGAGAATATATTCTCCACTTCTCCTTAGCTTTCCACATTTTGAAATGCCAAACTTAGATGTTTAAGTTGAATAAATAACTTCATCTCGATGCATCTATGCTTATATGGTGATTTTGAATAGAATTTGTTGTAAAAAGTTATCTTTCTCTTACTTTTTGTTTCTGTACATTCTATTTTCTCATGATTTCTATGTATGTTAAATACTTCTGCAATACGAAAGGCATAGGACACAAAACGGAGAGCTCCAACTTCCTATTGCTCCTCCTCCTAGTTTTTCGGGTGGTGACAATGAGGTAACGTTGTGTTTACATTGTTGTTATGTGATGTATCTTCACCTCTGTTGTATGTTGTACACCTTTTAATTGATATATGGGGAGTCCTATTACCCTAAGTAGTTACAATCATCAACGTATTTTGACTTTGCTCAAGTTCTCAAAGGTCATCATGGAGATCCTTCTTTAGTTGACTTCGACGAAAATCAGTATGGCCTTACTTTGGGATAAGGGCTACTAGGAAAAGACTTTTTTAAGTAACTCGATTTAAGATTGTCCATCTATAGCTTAAGTTTCTATTTGTTATTATACACAGTGTATAACCTTTTTTTTTTATTAAGAAAAAAACTTAACTCCAACATGCCTATGGCCGACTATTTTGAAGGAAAGGAACAACAGTTTCTTTGAAGACATAGCTAACTCAATTCAAATTGCATAATTTTTCTTTCTTTTGTTGTAAACTATAAAGAGGAATTTGTAAATGAAGCATAATCAATACTTAGTCTCTTACAATACCTATAAAATTAGATAGGGATTTTTTTTCTCACTTGTAATTACTACAACACTTAGTATTTGATTTGTAAGAGAATTACCTTTCTCTAAAAGGGATTATAACGAAAACTGAATTCATTGTTCAACCGAAGTCCAAAGGCAGATCTATGTTTGAAATTTATGGGTTCCTATAATGATCAAGTTAATGTAAAAATAATTGGGTTCACAGTCAACTTTTTATAAATACTTTGAGCATTTCTTAACAAACACAGGCTATAAACAAAAAACACGGGGTCTTGTGAACCATATCTCAAGGGCTATATTCCCCCTACCAGAGTCATCCATCAAGATAGTCCACCTATCTACCTAAAACATTATTAACTACATGAATTATAAAAATCCAACCTAGCTTGGTAGCACCAGCTTGCCATATGGTGATGAGACAATCATATATTAAAGTCCTTGACAAAAGTGGGGTTAGACTAGAAATGATATTGGTATGTTGTATCAGTATTATATGTCCCTCGTGAAGGAGGTTACTTGTAGAGGGAGTTAGTAGGTGCACACCTCATGGCTATCTCTTTGCAGTTCAATGCTCTTGTTTGTCGCATCGCTATCAAAGCCGTCAATCTCCCCGTCTGAGCCTCTAGTGAAGTGTCTGAAGGGTTATTAAATTGGACCATCATATTTAAATGTACAATAAAAAATTGAATGAAACAAAACCCAATTTTATCTAGAAGAAAGCTTTTGATGAACTATACTGTTCTTATTTGATTATTTATTGAAGTTTGGCATTTTTTTTTTGAAAAGAATTAGGTTATGGAGTTAATCTTTACTTCATATAAATGTCGAATCAACTAATGTAGCCTTATAGTATATGTATATATATACAAATATGAACTATTAAAAGTAATTCTGCAGGGAAGTGGTTACCAAATTTCTGCATCAGGAAGGGCAGTAAGAGATTCAACTCGTTGTAGGCAAGGATGGCAGGAGCAACACCTTCTTGGTTATGGTGAGGTTGCTGAGCCAATTGTAAAGGTCTGCTGTTGAATCCTTGTAGAGGTCTTTGGGTATTGATTTTCTAAAGTTTGATCCTGTCTATTGCCATGTACAAGTAATTTTGGTGTTTTTCATCTTTTATAGGACATGACTGCCAACAATACGCCAAAACGTGCAAAGAGCCTAAAAATTAGTGGTAAGATTGTTCGTCAATTTTTTGCCAACTTGACTTCTTCCTATATCTGTATCATTGAGCTGTTTTCTCCTCACCATTTCCCAATATAAAGTTTGGCACTCTCCAAAACTTTGACCTTTAGTGGCTGTTATTAACAATGTAACTATATCAGTATCATCATCCGAGAACTTTAGTTTTTTCTTTAACTCATACTCTTATCAATAAGGAATAGTGACCGCAATAGAACTTCTTGTTGTATTCAGGTTCTCTTAAGAACTAGGAACAAAATGAAGTGGAGCACCCAATGAAAACTGCAGGAATTGAAATATCTAAGCAGTAAGTCGTACTTTATCTTGATCCTTTCTTCTAATGTTTTTATCTCTAAACTCAATCTTAAGTTATTTTGATGAAATCTAGAACGGTTCATTACAAATGCTAGAGTTACTTCATATATTCTGCACTCCATCATTTGAAATTGCATTTGTTTGTTTAATCTTAATAAGTTCGTTTGTCGCCTTTCAGATAGGTCTTTGAATTTCATTCAATTTCATCTCACCATAGGGCACAATGAAAGGATATACTAATTAGTTGTGATTAAGTTTTACTCATGATAGTATGTTTACTTTAGCTCTGATGCTCTCTAGTAGTCTATTAATCTTGTTAGACTTGCATGTAAATAGAAAATATAGAGAATTTCTATTGCTAGAGAAACTATAAATTTTATAATATTGGATTCTGGATGTTGCAAAGGGTCGGGTTAAACCTCACTCCAGTGTAATATCCACCAAACCACTCATGAGAGGTAAACCGTACTAGCAAGCCCCATGATGAGCTCGATTGAGAAAGTATGCGGGGAGTTTCGAATCTGAGGCCCACATTTGGGAGATCCACTGCTCAATTAACTCGGTCACCCTTGTGGGTGTTGTAGATAAATTATTGTGTAGATTATCCACTTTTGTATACAATGCCACTTATAGTTTTGTTTGTTGGAACAAGCCGTGTATCTATTTTTTTGGGTTGCATGCTAGAGGCAATGAAAATAAACTTCCTTAAAATGGAATCCGATAATCATTGGGATTAGGAACCGTCGGGCTGAGGACATCGCTCACATGCATTCTCTAACTTTTGATCTGTCTAGCTTATTATTCTTCTCATGACCAACTTCATTGTGAATAGGCTTATTACATGATAGAAAAATCTTACTATTGTTTGAAATTTGAATAGATATATTGTACACAAGCAGTTTTTATCACCCAAAAGAAAAAGAGTACTAGGAACTTCAATAATTGCTTTCCATATGCCAGGTTGGATGTCCAAGTTGTTGATGTTGGACCCCTTGCTGATTGGGTGAAAATCATTATTCGTGAAACAGTAAGTTCTTCTCACATGTAAAAGAATTAAGAACCTCTAGATTATGCATTCCATTTCTCTCATGTGATTTGTAATGATTTTATGCAAACAAAATGATTCTTTTGAGATCTATGCACTAGTGTGTGGGCTTTTACGAGATGAGGTATAATACCAATTGTGCTACTTGTTTCCATGAAGTGCATTCAATTTATTTTCTTGTGTGTACTCTCTTAACTTGTTGATGTGTTTTTATTATTGCTTGGAATAATTGAGTTTCTCTTTTTTGCAATTATTGTTTGGGTTTTCAGTGTTAGTTTCATCTCATTGAAAGGAAAAAACAACCTTCTAATAGATGGTGTCGATATTTTATTTTTTATAAGTTCATTATGCAACCTTCATCTCCAAAAAATCTAGTGTTTATATATTTATTTTTTTGCACTTTCTAACTTCTGATGAAGACTTAAATAACCTGCACGCTTTTACAAACTTGTATTTTACTATTTTGTGAGTAATTTCAGTTATATTGTAAAAATATTCAGCAAAGGTAATGATTTAGCATCATAAGACCACAGTTTCAAGAGATTGGATGAATAATTTTTTCAACTTTTTTTTCTTTTGCCTTATATTTTAATCTTTTATAACTTTCTCAAAGCTCGAATTCCCTTATTTCTTGGTAAACATAGGTACGAGTTCAATCTGATCCATCTAGTCACCTGGTCATTGCCGTTCAGCCAAACCAACTTGAAAATATTTGGGGTATTACCGCCTACAAGAAGGTACACACCTTGCTATTTATTTTACTGATTTTGGCTTTGATAGAGTAATTCAATCTCTGCCGTAGTTGCATATTTTTGGATGGATAATTTTCTCTAATAAAGAAAAACACTCATGCAAAAAACATGATATATCTTCAATGGATCTGAAAACTATATCATTGTTACGTTTCTATTTGTTGATCACAACATTGTAAGAAGTCTACGACAATCAAAAGGTTCTCCACTTGTAAGTTGGCTGACACAATTTTTTTCAGGTGGTCATCTTACTTGCTAGAATTGATCAACTTCTGGCCAACGCTTTTTTCACCCTTCATGTGTGTTTTCATGTTCATGTTCCCTTTACGCAGCAAAATCTGTGAGTTAACAAAGCAGGAGCATTGGTAGTTGGCCAACATTGTGGATGCTTGGCGATAGTTGTTTAGTTGTTGTTGATGATACTGTGGGTTAAAAACTTTGATGATACTGTGGGTAAAAATCCTCGCTTAACAAACAATAAGCAATGAAGATTTCATGCACAAAACAGGACATTTCAAGATAATATTATCGATAAAAAACTTATTCCCATGAGCAATATCCTTCATGTTATCTAACATAATTTGTGATACTAAACACCCTTAGAAAGGAAATGACGCGTATTGGTAAAACTGTGAAAATATATCTGTCAAGCCACAAAATATTTTGCAAAAATAGACAAAAATTATGTTGAAAACTTTGAGTTAATATGAAATGTGATGTAAATTGCTTCAACATATCAGCACATTCAAACTCTTAAATGAAAAGCTTAAGGGTGTCGTTGATGACACTGTCTCCTGAGAGACTTAAGAATAGAAAGATTCATGTTTGGTTCGAGAAGGGATTTTGAATCCAGGATTCAAAATCACTCACAAGCTTGGAAAGAAATGAGGAGAATATTTTCTGTATTCAAAAAATCACTCGTAACAATCAACAATGAAATGAAGGCGCCATTATATGGAGTTGAAAAAACATGAATTGGATTTTAATCAAGTAAGCTTAAGAAGAATCAGATTAATTTTGGCAAAGTCAGAATTCGATTAGGCCATATATATATCTCGTGTGCAGGGGGAGAGAGGCAAATCCACCTCTTTCGCCTTTAACCCCATTTCTCATGTGTACAAGCACATACATTTTTTTCTATATCTTTTTACAAAGCCTATCGAAGTTTACAATTCCTTATTACGATAAAGAGAGTTCTTCCTAATCCACGAGGGACCCTTTCTTTTGAGATACTATAGACATTTTTGTGATCATATCTTCACTCAAAAAACTATCAAACACGAAACAAGAAGAAAATGATCTTTAATTACCTTATGTATTTTGGCACCATATTTCTCTACCTCCTCGTCTACAAACTGCGAGATAAATTAAATCTTGTCAACATTACAACTATTAATCTCTTCATCATCCTCTCGTAATGGAAAAATGAAAAGCAAAGTAAGTTTAATGCATGCCTTTTTGCTTCGTTTAGCGGACCTGTCCAGTGAGAGTATACAGTCTGTTGGAAATCCCATTGTCAGCTATCCTAAGCACTAAAAATAGATGTCTGAGACTTTCACCGAGATTTTAGAGAGTGTACTTGATGTAATACAACCCTTATTAACAAGAGTAACAATTATCAATGGCTCAAAAAATTGAACGTCCTCACATCATGTGCAAGTATAAACTCCTAAACGTTGAAGCAAACTCACAACTACTTCAGTGAGATAAAATCACTTAGTTTCTTAAATGGCAAAGGCAGATTCAAGATTTTAAGTTTACGTGTTCTAAACTCTAGGAATAAGAGCTTTTCTTATTGACTTGTCGAAAATCATTTCATAAAAACACTTTCTAATTATGTAGGTACAATAGTATGCATTCCATTTCATTTCTTTATAAATAGAATCTGTTCGATTTATAATTAAACCTCAAATAACCATTGCATCGAGGCAAGTTTTAGCGAGTGTTTTATGTTGTGTTCATATACCTTTAGAAGTTTTGCTATCTATGAGTTTTGCTTTCACTCCTGACAGTCATTGCCAACTTCTATCTAATCCACTAACCAGTTAAAAATTATTGAGGACCGAAGTAAGAACGCCAAGTGAAGCATTAAAAGAAGAAGGAACGGAGAGTTTTATCAAAGTAGGGATGGATTAAACTGCACCAGATTCTCAGCAAAAACATCAACTTTCCCGAAATATTCCAATTTGGTGAAATCAGCACAAAGGCTTGTGATTACAATGCTGACTGAAACAACAGATGATCAAGTTCATATACACAACAATCTAATAAAGCTAAAATGAACCGATCCATCACAATGCCCAACTAATACCATTTGAGTTAGAAGCTTCTGGAGGATAAAAAGCTAAGAGTGACCTTACTCCAGCACCTTCACCCGCGCCTATTTGCCGTAAAAGTAATTCTTCATTTGTTAACATCATTTTCTTCTCATTCTCTTCGCGTTAGAGCAAATCGTTCATTTATTTTTGTAATTTGATACACTTTTTTGGCTTACATGGCACATTCTATATATGACTCCACGTAGTTTATGCACGTTGGAGATGTTTGGGTGTCACGTAGCAAAAAAGGTGTACAAAATTACAAAAAAGGGGCTCGGGGGGTAATAGGACCTTAGTTTCTTTAAAGTGTGTCTATGGGATTTCCATCATAATTTAGGGGGGGGGGTACTTGTACCTAATCTCGCTAAAATTTCAAAATTACTAAAATTGGCTAAAATTTCAAAATTACTAAAATTTGCCAAACCTTAATAACATCGTTTCCTTCTTTCATGCATCTTCTTAAAAGTGAATCGTCTCGAGCGAATTACATATCAAATGACTCGAAACACCGAGAGGATTTCATTTCTAAAATTTGAGATTATTTAGACGTGAATTCGAGTTGATCGATATTGAATAGTCAAGGTATACTTCATGTATAGACTATTTATACTTCATATGTAGTTAACTATATTTAATTTTTAGAGTATACTGTAGCATATAGTCAATGTATAACTCATATATGAGTATGTTATATTATATAGTCAATACATACTTTATATGACTTTTAGCAAACTATAGCATATAATCAATGTATATGTTGAATAGTTTTTTTAAATTATATAACTATATTAATTGTAAACTAATTACTAATTTATTATATATAATTGATACTATTCCTAATATATAAGACCAAAATAATACATTACTTTTTAAATTAAGTGCCATTTTGTTGTTTTCTCAGAAAGTCTCGCGTAAAGACAAAGGAATTAACTCAAATCTGACTCACACTCTTCAGTTACATAGTGCCAAAAATATTTGAAGAAGCAAAAGCCGCCATTGGAGGGTTAAGCTCACGATCGTTTCCTTCTTTGTTAAGCTACTTTGCTTCATCAACCTCCGATTTCAATTCCAGATTCCTCCCTGTTGCTAAATTTGATGGATTCGTGTAAGTTTTTTTACTAACCGACATTACTTGTTTATTTGTTGAACTTTGCTCTATTTTTGAAAAAAATGATAAAAACTAAACACATTTGAGATGTGGATGAAGTTTTGATGTTTTTTTCTGGTGAATTGATCGGCAAGAGGACCTTTTTTTAGTTTCCATTCTGTTTAGAGTTGAAAAATATGATTTTTTTCTATTTTTTGTGTGTTTGTGTGGCAGAATGCATGCTTTTGCAAATAGACTTTATGTATAATGGATTTTGGCCATGAAAATTGAAAGAATTTAAAAAAACATACTTTTTTCACTCCAAATCACTCGCAAAAACTCAAAAACAATTCTAATTTATATTCACAACCAAACACAACTCCAATTTTCAATCATCAGTATTCACTTTTTTATAGTGAATAATGATGATTGAAAATTGGAGTTGTGTTGAGCCCCGAAGCTACCCCTAGGACGCAGACACGGAACCTATGATCACGAGTGACCCCAAGCTAGCCCTGCTGTCATATCATAAGCATACTAAATAAGATAAAGTAAAAAAATATTGTGCGGAAGCTAAATCATCATGTAAAATGAAATGATGGGGAATACCCACAAACTATCTGAATATATAAAAACTGAAAGTTTGACAACTACTAAAAAGTCAAACTCAAAAGCGAAAGCTGAATCTAACTATGTCTGAAATAAGCCTCTAACTGACTAGGACATGCCCCGAGCTAAATCTAGCAAAAACTGAAACGAAAGACTAAAAGCAAAAGGAACATGTCTGTCGTCCTCGGAGAATGAGGACTCACCACTGATAATGATGATGTGAAGATCAGGAACCGATATATGCGTGATTTGGAAGCTTCGAACCTGAACCTACATCACCAGAAGATATAGCGCAGTGTACGTGTCAGTACTCGAATATTGAGCATGCAAGATAGAGTAAAGTTAAATAACATACATAACTGAACAAATCATATAACTGAGCAATGATATGAGATAAGCATGATACTATAAGAATAATGAACATAAACTAACGGAATGCAATGACCAAGTTTATAACATACTAAAACTGAAATCTAAGTGTAACTGATAACATGGTTAAGGCGATAAAATCTGACAGTGGGAGCTACTAATAACCGACATAAAACCACATGAGCCAAATGTGGATTCCATGTATACGCCCCATTGAGAGGACCCAGTATACCCTGACAGAGGTATAGATGCATGACTGTTATGCCCACGAGGGGACTTATAAACCTACGGAGGCACGTAGTTTTGGAAATATTCGAGTACGCTGAACCCTAGTCCACTCGATCTAAGGCCACTCCCAATTAGAATATATATAAGCAATGTTATGAATGAAATGCTGAAGTACTAGATAACTCAATTACTGACATGCAAACTATGAGAATGCAACAATTATAACTGATAATCTAACTTTTGTAAATTGAAGCATCTGTATCTGAAATAACTGACCTAGCATTTTTAATTCATGAACTAAAAGAACTACATAGCTAGGGTTCTGAATATCATACAAGAAACTAAACAACAATATGATAATCTCATTTGGATTATTCTAACAGCTAAAACCTAACAATTTCTAACATTCAAGAAACCCTAGGTCTAGATATTATTAAGGGAATCAAATTTCTAACTAAATTCTACAGACCTAATGGGTAAAAGGATCCCACTAGTGAAATCCCACATACCATGTGACGAAATTCCTGGAGAAATCTTTTAATTTTGAGGCTAGAACTGATAAAAACTCGTTGCGTTCTTGAACTAGAGCTGCTCGACTTTCTCTTCTATTTTTCCCTAAGTTTGATGAAGTTTTGGTGAATAATTGATTAGGTTAGGTTCTAATTAGCTTACAAGGCTAAAACTGACAAAAACTACGTACATTTTCAGATATGGTCGAGGACACTATACAGGTATTTATTGATGATTTCTCTGTGGTAGGTGACTCATTGGATGGTTGTTTGATGTATTTGGCCTAGGTACTAAACTGGTTTGACGAGTGCAATTTTGTGCTCAATTGGGAAAAGTGTCACTTCGTGGTGAAAGAAGGGATAATTTTGGGTCATCGGATTTCTGAAAAGGGTATTGAGGTTGACAGAACTAAAGTTGAGATAATAGAAAACCTTCCACCACATATCTCTGTAAAAGGTTTTAGAAGTTTTCTTGGGCATGCAGGTTTATAGAGGATTTCTCTAAAATTGCACACCCAATGTGCTAACTGCTTGAAAAGGAGTGTAAGTTTGATTTAGATGATACTTTCTAAGAGCATATAGAGAGTTGAAAGCATAGTTAGTTTCCCAACCTATCATTATTTCATCGGATTGGGGGCAACCGTTTGAAGTGATGTGTGATGCGAGTGGAGTGGCGCTTGCTGTGGTATTGGGATAGAAGAGAGATAAGATTCTTCATCCAATTTACTATGCTAGCAAAGCGCTGAATGTGGCTCAAAAGAACTATACGGTACCTGAACAAGAACAACTTGTTATGGTTTTCACATTCCAGAAATTTTGATCCTACTTTCTTGGTACTAAGGTCATAGTGCACACTGACCATTCTACATTGAGGTATTGATGGTTAAAAAGGATGAAAAACCGAGGTTGATCAAATGGGTATTGTTGTTGCAAGAGTTCAATTTTGAGGTCAAGGATAGAAAGGGGACAAAAAATCAAGTTGCTGATCATTTGTCCATATTAGAGGAGGAAGCTATACTCAAGTTAGGATATGGGGCTGAAATTTATGATGGATTCCAAGTCTTGTTATCGTTGCTAAAGAGAAGAAGGAATTTCAAAGAGGGAAGAGCTACCTATGAATCCGATATTGGTGATTGAGTTGTTTGATGTTTTGGGCCTTGACTTCATAGGTCTATTTGTGAGTGCACATGGGATGAAGTATATTCTTATTGCGGTTGATTATATGTCGAAGTGGGTGGAATCAATTGCACTTTCAAACAATAAGGGTAAGAGTGTCACCACATTCCTGAAAAAGAGTATGGTTTCTAGATTTGGTACACCTAGTGTGATCATCAGCGATGGAGATTCCCACTTTTGTAATAAGTTGTTCAAGCGTTGCTAGAGATATTGGGAGTTCGTCACAATGTAGATACTCCTTAACATCCGCAGTATAGTGGGTAAGTTGAAGTGTCAAATAGAGAGATAAAGCAAATTCTTGCAAAGACTGTGAATGCCAACAGAAAGGATTGGTCAAAAAGGCTTGATGATGCTCCATCGGCCTATTGCACTGCATTTTTCACTCTCATAGGTATATCTCCCTACCAACTTGTATATAGAAAGTCATTCCATTTGCCAGTAGAACTAGAGCATAAGGCTATGTGTGCGCTAAAGAAGTTGAATTTCGATTGAGGCGTCGCATCGAGCCAAAGAGTGAATGACATGAATGAGCTTGATGAGTTTCGCCTAAAAGCATATTAAAGTACAGCCTTGTATAAGGAGAAGATGAATAAGTATCATGATCAAAAGATTGACAAAACATGAATTTGTTGCGGGTGATCTGGTGCTTTTATTCAACTCAAGGCTACGATTGTTTCCTGGCAAGCGCAAGTCCAAGTGGACTAGGCCATTTCCAGACACTCAAGTATTTCCACATGGAGCGGTCGAGCTCGAGAACAAGGAGGGAACAACATTCAAAGTGAACGAGAAAGAATCAAGGTCTATATAGGGAAATCAGAGAGTGTGCAAGAAGTTGTTTAGGCCTACTATCTTGATGAAGTTTTAGTAATCAAGGTGTTTGCATCGTGCCACGACGTTAAATCAAGCGCTGTATAGGAGGCAACCCAAGATGTACCATCTAGCCAACTATTGGTTTTTATTTTTGATTTAGTAGTTTTCATCCTTTATTTTAATTTTTGTAACTCTTTAGATAGGTGTTTTATTTTTGTATTTGTGTCTGCTCGATATAGAATATCGCCAGTGTCTAAAAAGTGTCCAGAAAATGTAAAATGAAAGTCCTGATGGTTTCTACGTGTGTAGGGGCGAAAAGGCAAAATCTTCCGAAAAACAGTTGTGCAGTGGTCTATGGACCCCATCGACGGTCCGTTGGTCTATCCACGGACCGTGGATGACATCCGTAGACCCCATGTAAGTGCTCTGAATTTTCTAAGTATCAGCGTGACCTACTGACATGACCTTTGGTCTGTAGGTCGATCCACGGACTATCAATGGTGTTTCGTGGGTCCAAAATTAGGGTTTGCCTGACCCGACCCGGACACCGTTTTAAATAAAACCCCTTTATTTTTTAAAACAACCCCACGTTCAAATCTCCCTCCCAAATGTTTTTCATCCCTCTATCTCCCTACATCAGTCCCATTTAAACCCAATTAGCCCATATCATCACCCAATTGATTCCCCCAAATCCCATAGCCATTCTTTTCTCTCCCAAATCAATCCCCACTTCTCCTCTTCCTCCCCAACGATTCCAAAGTCCGGGTTCGGCGTCGAAAGGTTAGCAAAGGGTCACGAATATCATTGGAACACACACTCATAGTTAGTGATTACTTGTAAGGTATACAAATTTCTCCCAAACTTTGAATTACTTCATTGTTTCAATTGAAATCACATCGATGAACTTGACCTTGAGTTGTTAGTTTTGTGTTTGAATGTTGAATTATAAGTTAGAATAACCCTTGGTATTATGGTATGTGAGTGTTTATTTAATTAAAACCCAACTAAAGTAGAGTAAATGGTCTAATTAGAAGTTTTTATTTAGGGTTCCTAGTTTTGGTATGTTAAAATTCGAGTTGTGTGTAATCAAAACCCTAGGTATGAAGAACTACCATATATTATGTTGAAATGCATGAGTAGCCCTAGGTTGCATGATTGATTGATGAAATAAGGAGTAAAGTTTGAGTCATGTCTTAAAAATGGCACAAAACTGGCTCACGAGACCCTGCCTACAGACCATAGGTCAGTCTACGGACCATAGGTCGGGTCCGTAGGACATAAAGTTTTTACTAAGTGTCAAACCACGGTGTGGACTACAGTCCATCGTTACATCGACAGATCGTACTGCACATCCATGGTTCCCACATGAGAGACACAATTTTGGGTATTCTGACCTACGGAGGGGACCCAGGACCGTCAGTACCCACCGTACGTCGACAATTCTGCTATAGTTCAAGGAATTTTTTATATTTTTTTTTGTTCAACAATTGTTCTAAAATTAATCCATGAGTATTATTGCACTATTTTGTTACTAACTAAGCTTCCACAGGTACCACGGCCCCGAAGCAAGCTCTGACCTATGCTTCAAAGGGTAAATCGAAATTCATTGCTCCCTCTTTCAAGCCGATCGATGAGGATATGGATGGGAGTATGTTCCAACTTCCACTAGGGCCTCCCCCACTTCTCCACGCACTATATAGAAATGTGCCCGACAGGTCTGGTCCGACGTGGTCACTGTCCCCCCAGTCTGAAGAGGGGGCCACACCGATCGGATCATATGCCGACTTAGAGTCCCCATCCGGCTCTGGCTCCAGCTCCAGCCCCAGCGGCAACACCACCTCCTCGTACGAGTCTGATAGTACATGAGATATCATAGTACCACCCGTACTGAGCCACCAATTGTTGCTAGAGTGCCTAACAAGTGGTGTGTGGAGGGATAGTTTCAGATTTACATGGATGCTCGCATACTGAATGACCACGATAGGATGTCCTGATTAATGACAGAGAAGTGCTAGGTTCTCACAGGTAGCCTCCACACAGCTCTAGTCATCCACGATATCTTTCAGAGGAACATGTGTGAGTGGATAGCACGTAGCCCAGGGTCCTATAGCAAGGAGATTTTATGGGAGTTCTACGCTTCCTAGGCCGCCACTATTAGAGTATCCATCTCTAAGGGGGCCAAGCCCACAACTCAGCCTCCACTTAAGGCCACACTCGTCTGGGGGTTCACTGTTGAAATCTCTCAGACCACCCTCCGCAAGTTTATCTATGGACCGGACCACACTTTGTTGATCAATACAAAAGAGTTTGACTATCAGATAGGCATTATTTAGAGCGGAGCATTTCAAAGAAATGTCGGAAAGAGAGAGTTCCTTGTGAGATGGATGGCCCGACACATTGCTATGGATAGAGAGCGCATTGTGTGGGTCCAGACCCTGAGCTTGGGTATCAAGAAAGCGACCCTCACTTTTGCTGCTAAATTCTTCTGGTTTCTGGTGTGGAACTGTGTGTCCCCTACTTAGGTGGACAATGTGGTCACATGAGACCAAATGTTGATGGGTGCAGCTATGGTAGCAGGGTTCGAGATTGACTTTGCCTGCATATTGATTCTGAAGATCCATGAGAGGGTCTTCAAGGCCACCACCACAATGCCCTTCCCATGCCTTATCTTCCAGCTATGTAGGGATGCATCCGTACCAGTATGGTATTGTGACCGATTGCTTCAGGAAACCAAGACGGTTGACATCAACCATATTCGGGATGAGGCCAATTTATATGCACCTCACACGGAGCCACAAATAGAGGTGCCACCATTAGGAGATGACCTTGTAGCAGATGTGGAGCATATGCAGGGTGATAACATTGCCCCTTCATCCACTATAACGGATGCACAAGCTCCTCCATCTCCATCTACAGGTTAGGCCCCTAGCTCACCCTGATCCACCCACTCTTCCGGTTCCACCACTATCCCTCTATCCCGAGTCAAGAAGCCAGAGACGAAGATGGCCACCCTGCTTCAAAACATAAAGCCTTTAATGCAATGGTCCATAGAATAGTGTGAGGGGAGGATGGAGCGTATTATGAAGCAAAAGGCTCAGGCTATTTATAAGCGCTTGGATGCCTTTGAAATGTGTGTGTTGGAGAGGCCAGCCCTGACCGTTGATGTGTCCACCTTCTAACAGGAGTTCGCTAGACTTCGCGCTGATGTTGATGCACTCCTAGCCCCCAGAGAATTTGCCAAAGTATGCACCTACGCCACCAGTTGATGAGGTGCTGATGACAACCTGAAGCGCCTTCGCTTCGGTCTTACTTCTAATGATGTTGACAGCCATAGATTTAAGAAGAAGGAGGGCCAACAATTGGAGGAGGCCACGAGGGCGTCATTACTAGATGAGGAGTTTAGATAGTCGCGGGCTAAGGAGAGAGGTGTTGGCCCATCTAGTGGTCTGACCACGACTGACAGTGTTGTGAGAGTGAATGAGAGTACTTCTGAGAGTATTGGGATAGTAGATGGGAGCGCTACTGATGGTGTTCCAAGTGTTGATCCAACGGGCTCCAGGAAACTAGATCCACCCGCTTCTTTAGTGGTCTTTAGCGCATATGCGCCACATGTTTGCTTCACCCGATCCTTTACTTCTTATTTTTTATGTGCATTGGAGACAATTGCACTTTATTTTGTTGGGGGTGGGGTAAATGGATTGTGAGTAATAGGGTGAAGTCTGAGTAACCTAACTCATAATCCTCTTTTAGGGTTTTCTTGCCTGTGTTCTTTTCCCGAGAAAATGACATAAATAGTCCCTTAACTATATGAGTAGGTCTAAAATAGTCCCTTCACTATACACTTAACATATTTAGTCCTTTAACTATTCAAAAAAGTGTCAGCTTTGGTCCCTTAACTATACATTTACCGGTTTTAGTCCCTTAACTATAAACTTACCAGTTTTAGTCCTTTAAGTATTCAAAAACATATCAGGTTTGACCTTTGTGCATTTTTCAAATACAAATAGTTTAGGTTTATATTAACGGAAATCTTCGTGGAATTATATTTTTAACCCATTTTTAAAGTTGTTTCTCTGTTCCCGCAATTTTTTCTTCAAACTACTCTTATTAAAAGAACAATAACGTCAACGGTTCAAAATAAAATTAATAAGGAAATAAGAAATAAGTCCTAATTTTATTCAATATAGGATAAAATTAAGCATACAATTGTTGTTAATGACTTGAATCCGCACTTGAATATGCTAATCAATGTGGATTTTATTTAATTTACTCAAATTTCTTTACAAAATATAAAATGAATAGAATAATAAAATTGATCTATTTAAAAAAAATGCAAATCTACCATTTTATAAATTTCAATTTCTAAAAAATTAAATAAATTCCGTTCAGTAAAGTCGTTGGAGTACAAACTTTGAATTTAACGGGTAATAATATTTTCCTTTTTATAATTAAGCTTGGCATATTTAAGTCATTAGTAGCAATAATATGCTTCTTTTTATCCTCTGTTGAATAAAATTATGACTTATATTTTCTTTCCCTGTGAATTTTATTTTAAATCATTGAGGTTAAGGTTCTTCACATAAAGTAAATTTGAAGAAAAAGTAGCAGAGGGAGAGAAACAATAGAAAGTTGCTAAAGGATTTAATTTCTCGAGGCATGGATTTTGTTAATATAAGCCTAAGCTATTTGTATTTAAAAAAATGGACAAAGACCAAACCTGATAAATTTTTGAATACTTAAAGGACTAAAATTGGTAAGTTTATAGTTAAGAGACTAAAACCGGTAAGTGTATAGTTAAGGGACAAAAACTGATAAATTTTTGAATAGTTAAAGGACTAAATCCGTTAAGTGTATAGTTAAAGGACCATTTTAGACCTACTCCTATAGTTAAGGGACTATTTATGTCATTTTCTCTTCTTTTCCCCAAGAGATTGTTTTAATTTATGTTGAACTGGCATGTTTAGGAATGTATGTGTAAGAGTAAGTAGAAAAATTAAAGCATGATGGCATAAAAAACATGAAAAAACTGATCCATGTCCAAAAATGATGAAATGTGCTAGATCTGTAGGCTTCATAAGTCGAATGTGCTAGATCTCAATGTGACATGATAGGAACCAATTTGACCTCATGACTTGAGCTAAAACTTGAACTGGGTAGTCGAATAATCTGATAATGAAACAATGTGCCAAGTGAGTGTGAGGAAAACCTTGAATGTTCATACAGTGTGTGCCAATTTATATCTTGCCCCATCGGTCCTGCTAAGATAATCTAGGCTAGCTATTGGGAAGTGATTATAGGCCCTTGTTCAAAGTAGTCCACTTAAGCCTAAAATGATCCAACCAAATGAAATCAATGTTCTCTTTGATCCAAATGTTTGAACATAAGATAGACAATTTCTTTTGATTCACCTAACTCACCTTCCCTAAAATAATTATTTTGTCCCCGGTCCCTTCTTGGACATGTGCACCTTGACTAACGTCAAAAGCCTAAGTTGAGGGTGGCTAATTCAAAAAGTTACCTTGATCTTGGCCCTGGTCCAACTTCGGAAATTGTACGCCTCAACTCATGCTAAACACAAAAGTTGAGGGTGGCTGTGAAAAAGGTAACTGAAAGGAAAAGGGTATGAAAAGAGTTGGGTGTTGAAGAGAGAAACTGAAAAGAAATGAAGATGTGACTTTGTGCAAAAGAAGCAAAAAGATGATAAACGAAAGTGTTGAAAGAAATAAAGTGAAAGAAAAAGAAGAAAGTAAAAAAAAAACAAAAATAATAACCATTAAGTCAAAAGTCACATATGTGTTGAAGAGAATCAAGTGAACGAAAGTAAAATGAAAGGATGTCAAGAATAGGTTGAGAAAAGAGGTAAAAAGCCAATGTAATGTCAAGGAGGGCAGAAAGTCACTAAAAAGTACCCAAATGTACCATACTTTACCCTGAGACTACGTTACAAGCTAAGAAAGTCCTATAGTCATCCTAGCAACTAGTTTGGAAAGTCCAAGCAGTGAAAATAAGGGAAAACATATGGTATTGAGCACTAACTGTACTTGAAATCACTTCTGAGTGTCAGTTTTGAACGAATCCTAAAAATTGAAAGTCATATCTCTTGTGAGTGAAAAATGGATTTCTTTTTAAGTGTGGGCTCTAATTACATTGTTGGAAAATTGATACCTTGGTGATTAAAATTGGTGTATGTTGGGGTGTCTGTTGGTCGATTGATGACATGTTTTGATCCGTATGAGTTAGTTTGTTGAGTCTAATAGCAAAGGTTTGCGCTAGGAAAATGGAATGGATTGAAATGACTATGTGATTGCTTGAGTTTGAATGTCTGCTTCTACATAATTGTCGTTTAGAGTTTTAGTGTGTCGCTTGAGGACAAACAACATGTTTAAGTTGAAGGTGTTGATATACCGTGAGTTTACAGTATTTTTGATGCATTTTACTTAAGAGTTGTGTGTCTCCAGGGCCATTTTGTATTAGAAATAATGTTTTATGTGTATGTTTGCAGGAAATAGTCTTGGACGCGGTTGAGTGAGATGACAACCGAAATAATGCAGAAGGAGCCACCCACGGATGTGATCCACGGACCGTAGGTCCTTTGAAATCCCGTTGATAGGTAGGCGCAAATGGAGCATCAGGGTAGTCTGACCAAGTGTGGAACTATAGAGCAATTGACGAATCGTAGGTCGACCCACAGGCCGTCCTGCATATCCGTCAAATGGTTTTAGAGAGTTGAAGGTCCAGTAACTGATGAAAATCCTAAGTGTGGAGAAATGGAAGAGGACCCATGGAGCGTAGGTCGACCTACGGTCCGTGCTGCACGTCCGTCGTTGATGATCTGAGAGGGAAGGTTCCAGTCTCTGCTGAAAAAAGTTCTAAGTGTTGATCAACAGAAGGGGACCTACTGACCGTAGGTCAACCCACGATCCGTAGGTCGGGTCATCGATTGATGCAACGTACAAGAAGTTTATTTCCTTTTTGCTTAGGACATGTTTTTCTACAAATAGGGTATGTAAACCTTGTTTCTGAGGGGTTAGGCATTATTGTTTACTTTTAGTTCTTGGTATTTTCTTTGGGAATTAACTTGCAAACTTTGGCAATTTGATTTTCGAATTTTGATTTATAAATTTTTCGCTTTGAAATTCAATTTGAGATTTCGGGTTTCATCTACTTTAAACATAAGTTCATGAATTCTTACTACATATTCATGAATTGTGTTCTTTCAAGCATGAGTACCTAAATCCACAACTAGGGTTGTGGGAACAATGAGCAATTAACAATGTATGGATAATAATTAAGTAATTCTTGAATAGTGTTTATGCATGTATTGGTGATTCTTTCACTTAGAAGTCTTTTTAATGAATGCACGCGTTAGAACTCACCTTGTTGCTACTTTTCGGATCAAGGAGGTAGTTAATGAAAAAAGAATTATCAACAGAGATTTAGTGGGATGTTATCTAATAGTATAATGTCAATTAGTGTGAGGGTGAAAACTAAGCCATACATTGATATGATGTCTAATCTGAGGTAAAGGTAAGGGTAAGTAAACTATACACACGTAGCCAGCACAAGGCGCGGGGTGAAATTCCCTATTTGGAGGAGCAATCACTTAGGGATACCTAGCTTACTAACTTTGCATGTAAAACACCAGGAAAAGATTACTATTATTAGGATTACCACGTTAAGAGCTTATGGGTAACACATACATCCTAGTTTCTCTATTATATTGATAACTCGAAGTTTGAATCTGCTCACTTGTTACTTAAACAATAATCTGTTATTTGCTTACAAACCCCCCCCCCCCCCCCCCCCTTAAATTACTTTTTTTGGGAATAGTTTGACTAAACGAATATAATCATGAGTTAAGTTTAAGTCTGAACCATATTCCTGGTGGGATCGACCCCAACCTACAAGTTGGGTTCTTTATTTGGCAACAGCCGCTTATACTTCTTTAATAGAGGTGTAACTTGAGCGTATCAAATTTTTGTGCCGCTACCGGGGAATAAGGATTTTAGATTAAGTTTAACTACATTATTGAACTTTAGTCAATTATTTCCTATTTTTACGTTTTCTTTTGTTTTTTTTTCTAACGGTTTCTACTCTTGGGTATGCTAGGTACACGGAGTCGAGGTGAACCTTTGATCCCGTATGATCCAGAGTTGAGCAAAACTTTGAGAAAAATGAATAATCAAGGGGTCCAAGTCAATCCAATTGGAGAGAATCTAGGTGATGGAGTTGAATTACAGCCTCCTAGGCTGTTTATGTGCAGTCTCAGGATAATGGTGGTAATCTACTAGGAGATGCTTTGAGGGTAAATAATTTGCCAGAACCGAGGTTGCGTTATAATTACAGGGTCGACTTTAATATAGTTGAATCAAAATGACCTATTATTCTCCCTCCTCTACCTCTAGGGCATACATTTGTGGTGACGAGCAGTCTGATGCAAATGATTATAGCAAGGGGGTTGCTGTCTGGTCTAGCTTCAGAAGATCCGCATGGGCACATGGCCAAGTTAAGGAGTGTCTACAAGATTTGTGTGGGACGACCAGATTTGGACATGAATGTCATAGGTTTGAGAGTCTTCCCTCTATCAAGGACCGGTGATGCTGCAGTGTGGTTTTCTGAGCTTCTATATAACTCGATTCATACATGGGACCAATTGCACAAGGTGTACATGGCAAAGTATTTCCCATTGTCCATGAAGCTGAATCCCAAGGACAATTATGAATAATTTTGTAGTACTACTTGGAGAGTCTATGAGCAGTTCGTGGGATAGGTTCACTACTTTCATAAAAAGTGTTTCGAACCACCACATCGATGATGAGTCACTGAAGGAGTATTTTTAGAGAAGTTAGGATGACAATTGAAAGGTTGTGCTGGATACTATTGCTGGAGGATCATATGGTGAGTGCGCTTTTGAGGAGATCGCTGAAAAACTAGAGAACATTTCCCGAAACAATAAAGCATGGAGCAATAGAAAGTCTGACACTAGAAGGAGCAGATTTGCAGTTCAAGTTGCACCTAGTCAATCTGCCGATGACATTAGTGAGGAGATGGCTCAGATGAGGACCGAACTAGATTTGGTACTAAAGCATGTGATCGGACATGCAAAGAAGGTGAATGCGGTAAACTATCTTACTAGAACACCACCACCACCAGTTGAGGAATGCTACTATAAAGAGGATGCTTATTTGGTGAATGATCAGATAGGGGTTTCACGGCCAACCCCCAAGGATCCAACTCGGAAAATTGGTGCCAAGGTAAAAAAAACATGGTAGGAACTATTTAAACTACAATCGAGAGGGAAATTATGTATGGTATGGGAACTACAATCGCGATAAAAACTACAACCGGAACAACTATGGCAACATAAACGAGAGAGTTGGGCCTTATGTCCCAACTACAAATCAGGAATTTGGCAATAGAAAAGCTGGGGGTAGTATGTCATGGATTGAGGATATGATGCAGTAGATGTTGAAGAGGTTTGGTACGACTAATGAGAATGTGAAAGAGATGCGAGATGACTTATCTGGAATTGGTCAAAAAGTTAATGCACACGTAGTGTTGATAAAGCAACTTGAGCATCAGTTTAATCAGTTGTCAACAACTGTGAACCCACGTCAGCCTGGAACACTTCCTAGCATCACCATCCAGAATCCAAAGAATGATGGGCATTGTATGGCAGTCACGACTCAAGGAGGTAAACAAACCATTAATCCCCCTATGCCGTCTATGGTTGAAATTATGGTAGAAACAGATGATGATGAGATCGAGGTTACTGGAGAGTCTAAGAATGCTACATAGAAGGAAGATAAGGTGACCCAAAACGTTTGTCCCATGCCTAGACCTCCATTGCCATTCCAATAGAGATTGATGAAGAAGACTAAAGAAGGAAAATACCGTAGGTTCATTACTATGTTGAAACAACTTTCCATCAATGTTCCGTTGATAGAAGCTTTGGAGCAAATGCTTGGGTATGCAAAGTGTATGAAGGATTGGGTGACCAAAAAGAGGACCATCAGTTTTGAGAATGATGAAAGGTTGCATCATTGCAGTGCTAATTCTTCTAAGTCACTTGTGCAGAAGAAAGAGGATCCTGGTGCTTTAACTATTCCTTGTACCATTAGGTTGTTGCATTTTGCAATGGCGTTGTGTGATTTAGGTGCTCGCCTTAATTTGATGCCATTGTCTATCTACAAGAAGTTTGGTTTAGGGGCTCCAGAACCAACTGCGATGTGACTACTCATGGCCGATAGAACTGTGAAGAGGGCCATTGGCGTTCTCCAAGATGTCCTCGTGAAAGTGGAGTCGTTCATTTTTCTAGCGAATTTTGTGATACTTGATTGTGAGATTGATTTTGAGGTTCCTATCATCCTATGGAGACCGTTCCTTGCTACTTGGTGCGCCTTGGTTGATGTTGAGAGAGGGAAGATGAAGTTTCGATTGAATAATGAAGAGGTAACTTTCAATATCTATAGGTCTATGAAGAAGGAAAGTGATCTCAGGTCAATATCAGTGGTGAATCATAATGTGAAGCGAGGTTTTGGTGTGTCTATTAAAGAGAGGTTGGGTGTTGGTGCACTGGCAACAGTAATGATGAATTTTAAGGGTAATGGTATTGAAGAGTATGATGAAATAGTTTCCACACTTGATAGGTTCGAATTCCGTTCCAAACCAAGGAAATTGGAGCTAGATATGAAGAATTGCAACTCTCCACCCGCTAAACCGTCTGTTGAAGAGACTTCAAAATTGGAGCTCAAGGCTCTACCATCGCATTTGAGGTATGTATTCTTGGGAAGAGATAACACTTTACCATTAATCATTGCGGCGGATTTAAGTGAGGTACAAGTAGAGGCATTTGAAGGATTATTGCCGACATTATTGGGATTCCTCCTGAGATTTGTTCCCATAAAATCCATCTCATGCCAGAAAGCAAGCCTAGTATCAAGCACCAAATGAGACTAAATCCTCCTATGCAAGGGGTAGTGAAAATGGAAATCATCAAATGGTTGGATGCTGGAGTCAAATACCCCATCACAGATAGTAGTTGAGTCTGTCCTGTTTAGTACATACCTAAGAAAGGTGGGATTGCTGTGCTTTCTAATGCAAAAAATGAGCTTGTTCTGATGCAGCCAGTGATTGGATGGAGAGTATGCATGTACTACCGCAAATTGAATGTCTGTATAGAAAAGGATCACTTCTCTATGTCGTTCATGGATCAAATGCTGGATCGCCTTGTTGGTAAGGGTTGGTATTACTTTTTTGATGGGTATTCGAGCTACAATCAGATTTCCATTGCTCCGGAAGACAAAGAGAAGACCACCTTCACTTGTCGATATGGGACTTTCACCTTCAAAAGGATGCCATTTGGGTTGTGTAATCCTCCAGCGACCTTCCAGCGTTACATGATGTCGATATTTTTAGATAGGGTGGACACTATAGAGGAATTTATGGATGATTTCTCTATGGTAGGTGATTCGTTTGATGGTTGTTTGATTGATTTGGTCGATGTACTGAAACGGTGTGAAGAGTACAATTTTGTGCTCAATTGGGAAAAGTTCCACTTCATGGTGAAAGAGGGGATAGTTCTGGGTCATCAGATTTTTAAGAAAGTTATAGAGGTTGACAAAGCTAAAGTTGAGGTAATATAAAAGCTTCTACTACCTATATCTGTAAAAGTTGTCAGAAGTTTTCTTGGGAATGCAAGTTTCAATTAGAGGTTTATCGAGGATTTCTCTAAAATTACACACCCATTGTGCAAACTGCTTGAAAAGGAATGTAAGTTTGATTTTGATAATGCTTGTTGGATAGCATTTCGAGAGTTGAAAGCAAAGCTAGTTTCCGCACCTATCATTATTTCACCGGATTGAGGGCAACGATTTGAAGTGATGTGTGATGTGAGTAGAGTGGCGCTTGGTGTGGTATTGGGATAGAGGTGAGCGAAGATTCTACATCTGATTTGCTATGCCATCAAAGCGTTGAATGTATCTTAAAATAACTATATAGTTACAGAATAGGAACTTCCTGATGTGGTTTTTGCATTCGAGAAAGTTTGATCCTACTTGCTTGGTACTAAGGTCATAGTGCATACTGACCATTCTTCATTGAGGTAACTGATGGCTAAAATGTATGCAAAACCGAGGTTGATCAGATGGGTATTGTTGCTGTGAGAATTCAATTTTGAGGTAAAGGATAGAAAGGGGACATAAAATCAAGTTGCAGATTATTTGTCTAGATTAGAGGAGGAAGTTATGCTCAAGTTAGGTGATGGGGCTAAAATTAATGATGCATCCCCAAACGAGCAGTTATTGGCTACTTCTTATGATCTTATTCATTGGTTCGGAGATTTTGCTAACTACTTGGCAAGTGATTTGGTTCCATTGGATTTGTCATTCCACCAAAGTAAAAAGTTTATGCATGATGTGAAGAAGTTGTTTTGGGATGATCCTTACTTCTTTCGACTTTGTGTTGATGGGATTATTCATCGCTATGTGCCCGAGGTTGAGATGGTGAGTATACTAGAGGCGTGTCGTTCAGCGCCTGTTGGTGGGAATCATAGTGGTATTCGGACGGCGCATAAAATCTTGCAGTTTGGGTATTAGTGGCCTACCATCCACCAAGATGCTCATGATTTCGCCAAGTCTTGTAATCATTGCCAAAGAGAAGGAGGCATTTCAAAGAGGAAAGAGCTACCTATGGATCTGATATTGGTGATTGAGTTGTTTGATGTTTAGGGCCATGACTTCATGGGCACATTTTGTGAGTTCACATGGGATGAAGTATATTCTCGTTGCGGTTGATTATGTGTCGAGATGGGTATAAGAAATTGCGCTTTCAAACAAAGAGGGTAAGAGTGTCACCGCATTCCTGAAAAAGAGTATTTTCTCTAGATTTTGTACACCTAAGGCGATCTTCAGCGATGGAGGTTCCCACTTTTGTAATAAGTTGTTCAAGGCATTGCTAGTGAAATGTGGAATTCGTCACAATGTAGCTACTCCTTACCATCCGTAGTCTAGTAAGCAATTTGAAGTGTAAAACAGAGAGATAGAGCAAATCCTTGCAAAGATTGTGAACACCAATACAACGGATTGGTCAAGAAGGCTTGATGATTCTCTATGGGCCTATCGCACCGCATTCAAGACTCCCATAGGTATGTCCCCTTACCAAGTTGTATATGGGAAGTCATGCCATTTGTCGGTAGAGCTAGGGCATAAGGCTATGTGGGCGCTAAAGAAGTTGAATTTGGATTGGGGAGCTACATCGAGCCAAAGAGTGAATAACATGAATGAGCTTGATGAGTTTCACCTAAAAGCATATGAAATTTCAGCATTGTACAAGGAGAAGATGAAGAAGTATCATGATCAAAAGATTGAAAAGCGTCTATTTGTTGTGGGTGATCTAGTGCTTTTATTCAACTCAAGGCTGCGATTGTTTCCTAGCAAGCTCAAGTCCAATTGGACCGGGCCATTCCGAGTCACTCAAGTATTTCCACATGGAGCGGTCGAGCTTGAAAACAAGGAGGGAACAAGATTCAAAGTGAATGGGCAAAGAATCAAGGTCTACATGGGGAAATAGGAGAGTGTGCAAGAATTGATGGAGGCCTACTATCTTGATGAAGTCTTAGTAATCAAGGTGTGTGCATCGTGCCGCAATGTTAAACCGAGAGCTGCTTGGGAGGCAACCCCAAATGTACCATCTAATCAACTATTTGTTTTTCATTTCGATTCAGGAGTTTTCGTCTTTTATTTTTATTTTTGATACTTTTTAGATAGGTGTTTTATTTTTGTATTAGTGTTGGTAGATAAAGAATAAGGTTCGTGTCTAAAAAGTTTCCAAAAAATATAAAAACAAAATCCTGATGGTTGCTACGTGTACAGGGAGAAAAGGCAAAATATGTAGAAAAACAGTTGTGCAGAGAGAAAAGGGTTTGAAAAATACTCTAACTTTGGCCGAAATTGCTGTTACGATACAAAACTTTACGGTGGACCTTTTACCCCCTTCACTATTTCATAGTGTGTTATAAGGGTATTTATGTGCCCACGTGGACACGTTACTATTTATAAATATGCAATATTTATGATGTCCACGTGGCCACATATATACCTTTAACATACACTATTAAATAGTGCAGGGGGTAAACGGTTCTTTTTAAAGTTCAGTATCATAACAACAATTTTGGCCAAAGTTTGGATGTATTTAAGACCTTTTTCGACCCCATCGATGGAGCATTGGTCCATTGGTCCATCCACGGACCGTGGATGGCATTCGGACACCCCAGGTAAGTGTTCTGAATTTTCTAAGTGTCAGAGTGACCTATGGTTCGTAGGTGGACCCATTGACCATCGACAGAGTCTCGTGGGTCCAAAATTAGGGTTTGCCTGACCGGACCCAAACCCCCTTTTATATAAAACCCCTTTATTTTTTAAAACACCCCCATGTTAAAATCTCCCTCCTAACCGTTTTTCATGCCTCTATCTCCCCAAATCACTCCCATTTAAACCAAATAACCCCATATCATCACGCAATTCATTCCCCTAAATCCAATAGCTATCTTTTTCTCTTCCAAATCAATCCCCACTTCTCCTCTTCCTCCGCAACGATTCCAAAATCCAGGTTTAGTGTCGAAAGACTAGCAAAGGGTCATGAATATCATTGTAAGACACACTCATTGTCGGTGATTACTTGTAACATATACAAAATTCTCCCAAACTCTGAATCACTTCATTGTTTCATTTGTAATCTCATCGATGAACTTGACCTTGGATTGTTAGTTTTGTGTTTGAATGTTGAATTATAAGTTAGAATAACCCTTGGTATGATGATATGTGAGTGTGTAGTTAATTAAAACCCAACTAAATTAGAGTAAATGGTCTAATTGGAAGTTTTGTCTTAGGGTTCCTAATTTTAGTATGATAAAACCCTAGGGATGAAGAACTACCATATATTGTGTTGAAATGTATAATTAGACCTAGGTATTATGATTAATTGATGAAAGAAGGAGTAAAGTGTGAGTCATGTTTGAAACCTGACACATAACTAACCCACGAGACCCCGTCTACGGACCGTAGGTTGGGTCCGTGGGCCAGAAGGACACAAAGTTTTTACTAAGTGTCGAACAACGATGTGGACTATGGTCCGTCATTCCATCGATGGACCGTTCTGCACATCAGTGGTTCCCACACCAGAGACGTAATTTTGGGTACTCTGATCTACGATGGGTACCCAGGATTGTCATTCCATCGACAAACCATTGATACTCACCGTAGGTCGACAATTCAGCTACTGTCCAAGGAATTTTTATTTTTTGTTTTGGCCCGAAACTTGTTCTAAACTTATTCCATGAGTATTATTGCACTATTTTGGTACTAACTAAACTTCCACAAGTACCATGACCCCGAAGCAAGTTCCGACCTACGCCACAAAGGGAAAATCAAAATCCGTTGCTCCCTCTTTCAGGCTGATCAATGAGGATACAGATGGGGAGTACGTTCCACCTCCTACCAAGACCTCCCATACTGCTCCACGCACTACACGAAACCAAACCTTAAAGGTGAGCTCTGACATGGTCACTGCCCCTAGTCTGAAGAGGGGGCCATACCGGATCAAAGTCCCCATCAGGCTCCGGCTCCAGCCCCAGCAGCAGGACCGCCTCCTCATACGCGTCTAATAGTATATAAGATACCATAGTACCCCCCATACTGAGCCACCAGCGGTTGCTACAGAGCCTAACAGGTGGTGTGTGGAGGGCCTATTTTAGATTTTACACGGAGCAAAGGTGTGAGTGGATGGCACGTAGCCTAGGGTCCTATAGTGAGTGATTGTACGGGAGTTCTACATTTCCTATGCCACCATAATCAGAGGGTCAATCTCTAAGCAGGCCAAGCCCGCAACTCAGCCTCCACTTGAGGCCACAGTTGTCTGGGGTTCACTTTTGACATCTCTAAGACCACCCTCCTCAAATTTATCTATGGCCCGGACCGCACTCTGCTATCAATACAAAAGAGTTAGACTACCGGATGGGCATTATTTAGAGCGTATCATTTCGGAGAAACGCCGAGTAGAGGGAGTCCATTGTGTGATGGCTGGCCTGACACATTTCTACGGATGTAGAGCGCGCTGAGTGGATCCAGAGCACGATCTTGGGTATCAAGAGGGCTGTCACGACCCGAGAGCACCCCCAAGTCGTAACATGCGTATTCGACCTCTCGGAGGTCTCATACAAGCCCTTAGCATTCATCACATTAGATATGTAAAATAGTGCGGAATTAAAACTTCTTTAAATAAAATCCCATAAGACTCAAAGGTCACTTTTAAAACATCATTCAAAAGTACACAAGCGGAATACTAAGTCTCTTAGCCATCTTAGACATAAACGTGAAAACATACTAGGGACACGGCCCTTTACAATCAAAAGAAGTCTATTAAGTCTATTACAAGAACCTTATCATAAAACTAGAATAAAAAACTCTTGTCCTCGACATATGAGGACATACCACAAGATCTTGGAAGAACTTCAAGTTCCAAGCTTACTATAGAACCCGCTCACTTTCCGGAACCTACACTTGTAGAAAATAGAGAAATATGGAATTAGCACAATTAAGTACTAAGTATGACGACCATGCAAAAACATGCCAAAACAGACATTTACAAGGAATAAATGCTTTCATATTATTTTGATAAAACCTTCACTTCCTAAGTATAAGAGACATAATACAAGTCAATGTTCACATATAAAACCATAGCCAACCATATACATACTCAACATATATTCATATATAACCCATGCTTAACTTTAAAAGAACATACGTCATTTCATTACCGTAGGACCTCTACCTAATATAACCTAAAGACACACTTGAGTGAGAAAAGAAGTGACCGCCCATAAAACCTCTTCAAGCACACTTAAGTGTTCCTCAAGATTACCTTAGATAAGGACACTTCCTTTATAACATAACATCAATAGACCAACATTCTTTAAGAAACCATTTAGGAGACATTCAAGCACATAAGGGGACTTTCACATAATAGTCGTTAGACTTAGGGAACTCACTTTAGTATTTTCAAAGCCTACTCGTGCCATGTGTAGATAGCATCCCATACTACTACCTACACGTTGTAGAACCTATCCAATAACTAGAGTGCACATCCCACATGATGGGAATAGGCATAACCGACATAGACCATACTAGCTAGGCATGGAATCCGGAGTCTATCCTACTCCGTGGAGGTTGTTCTACTTGCCAAAGGTAGAACTAGTAAGCAACCCATGTAGGCACATGGTTTAGGGGATGTCGAAGGAAGTTCATTGTGCCTAATCTCATACTCAACTAGGCCACCTTCCTAACCACATCCACTCGGTGCTAGCCTTGTTTCCCATAGAGTATTCAATCACATATGTACTTAGAGAGGGTTCCTTTTCTAGTTCAACCAACTCATAGTACCTCTTCCCAAGAAAGGCCCCATCTCTAAGTCATGGCCGATCAAGGTTCATAAGGATAGCTCATTTGACTTTCTTAGATAAGGATTTTCATGCCGTTCCGGCTCCATCCATCTCTAAGTCTATCATCTCACTCAAGAAGGGAACTTTACCCTAAGGCCCATCCTTCAAGGTTATACATTTACTTAGGAAAGCTAGACTTATGAAAGGGCACCATTTCTTAGTTTTGCCGATTCAAGTCTTGGCCTAGAATTCCTCTTTTAGCATTTATAGAAAGGGCACCATTTCTTAGTTCTAGCCCACTTCAAACATTCATGCATTCAAGACTTTAAGTAACAAGGAGAGACACTTTAGTCTACTAACCAAGTCACAACATTATCATCTAAGGATACTTCATAATCCAACATCATTTCATATATACATCATGAGAAAAATCATACTTTAAATCACAATGCTATCCATTTTACATAGGATCATCACAAGATCACATAACCTCATTCACATCATACCTTCACACATAAAGCTTCACATAAAACTTTACATATAGCTTCATATAGGACTTTACATATAGCCTCATTTATATATATAATATACAATACAATAACACTTTGTACAAGATCACCTTATAACCATAAGAATACCTTCACATAGTACAATAACATTTCATAACTTGATAACACTTTAATTCAATAGATAATGCATTCAAGTCCATGTTCATAATACATTCCATAATTAAAAACCTCCACCATAAGTGGATCAAACTAAGCAAGAACAATTTTATCCATAATAAGAGATTAAGCCAACTTACCATCCTCCAAAGCCATAATCAACAACACTGAAGTCCCAACCATTTTACTTACAACAAGAGAGTTCACCCATAACTTGCCCATAGGGCCGCAACTTTAAATTCATCCATACATCATCAATTCATCGTAGATAGATGTAGAAAATCATAAGAGTCACTAATACAATCAAATCCAAACACAATTTCATAAACTTTGAATCATAAGCAAAAGACCCACTTCATAAGCAAATTTAGGAATTTAGGGAAAACATGGGTTCTTCAAGGAATTCCATACGAAATCATCTTAAAAAAATATTAATTCATCAATATAATGGCTTAGAAAACGTTTTGCCAATGAACCTATGCTTAGATTAGAATTTGAGATTTTTGTTCTTTGAAACACTTTTGAAACCCTTTTGATTGGACTCCTTGAAAGAAAGATTCATCAAGGATCAAGGGTCACCATACCTCTAAGTTGAAAGCCCACGAAAAATTGAAGAAGAAAGAACTCAAAATCTTCAACCCTAGCTCCAACTTCTTCTTCTTCTTCTTCCTCTCTTCTTCTCTTCTTCACTCAAGAACCCTAACTCTTACTCTTTTAAAACGGAACAAAAATAATCCACAATCAGCCTAACACAATAATATAACCTCAAAAGAAAAGATTTGTGAAATGACCAAAATGCCCTTAAATTTCCGGACGGACTCCTTGCCAACTGCCCAACTTTCAAAGGGCATAACTCACTCATACGAACTCGGAATCGAGCAAACTCGGTGGCGTTGGAAAGATCGTTCCAAGGGCTTTCTAAACATAACTAGAACTACTCCTGGATCATCCTGAGCTAGGATTTATGACTGCTCAAAGTTGGCCAAAAACTCACTGATTTCCCACACTTAACCAAATTTCCAGGTTTTGAACTTAGCCAATTTCCAGATTCAACACTTTTTTTCCAAAAGTGACTACTTCCAATTTATGCTTAAACTTTAAAAATTCATACGTTAGGCTCTAGTTTCACCTATCTATTTTTAGGGTCGCTACATTATCCCCCACTTGGAAACATTCGTCCCCGAATGACACTTCAAAACATCAAGGGTAAAGACTTAAAACCAACAGCCCACAACAATCTTACTATATCAATATAAAAACAGTCATCAAGGAGGAAACATCAACTCCACATAACAAGTCATTACAACACAACTTCATTCATATTTATGGAAATAGGAATCACACCTACAACTCAACATGCCTCAAATCTTTTCCATTTCTCATTTATTTGGAGGAACTTCCTTCTCCATAGCACCTCATGCTCATAACAACATCAAAGAACACAATATGCAATTATCTCATTAAAACATAATCATGCCACATCAAGAAAACACTTAAGCATTCTCAACTAATCAACTCATGAAATATTTTAGCTACTCATCATATATGCATATAAACATAAGAGACCTCATTGTGAAAACTCATTTTCTCATTTAACAAGAATTCAACTTAAAGCATGCATCATTATAAGGAGAAATATAGAAACTCATTTTTTTACACAAGACTCCAAAAACCATGCATCATGCTTCTACAATTCTATGACTCAAGCTTGATTAGGAATAAAAGAAAGAGACAAGAATTTCCAAACTCACCTCAACTCATCATTCAACATACCATCCCCCACTTAGGAGAAACCCATCTAAACCAACACAAAAGTATTCCAACACAAAACTAGACATTATGACTTACCGGCACCTTTATCCGGATTTGCTTCCTTGTTAGCTTGGAGAGCATAGAAACGATTCCTTGCTTGACCATCAGCACTAGGACCACTATAAGGAGCTTGCCTAGCATTCCTTCCTTTAGCCACAATATTAGGACAATCTCTCACCTTGTGATCATTCTTTCCACAACCATAGCATCCATTAGTACTGGCTAGACATTTCCCAAAATGCTTCTTTCCACAAGTGGGACAAGTAGGCTTAACAAATTGAGATCCCCCACCTTTCTCTTGGTTAACCTTGGGAGCACTTGAAAAATCTAGGTTTGGTACCCTCTTCTTGAACCTAGGTTGACCTTCCTCATCGGATCTACCCCTCTTCACATCCCTATTCATCCTCTTAAGTTTGGACTCCTCAATAGATTGAGCATACACAACAAGCCTAGAGATATTCATGTCACCATGGAGCATTGCCGTACGACACTCTTCTTTCACCAAGTCGGATACACCGGTAACAAACCTACTCATCTCCTCTCTAGAGTTAGACACCAAAGATGGAGCATACCTAGACAACATAGAGAACTTCAAAGCATACTCCTCCACACTCATATTACCTTGCCTAAGATTAATGAACTCCTCAATTTTGCACTCCCTCTTCTCTAGGGGAAAGTACTTACCCAAGAATGCTTCCTTAAACTCCTCCCATTCTATAGGACCCGCTTCCTCCGGCCTATTTGCCTTCCATTGAGTGGACCAAATTTGGGCCACCTCCTTCAATTGGTATGAAGCCAATTCCGCTTTCTCTCTAGAAGATACTCCCATAGCATCCACAATTTTGTAAATCTCATCCAAGAATCCTTGGGGATCTTCTCCAATTCTAGAGCCCAAAAAGATAGGAGGATTCATCCTCACGAAGTCTCTCAACCTTGAGGCTACCATACTCTCAAAAGCATTCACCCTAGGCCCCATATCTCTATTTGCTTGAGCTGTCATGGCTTGGGCTAGGGTCACAAAAGCCTCTCTAATCTCTTCATTAGTCATGGCCGGGGGAACCACCAGAACCTCATTCTCTTGCTCACCTATAGGAACTTGATTGTATTGCACACCTTGACCATTTTGCACAACTTGAGGACGAACTCCCTCATCACCTAACTCATCTTCCTCTCTCCTTCGATTCGCCCTCGTATTCATTTCCTATAAACACAAGAGAAAGATTAGGAAAAGGACACTTATAAACCAAACTCAAAGGCACGACTTCAAGAATAATGAAAGAAGTGTAACTTCTACAGTCCTGTAGCCTCTCGCTCATAGATGTGTCGCGACTCACACCGATGAACAAGACTCTACTAGACGTGGCTTTTGAGACTTTGAACCTAAGAACCATTTCCCAAAACCTGGCTCTAATACCAAGTTTGTCACGACCCGAGAGCACCCCCAAGTCGTAACATGCGTATTCGACCTCTCGGAGGTCTCATACAATCCCTTAGCATTCATCACATTAGATATGTAAATAGTGCGGAATTAAAAATTCTTTAAATAAAATCCCATAAGACTCAAAGGTCACTTTTAAAACATCATTCAAAAGTACACAAGCGGAATACTAAGTCTCTTAGCCATCTTAGACATAAACGTGAAAACATACTAGGGACACGGCCCTTTACAATCAAAAGAATTCTATTAAGTCTATTACAAGAACCTTATCATAAAACTAGAATAGAAAACTCTTGTCCTCGACATATGAGGACATACCACAAGATCTTGGAAGAACTTCAAGTTCCAAGCATACTATAGAACCCGCTCACTTTCCGGAACCTATACTTGTAGAAAATAGAGAAATATGGAATTAGCACAATTAAGTACTAAGTATGATGACCATGCAAAAACATGCCAAAACGGACATTTAAAAGGAATAAATGCTTTCATATTATTTTGATAAAACCTTCACTTCCCAAGTATAAGAGACATAATACAAGTCAATGTTCACATATAAAACCATAGCCAAACATATACATACTCAACATATATTCATATACAACCCATGCTTAACTTTAAAGGAACACACGCCATTTCATTACCGTAGGACCTCTACCTAATATAACCTTAAGACACACTTGAGTGAGACAAGAAGTGACCGCCCATACAACCTCTTCAAGCACACTTAAGTGTTCCTCAAGATTACCTTAGATAAGGACACTTCCTTTATAACATAACATCAATAGACCAACATTCTTTAAGAAACCATTTAGGAGACATTCAAGCACATAAGGGGACTTTCACATAATAGTCGTTAGACTTAGGGAACTCACTTTAGTATTTTCAAAGCCTACTCGTGCCATGTGTAGATAGCATCCCATACTACTACCTACACGTTGTAGAACCTATCAAATAACTAGAGTGCACATCCCACATGATGGGAATAGGCATAACTGACATAGACCATACTAGCTAGGCATGGAATCCGGAGTCTATCCTACTCCGTGGAGGTTGTTCTACTTGCCAAAGGTAGAACAAGTAAGCAACCCATGTAGGCACATGGTTTAGGGGATGTCGAAGGAAGTTCATTGTGCCTAATCTCATACTCAACTAGGCCACCTTCCTAACCACATCCACTCGGTGCTAGCCTTGTTTCCCATAGAGTATTCAATCACATATGTACTTAGAGAGGGTTCCTTTTCTAGTTCAACCAACTCATAGTACCTCTTCCCAAGAAAGGCCCCATCTCTAAGTCATGGCCGATCAAGGTTCATAAGGATAGTTCATTTGACTTTCTTAGATAAGGATTTTCATGCCGTTCCGGCTCCATCCATCTCTAAGTCTATCATCTCACTCAAGAAGGGAACTTCGCCCTAAGGCCCATCCTTCAAGGTTATTCATTTACTTAGGAAAGCTAGACTTATGAAAGGGCACCATTTCTTAGTTTTGCTGATTCAAGTCTTGGCCTAGAATTCCTCTTTTAGCATTTATAGAAAGGGCACCATTTCTTAGTTCTAGCCCACTTCACACATTCATGCATTCAAGACTTTAAGTAACAAGGAGAGACACTTTAGTCTACCAACCAAGTCACAACATTATCATCTAAGGATACTTCATAATCCAACATCATTTCATATATACATCACGAGAAAAATCATACTTTAAATCACAATGCTATCCACTTTACATAGGATCATCACAAGATCACATAAACTCATTCACATCATACCTTCACACATAAAGCTTCACATAAAACTTTACATATAGCTTCATATAGGACTTTACATATAGCCTCATTTATATATATAATATACAATACAATAACACTTTGTACAAGATCATCTTATAACCATAAGAATACCTTCACATAGTACAATAACATTTCATAACTTGATAACACTTTAATTCAATAGATAATGCATTCAAGTCCATGTTCATAATACATTCCATAATTAAAAACCTCCACTATAAGTGGATCAAACTAAGCAAGAACAATTTTATCCATAATAAGAGATTAAGTCAACTTACCATCCTCCAAAGCCATAATCAACAACACTTAAGTCCCAACCATTTTACTTACCACAAGAGAGTTCATCCATAACTTGCCCATAAGGCCACAACTTTCAATTCATCCATATATCATCAATTCATCATAGATAGATGTAGAAAATCATAAGAGTCACTAATACAATCCAATCCAAACACAATTTCATAAACTTTGAATCATAAGCAAAAGACCCACTTCATAAGCAAATTTAGGAATTTAGGGAAAACATGGGTTCTTCAAGGAATTCCATACGAAATCATCTTAAAAAAATATTAATTCATCAATATAATGGCTTAGAAAATGTTTTGCCAATGAACCCATGCTTAGATTAGAATTTGAGATTTTTGTTCTTTGAAACACTTTTGAAACCCTTTTGATTGGACTCCTTGAAAGAAAGATTCATCAAGGATCAAGGGTCACCACACCTCTAAGTTGAAAGCCCACGAAAAATTGAAGAAGAAAGAACTCAAAATCTTCAACCCTAGCTCCAACTTCTTCTTCTTCTTCTTCCTCTCTTCTTCTCTTCTTCACTCAAGAACCCTAACTCTTACTCTTTTAAAATGGAACAAAAATGATCCACAATCAGCCTAACACAATAATATAACCTCAAAAGAAAAGATTTGTGAAATGACCAAAATGCCCTTAAATTTCCGGACGGACTCCTTGCCAACTGCCCAACTTTCAAAGGGCATAACTCACTCATACGAACTTGGAATCGAGAAAACTCGGTGGCGTTGGAAAGATCGTTCCAAGGGCTTTCCAAACATAACTGGAACTACTCCTGGATCATCCTGAGCTAGGAGTTATGACTGCTCAAAGTTGGCCAAAAACTCACTGATTTCCCACACTTAACCAAATTTCCAGGTTTTGAACTTAGCCAATTTCCAGATTCAAACTTTTTTTCCAAAAGTGACTACTTCCAATTTATGCTTAAACTTTAAAAATTCATACGTTAGGCTCTAGTTTCACCTATCTATTTTTAGGGTCGCTACAAAGGCGACCCTGACTTTTGCTGCAAAAAATTTCTGGTTGCTGGTTCGGAATCGTATGTCCCCTACTGAGGCAGACATTGTGGTCATATGGGACAGAGCGGTGATGGTTACATATATGGTAGCAGGTGTTCGAGATTGACTTTTCCCGCATATTGAATGTAGAGATCCATGAGAGGGCCTTCACGGCCACAACCACCTTTCCCTTCATATGCCTCATCTTCCAATTATGCAAGGACGCGTCCATAGCAGTAT
This sequence comes from Solanum verrucosum, assembly GCF_900185275.1. Taxonomy (NCBI): domain Eukaryota; kingdom Viridiplantae; phylum Streptophyta; class Magnoliopsida; order Solanales; family Solanaceae; genus Solanum; species Solanum verrucosum. Next base: position 279,578 of record NW_026020312.1, on the reverse strand, counting down.
GGAATTATGCCCGATTGATTCAGGCAACCAAGACACTTGACATCAACATTATTTGAGAAGAGGCCAATTTAGCTGCACCTCGTAGGGAGCCACAAATTGAGGTGGAATTATTTGGAGATGACCTTGTAGCAGATGTGGAACAGATGCAGGGTGATGACATTTCCCCTCCATCCACTACAACGGATGCACATGCTCCTCCGTCTCCGGCAACGAGTGAGGGCCCTATCTCATCTAGAGCCACCCACTCTTCCGACCACCATCCCTCTAGCCCGAGTCCAGAAGCTAGTGACGCAGATAGTCAGCCTGCTTCAGCACATAAAGCCTTGGATGTAGAAGTCCATAGTAGAGTCTGAGGCGAGGATGGAGCGGATGATGGAGCAGAAGGCTCAAGTTGTTCATAAGCGCCTGGATTCATTTGAGTTGTGCGTGTTGGAGAGGCCAGCCCCGACCGTTGATGTGTCCACCTTCCAGCAGGAATTGGCTAGCCTCCGCGCTGATGTTGATGTACTCGTAGCCCCTAAGAGACTGAGCCAGAGTCTGCACCTACAATACCAGTTGATGAGGTGGTGATGATAGACTTATTCAGCCATGATATGCCGCACCAAATTCTTCCCGTGCTACTGGGAAGAGCCCCCGCTACGTTTGTACTTCTAATGATGTTGAGACCTAGAGATTATAGAAGAAGGAGTGCCACAAATTGGAGGAGGCCACGAGGGCATCATTACTACATGAGGAGTTCATACAGTCGCGGGCCAGGGAGATAAGAGTTGGCCCATCTAGTGTGTGAGCACGATTGACGATGCTGTGAGAGTTGATGAGAGCACTACTGAGAGTGTTGGAATAGTAGATGGGAGCACCAATGATGGCATTCCAAGTGTTGATCCAGCGGACACCAAGAAACCGGACCCACCCGCTTGTTGAGTGGTCTTTAGCGCATAGGTGCCACATGTTTGCATCACCCGATCCTTTACATCGTATTTTTTTTGCATTGTGGACAATTGCACTTTATTTTTTTGGGGGTGGGGTAAATGGATTATTATTGATAGGGTGAAGTCTGAGTAGCCCAACTCATAATCCTCTCTTCAGGTTTTGTTGCCTGTGTTATTTTCCCCCAAGAGACTGTTTTAATTTCTGTTGAACCCGCATGTTTAGGAATCTATGTGTAGGAGTAAGTATAAAAATGAAAGCGTGATGGCATAAAAAGCATGAAAAAAATGATCCCTGTCCAAAAATGAAGAAATGTGCTAGATCTGTAGGCTTCATAAGTCGAATGTGTTGGATCTCAATGTGACATGATTGGAAGAGATTGACCTCATGAAATGAGCTAAAACTTGAAATGGGAAATTGAATAATCTGATAATGAAACAATGTCCCAAGTGAGTGTGAGGAAAAGCTTGAATGTTCATACAGTGTGTTCCAATCTAAAACTTTCCCTGTTGGTTCTGCTAAGGCAATCTAGGATAGAAGGTGGAAAGTGATCATAGCCCTTGTTCAAATTAGTCCACTTAAGCCTAAAATGATCTAACCAAATGAATTCAATGTTACTTTGATTCAAATGTTTGAGCCTAAGATAGACAATTTATTTTCAATCACCTAATTCACCTTCCCTAAAATAATTATTTTTTGGCCCCGGTCTCCCCTTTGACATGTGCACCTTGACTTAGGCCAAAAGCCTAAGTTGAGGGTGGCTAATTCAAAAAGTTACCTTGATCTTGGCCCTCGTCTGACATCAGATATTGTGCACCTCAAATCATGTGAAACACATGAGTTGAGGGTGTCTATGAAATAGGAAATTGAAAGTAAAAGGGTATGAAAAGAGTTGGGTGTTGAAGACAAAAATTGAAAAGAAAAGAAGATGTGACTTTGTGCAAAAGAAGAAAAAAGATGATAATCAAAAGAGATGAAAGGAATAAAGAAATATAAAGTGAAAGAAAAAGAAGAAAGTAAAAAAAAGGAAAAAATAAGTGTTATAAAGTAAAAAGTCACATTTGTATTGAAGAGAGTCAATAGAAAGAAAGTAAAATGAAAGGATGTCAAAAACAGGTTGAGAAAATAGGTAAAAAGCCAATTTAATGTCAAGGAGGGAAGAAAGTCACTAAAAAGTACCCAAATGTACCATACTGACCCCTGGGCCTACGTTACAAGCTAAGAAAGTCCTATAGTGATCCTAGCAACCAGTTTGGAATGTCTAAGCAGTGAAAATAAGGGCAAGCCTATGGAAAATTGGAATGTCTAAGCAGTTCGAAGTAACTTCTGAGTGTGACTGTTGTACGAATCCTAAAACTTGAAAGTCATATCTCTGGTGAGTGAAAAAAAGATTTCTTTTGAAGTGAGGGCACTAATTACATTGCTGGAAAATTGATACCTTGGTGATTTTGAATGTTTTTGATATACCGTGAGTTTACAGTATTTCTAATATATTTCACTTACAAGTTGTGTGTGTCTAGGGCCTTTTAGTATTGGTTTTTATCATATTTTGCAGGAAGGATATTCAGGCGCGGAAATATAGAGACAGCTGAAAGAAATGCAGAAAAGGGCATTCATGGAGGTGATCTATGGACCCTAGGTCCATGACGGTCCATAGGTTATGATCGTAGGTCAGAGGGCAAGGTATGGAAGACAAATCAGGGAAATATGACCAAGTGTGGAACCACGGTGGCCATTGACGGTCAGTAGATTGATGTACAGACCATACTATTGATCCATAGATTGGTACTGCGAGGGTTCCAGTACCTGATTTTTGAAAATTCTAAGCGTGGAGCTACGGAGGGGATTAACGGACCGTAGATCGATCTACGGTCCATACTGCAAGTCCATTGTTTGCTTCAGAGAAGTGATTTGTGGAAGCTAAAATATTTTCCAAGTCTAGGCTGACGTAAGTCAGTCTCGTGGAATGAAGACGCGTGCCTGAACAAACTTTCCGTAATTTGTTTCCCTTTTAATTTAAGATTTGTTTTTTTATAAATAGGGCATGTAAACCTCATTTTTTGGGGGAGACATTATTATTCTAGTTTTACTTGGTCACTTTAGAGATTAATTTGCAACCCTAGCAATTATTGATTTCCTAAGTTCGTTGGGCAGATTGTGGATTTGCAATTCAAGTTGAATTTCTGGGTTTATTATTCTCTTTACGTAAGTTCATGATTTCTTCATCTAAAACTATGAATTGTGTTCTTGCTAATATGGGTAACTAAATCCACAACTAGGGTTCTGGGATCTATGAGCGATTAGCAAAGTATGAATAGTAAATAACCAATTCTTGAATAGTGTTTTGCATGCACTGATAATTCTTTCACTCAAAAGTCTTTTTAATGAGTGCACGCGTTAGAACTCGCCTTGTTGCTACTTGTCGGACCAAGGAGGTAATCAACAAGAAAAGAATTATCAACATAGATTTAGTGTGATACTATCTAATAGGCTAGTGTCGATTGGTGCGATGTAATAACTATGCCAAACATCGATTATGATGTCTAATATGAGGTAAAGGTAAGGGTTAGTAAATTAGACACACGTAGCCGGACCAAGGTGCGGGGTGAAATTCTCTAGATGCCGGACCAAGGATTTAGAGATACCTAACTTATCACTTTGCATGTAATACACTAGGAAAGGATTGGTATTACTAGGATTACTGAGTTATGAGCTTGTGGTGAACACCTGTACCCTAGTTAATTTTCTCATCTTGATAACAACCAAAATTTACTTTTGTTTACAAATTACTTACTGAATGCTTACAATTTGTTTCACAAATCCCCCCTTTTTTCACTTGTTGCTGGAAGTAATTTGACTAATTGAATATTATTGTTGGTTAAAGTAAAGTGTAAACCATTTTCCTCGTGGGATCGACCCCAACCTACAAGTTGGTTTCTTTACTTGATAACGATTGCTTATACTTCTTTAGGGAGGTGTAATTTGAGCGTATCAAATTTTGGCACCGTCTGCCGGGGAAAATTTGGCTTTTAGATTTATTTTAACTACATTATTGAACGTTAGTCAAATATTTCCTAATTTTACCTTTTCTTTTTGTTTTTGTCTCTCTCAGGTTCTGACTCTAGTGTATACCAAGTACACAGAGCCAGGGTGAACCACTTACGCCTTACGATCCAGAGTTGTACCGCACTTTGCGAAGAATGAACAATCCAAATGATCCAATTAATCCTATCGGAGGAAATCTAGGTGATGCAGTTGAGTTACAACAATAGAGGGTAGTTGGTGGGGACAACCAGGTTCCAGCTGAAAATCGATTGGGAGATGCGTTGTGGGTGCAAGATCAACTAGGCCCACGACAACACGACAACTATCGGGGCAAAATCAATATAGCAGACTCTGATGGACCTATTGTCCTACCCCTTCTACCTCCAGGGCACACATTTGTGGTGATTAGTAGCTTGATGCAGATGTTACATCAAGGGGCTTATTTTCAGGATTGCTATCGGAGGACCCACATGATCACTTAGCCAAGTTAAGGGTGGTTTACAAAAGTTGTGTAGGTAGACTAGACTTGGATATGGATGTCATCGGATTACGAGTGTTCCCTCTATCACTGACAGACGATGCTGCAGTATGGTTCACTGAACTTCCTTATAACTCAATCTTTACATGGGACCAACTGACATATGTGTTTCGAGCAAGGTACTATCCAGTGTCCAAGAAGCTAAATCACAAAGATAGGGTCAACAATTTTGTAGCATTACCTGGAGAGTCTGTGAGTAGCTCTTGCGACAGATTCACTGCCTTTGTAAGAGGTGTCCCATATCACCGTATTGATGATGAGTCGCTGAAGGAATATTTCTATCGAGGTCAGGATGACAACAATAAAGCAGTGCTTGATACCATTGCAGGAGATTCATATGGAGAATGCACATATGCACAGATTTCTGAAAAACTGGAGAAGATATCTCGCAACAATAAAACATGGAGCACTAGGAAGTCAGATACTGGGAGAAACACATTTTCCATTCAGAATACAAACACTCAGTCTGCAGATGAGATTCGTGAGGAGATGGCTCAGATGAGGACCGAGTTGGGGTTGGTATTGAAGCATGTTAACGGAGGTGAAGAGAAGGTAAATGTTGTGAATTACTTGACTAGAACGCCACCCCCAGTTGAAGAGTGTTACTATGCAGAGGATGCTTATGCTGTGAATGATCAGACGGGGGTTTTTCGACCTAATGTCCAAGGATCCAACACGGAAAATTGGCGCCAAGGTCAAGGGAACCAAGGTTAGAACTATGGAAATTACAATCGAAAGGGTCAATCTGTCCGGGATGGGAACTTCAATCGTGATAACAACTACAACAGGAACAACTATGGCAACAAAACGATTGGGTTGGACCCTATGTTCCCCCTCAAAATCAGGAATCTGGTGCTAAGAAAGTTGGAGCTAATATGGCGCGTATTGAAGATATGATGCAGAAGATGATGAGAAGGTTTGATGCAACTGATGAGAATGTGAAGGAGATAAGTAACAACTTGTCTGGTATTGGTGAAAAGGTTGATGCACGTGTAGTGTCAATAAAGCATCTAGAGCAGCAGATTACTCAGTTGTCTACTACAGAGAACCCACGTCAACCTGGCACTCTTCCTAGCACCACCATCTAGAATCCAAAGAATGATGGTCATTGTATGACAATTACTACTCGGGGGGGTAAGCAAACCACAGATCCACCTATGCCATCTCTGGTGGATGCTGAGATTAGAAAAGAAGATGATATGGTGGAGGTTAGAGAAGAGTCTGAGACTGCAACAAAGCAAGAAGATGAGATATCTCAGAAAGTGGTCCCTATACCTAGACCTCCTCCATCTTTTCCATAGAGGTTAGTGAAGAAGACTGAATATGGTAAATATCCCAGGTTTATTACTATGTTGAAGCAACTTTCTATCAATGTTCCTTTGATAGAAGCCTCAGAGCAAATGCCTGGGTATGCGAAGTTTATGAAAGATATGGTGACAAAGAAAAGGTCTGTGAGTTTTGAAGATGATGATAGATTGCAGCATTGTAGCGCTATTGCTACAAGATCTCTTGTGCAGAAGAAGGAAGACCCTAGTGCTTTCACGATCCCATGTATTATAGGGTTGTTACACTTTGCTAAGGCATTGTGTGATCTTGGTGCAAGCATCAACCTCATGCCCTTGTCTATTTACAAGTAGTTGGGTCTATGGGACCCAAAGCCCACTGCAATGTGGTTACTAATGGCTGATCGAACTGTGAAGAGGCCCATTGGCGTACTCCATGATGTGCTAGTGAAAGTGAAGTTTTTCATTTTTCCGGCAGATTTTGTGATTCTTGACTTTGAGGTTGATTTTGAGGTTCCCATCATCCTTGGGAGACTATTTCTTACCACAGGGCGTGCGTTGGTTGATATGGAAAAGGGACAGATGAAGTTCAGACTCAACAATGAAGAAGCAACTTTTAATATTTGTAGGTCCATGAGACAGAGTGGTGAGCTCCAAACAGTATCTGCTATAACTTACAGAGTGGAGAGTGGGACAGAGGTGCAAATTGAAGAGCAACTAGGTGTTGAGGCACTAGCAGCAGTTATGATGAATTTCGATAGTGATGGTATTGAAGAGTAAGATGAGTTGGTAGCCGCACTCGATAGGTGTGAATATCGGTCCAAACCAAAGAACTATGAGTTAGACATGAAGAATAGCGAGTCCTCCCCGCAAGACCATCTATTGTGGAGGCACCGAAATCGGAGGTTAAGGCTCTACCACCGCATTTGAGGTATGTATACTTGGGCAAAAAGAATACTTTGCCGGTCATCATTGCGGCAGATTTGAATACGAGACAAGTAGAGTGCTTGGTGACTGTGTTAAAGAGGTTCAAGTGAGCTATTGGGTGGACTATTGTGGATATTATTGGGATTTCTCCCGGTATTTTCTCTCACAAAATCCAACTCATGCCAGATCATAAGCCCAGTATCGAGCACTAGAGAAGATTAAATCCACCTATGCAAGAGGTAGTTAAAAAGGAGATCATCAAGTGGCTGGATGCGGGAGTTATTTATCCCATTGCAGATAGTAGTTGGGTATGTCCTGTGCAGTGTGTGCCTAAAAAGGGTGGTATGACTGTGGTTCCAAATGAAAGAAATGAGCTTGTTCCAATGAGGCCCGTTACTGGATGGAGAGTTTGTATGGATTACCAAAAGTTGAATGCATGGACAGAAAAGGACAACTTTCCTATGCCATTCATGGACCAGATGTTGGATAGACTTACAGGAAAGGGTTGGTATTGTTTTCTTGATGGGTATTCGGGCTACAATCAAATTTCTATCGCTCCAGAAGACCAAGAAAAGACCACCTTCACTTGCCCATATAGGACTTTTACTTTCAATCAGATGTCATTTGGGTTGTGCAATACTCCAGCAACCTTCCAGCGTTGTATGATGTCGATATTTTCTGATATGGTGGAGGACACAATTGAAGTGTTCATGGATGATTTTTCAGTTGTAGGTGATTCTTTTGATTGTTGTCTAGATCATTTGGCCGAGGTGCTTAAAAGGTGTGAAGACTGTAACTTGGTGCTGAATTGGGAGAAGTGTCATTTCATGGTTAAAGAAGGTATAGTGTTGGGTCATCGAATTTCAGAGAAAGGTATTGAGGTTGATAGAGCTAAAGTTGAGGTAATAGAAAAACTTCCACCACCCATTTCTGTAAAAGGTGTTAGAAGTTTTCTTGGGCATGCAGGTTTTTATAGGAGATTCATCAGAGATTTCTCCAAAATTGCACATCCGTTGTGCAAACTGCTCGAGAAGGAGTGTAAGTTCTATTTTGATGATGCTTGTCTTAGAGCATTTGGAGAGTTGAAGGAGAAGTTGGTTACTGCACCGATCATTATTTCACCGGATTGGGGACAACCGTTTTAGGTAATGTGCGATACGAGTGGAGTGGCGCTTGGTGTAGTATTAGGACAAAGGTGAGAGAAAATTCTTCACCCTATTTACGATGCTAGCAAAGCTCTAAATATTGCCCAGAAGAATTATACTGTGACCTAACAAGAACATCATGCGGTGGTTTTTGCATTCGAGAAATTTTGATCCTACTTGCTTGGTACTAAGGACATAGTGCATACTGACCATTCTGTATTGAGGTATTTGATGGCGAAAAAAGGATGCAAAACCAAGATTGATTAGATGGGTATTGTTGCTGCAAGAGTTTGATTTTGTAGTAAAAGATAGAAAGGGGATCGAAAATCAAGTTTCCGATCACTTGTCCATATTAGAGGAAGAGGCTATGTTAAAGCTTAGAGATAGGGCTGAAATTAATGATGCTTTTCCAGATGAACAGGTATTGGCTGCTTCTCATGATTTGATTCCTTGGTTCGCAGACTTTGCTAATTATTTGGCAAGCGATATTGTGCCCCCCGATTTGTCTTTTCACCAAAAGAAAAAGTTAATGCATTATGTGAAGAAATTCTTTTGGGATGAACCTTACTTGTATCGTAGTTTTGCTGATGGGATTATTCGTCGTTGTGTGCCCGAGGTTGAGATGTTGAGTGTACTTGAACCATGCAATTGATCACCCGTTAGTGGGCATCATAGTAGTATTCGGACTGCACATAAGTTTTTGTAATGTGGGTAATACTGGCCTAACATCCACCAAGATGCTCATGATTTCGCCAAGTCTTGTGATCGTTGCCAAAAAGAAGGAGGGATTTCAAAGAGGCAAGAGCTCCCTATGAATCCTATATTGGTGATAGAGTTGTTTGATGTATGGGGCATTGATTTTATGAGTCCATTTGTGACTTCAAATGGGATGAAGTATATTCTTGTTGCGGTTGATTATGTATCGAAGTGGGTTGAAGCAGTTGCGCTCTCCAACAATAAAAGTAAAAGTGTCACCGTATTCTTGAAAAAGAATATCTTCTCCAGATTTGGTACACCGAGGGCAATTATTAGCAATGGAGGTTCTCACTTTTGTAATAAGTTGCTCAAAGCACTATTTGAGAAATATGGTGTCCGTCACAATATAGCCACTCTTTACCATTCACAGACTAGCGGTCAAGTTGAAGTATCCAACAGAGAGATCAAACAAATATTGGTGAAGACTGTGAATGCTAATAGATAGGATTGGTCAAGGAAGCTTGATGATGATCTATGGGCATATCGCTGGCATACAAGACCCCCATAGGTATGTCTCCTTACCAACTTGTATATGGGAAGTCTTGTCATTTACCAGTAGACCTAGAACATAAAGCGATGTGAGCAATGAAGAAGTTAAATTTGGATTGAGGCGCCGCATCTAATCAAAGAATGAATGACTTGAATATGCTTGATGAGTTTCGCCTAAAAGCTTATGAAAGTTCAGCCTTTTACAAAGAGAAGATGAAGAGGTATCATGCTTAAAGAATTGAAAAGCGAGAATTTGTGGTTGGTGATCTTGTACTGCTATTCAACTCTAGGTTGTGCCTATTTCCAGGCAAACTCAAGTCCAAATGGACCGGGCCATTCTTGCTCACAAAAGTGCTCCCTCATGGAGCGATTGAGCTTGAAAATAGGGATGGAACAAGGTTCGTGGTAAACGGGCAAAGGATCAAGCTCTATCTGGGAAATGCTGAAACTTTGCAAGAAGTGATTGAGGCCTACAATCTTGATGAATTATGAGTAATCAAGACACTTGCGTTGTGCCGCGACGTTAAATCAAGCGCTGCTTGGGAGGCAACCCAAGATGTACAATCTAGCCAACGACAGGGTTCTGTTTTCCATTTAGTAGTTTTCTTTGTTTAATTGCGTCTTTGTATCAATTTAGGTAGGTGTTTTAGTGTTTTAGTTCTTAGTGTTGGCTAGAATTAGTATAGGGTCCGTGTCTAAAAAGTGTCCACAAAATGTAAAAAGAATAGCCTATTGGATGCTACATGTGCAGCTACACAACGAAAAATCTGCAGAAAATGGTCTGGTGTAGAGGTCTACGGACCCCATCGACGGTCCGTCGTTTAATCCACGGACCGTGCATGGTGTCCGTAGATCCCAGGTAAGCCTCTAAATTTTTCTAAGTGTAAGAGTGATCTACGGTCTTAATCTACAGACCGTAGATCGACTCAAGGACCGTAGACGGGGTCTCGTGAGTCCAAACCCAATTTCTGTCTGACCCGACCCGGACCCCCTTACTTAAAAAAACTCCCCTAATTTCAAATCATTTCCACTTCCCTCCATTCACTCCTCAACCGTTTCAACCATCCCATAACCTCCCTAAATCACTCCATAACTCCCCCATAATATCATCCCTTCCATAATTCCCCCAATTCCCTTCCATTTCGAATACAACTCATTCCATATTCCACAAAAAGGGTCCGATGTTTGGTTAGTAACGAAGAGGTGATTCCTTGGTCTTGCTAAGCTTAGTGTCGTCACGCAATCACCCCACTCCTCGTTGCTTGTAAAGTAATAGACTGCCCCCTCACTTTGAATTTCGATTCATAGATTGAATATAGAAAGTTGGGAGTTGGGTCTTGACCTTGGGTAATTGTTAGATGAAATTGAATGATAAACTTGAAAATTACAATACCCTTGGAACGATAGATAGTGATTGTGTTGCATTATTGTATGTGATTATAAGTCTAAATGTAAGTTTCGACTTAGGGTTTCAAAAGTTTGTCTTCACTACTCGGTTAAAATGATTAATCGGAATCCTGAGAATGACAAACTAGAATTATTAAATGTTGAAATACATGGTAGGCTAGGATATTGTTGTAAATGGTCTAAGATGTGGGCTTGCAAATAAAGAATGGCTGAAACCTGGCACAGATCGCATCTACGACACCCCGTATACGGACCATCGATTGGGTTCGTGGGTTGACGCACTTGAAAATCTCACCAAGTGTGAAACCACGGATGTGGACTACGGTCTGTATATCAATCTACAGACCATTCCGCACATCCGTGGTTTCTATTTGCGACCAATACTATTGGCTCTCTGACCCACGGAAGGGATCCACGGACCGTAGATCATTCTACGGTCCGTCGATCCCCACCGTGGAAGACCATTGTAGCCTCTGTCTGAAATTTTTTTTGGGACTTTGTTACTGTTCGTTTATAGTTCTAAACTTTTTCTTAGTACGTTTATGGTTAGTTTTGGCACTAATATCGCTTCCACAGGTACGATGGCACCTAAGAAGCTAGACACCTACTGAAAACAGGGTAAGTCAAAATTTGTTGCCCCTAGCTTCAGGTTAATCGATGAGGACACGGACACAAAAAAAGATCCAGCATACGTTCCTCCCAACACTAGGACTTCTCCCACTGCACCGCGAGTCACCAGAGGCACCCCTTAGAAGGTGCTTCCCGACGTAGTCACTGTCTCCTAGTTTGATGAGGAGCACACACTGATCGGATCACCAACTGGGACTGCTTCCAGTTCAGACGAGGGGTCTATGTCCGAATCCGAGTCTGCCCATGCTTTGGGCTCTGAGTCTACTCATGCCTCAGAATCCGAGTCTGCCCATGCCGCAGGGTCCAATGCGAAGTCAGCCACAGGGTCCGGTTGAGAATGACCAAGCAGCCTTGTCTGATGAGGCCACTAGCTCGGAGTCCATACCGACACCACAGAATGATGACCCCACTCCAGTAGTTTGCGAGCAAAATAGGTGGTGTGTAGAGGGCCAATGGAAAATTTATCGGGATGCCAAGATGATAAATGACAAACAGAAGATGCCCCTACTTATTACAGAGGAGCGCAGAGTTCTCATGGGAAGCTTGCACACTGTCCTGGACATCCACCGGCTGTTTAACTTTCACAAGTGTGATTGGATGGCTCGAGACTCAGGGACGTATAACGAGGAGATTTTACGAGAATTCTACACCTCCTATGATGCCACTCTCCGAGGTTTGATTTCCAAGCGGTCAAAGCGCCTAGCCCAAGACCCTCTCACTTCCACTTTGGTTCGAGGTTGTCCGGTAGACATATCACCTGCCACTATCAACCGTTTTCTCTATGGTCCTACCACGGATCACTCTTAGTCTCTCAACACAGTAGGGTTTGATTACAGATGAGACATCGTGCGGAGTGGCACTTTCCAGAGGAACACTGAGCAACGAGAGACTGTTATACTATGGTTGGCTAGGTACATTGCTGCAGATGGCAAGCGTGCGGAATGGGTCGCCGCTCCACGATTGGACATCCAAAAGGCCACATTAAATTTTGTGGCCAAGTTCTTCTGGCTGCTGGTACGTAACAGAGTGTTGGTTACAAAAGCTGACAATAAAGTCACATGGGACAGAGTTGTCATGGTTGCGGCATTGGTAGCAGGAGTGGAGATTGACTTTGCCCGCATGCTGCTGGCAGAGATTCACGAGAGGGCATTCAAGACCTCCACTACTTACCCCTTCCCATGTCTAATTTTTCAATTGTGCAGAGACTCTGGAGTGCCAATCTGGCATTGTGACAAGTTAGTCCACCCTATAGGGGCATTGGACATTAGCCTCATTCGAGATGAGGCAAATGTGGTGGCACCTTGCAGAGATCCCAGGTTGAGGTACCTCCCTTAGGTGCTGATCTTGCAGACACAGTGGGGCAGGCACAGGGGGGTGACCCCAGTATACAAGATCACACCGATACTGTCCCGGCCACCTCTTCTCAGGCAGCTAGTATGGCTCCTAGATCTTCCCGATCCACACCACAGTTAGGAGCTAATGTTGTCCCATTGGCCAGAGTACAAAAATTAGAGGCTCAGATGGCCACACTGCTGCATCATATCCAGCCGTGGATGCAAAAGTTGATAGCCGAGTCCGAGGCAAGAATAGAACGAAGGATGGAGGGGATGATGGACCGAAAGGTCCAGGCTGTTAATAAGCGTCTTTATGCCTTTGAATTTCGTGTCCTCGAATGATCAGCCCCGACCATAGATCTAACTACTTTGTAGGTTGAATTAGCCAGTCTCCGGATTGACGTTGATGCCATTCTTGCCACCCCTTAAGTTGAGCCTCAGGTTGCATCTACTACACTGGCTGATGATGCAGTGTTGGATGCTTTATTCAGTGGGATAGTCAATGAGGGGCTTGCACCTACACATGACAAAGGCAAGCGGCACCATTCTCATCGCACTGAGGAGGAGAAAGCTCAAAAGAGACAGTGTAGGCAGGAGAAGGAGGCTAGGAGGGTTTCTATTTTAGACGAAGAGTTGCGCCAGTTGTAGAGGTCCAGCCTATTTTAAGGGACGTTGTGAGCACCACTGATGGTGCGGTGAGATTGATAGAGAGCACTAGTGAGGGTGCTATGATTTCTGATGTGGGCACTATTGAGGGTGCCCCCACTATTGTTCCAGCGGGCTCCGGGAAACCGGACCCCCCTGCTTGTTGATGATTCACCGACGTTTTGCGCCACAGGTTTGCTTCACCCAATCCATTTTCTTTTACTATTTTTGTATGCATTGGGGACAATCACATCTATTTTGTTGGGGGTGGGGTAAATGGATTGTGAGTGATAGGGTGAAGTCTGAAAAACCAACTCATAAATCCTCTCTTGGGGTTTTTTTGCCTGTGTTCTTTTCCCCCAAGAGACTGTTTAATTTTTGTAGAACCGGCATGTCTTAGGATCGTATGTGTAGAAGCATGATAAAAAAAGAAGCATGATGGCTTATGAAAAATGATACCCGTCAGGTTTTGGGATGTATGCTAGAATTTGTACGCTACGATTAGTCGAATATGTTGGCTCTGAGTATGACATAATAACGAATCAACTTGATGGCATGACTTAAGCTGAAACTTGAACTGGGTAAACTGGTAATCTGATAATGTAACTATGTGCCAAGAGTGGGTGAGAATCGTTGAATGTTCAAACAGTTTTCGTGCAAAACTAGAACTTGCATGGTTAGTCCTTCTAAGAAAATTCAATCTAGAGGTTAGGAAGTGATCATAGGCCATTGTTCTGAAAAGTCCACAAATTGCCTAAAAGAAGGATCCAACCAAATGAAATAAATGCTCCATTTGATCCAAATACTTTGAGCCTAAATTAGACCATTTTCTTTCTAAACCACTAACTCACCTTTCCACAATCTACTATGTTGGCTCTGGTACCTCCTTGGACATGTGCACTTCGACTTAGGCCAAAAGCCTAAGTTGAGGGTGGCCAATGTAAAAAGTAACTTCAATCTTGGCCCTGACCTGACACTGGGTATTGAGCACCTCAGCTAATGGAAAATCCATAAGTTAAGGGTGGATATTAAAAAAAAATGGGTATGAAAAGAGTCTGATGTTGAAAAATAAAGGAAAGGATGTGACTTGCTGAAAGCTAAAAGAAAAATAAAATAAAAGTAAAAAGAGCTACAAAGTCTAAAGTCACATCCGTGGTTGAAGAAAATTAAGGGAAAGAAGGTAAAACGATAGGATGACAAAAATAGGGAAAAAAGAGGTTGAAAGACTAGTGCAATGTCAAAAAGGGTAGAAAGTCATTAAGCAGTACCCAAATGTACCACACCTGACCCTGAGCCTACGTTACAAGCCAAGAAAGTCCTATAGTGATCCTAGAGTCTAGTTTAGAGAGTCTAAGAAGTGAAAATAAGGGCAAGCTTATGGCATTGAGCACTACCTGTATTGGAAATTACTTCTGAGCGTGAGTGTTGAATAAATCCTTGTACCCTGAATGATATTCATCTTTGTGTAAAGGGGATTTCGTTTGAAGTAAGGGCACTAGTTACATTGTCGAAAAGTTGGTACCTTGGGGATAGTGAGAAGGTGTATGTTGTGTGTCAGTTGGTCGATCTATGTCATGGTGAGATTCGCATGAATTAGGTTGTCGAGTCTAAGAGAACGAATTTGTACTCCAAAAGTGAGGGGGGGGAGAGAACCATGTGGTTGCTTGAGCCTGAAATGCTTCTTCTATACAAGTGTCGTTTAGAGTGGTAGTACGTCACTTGAGAAGAAACAACGAATTTAAGTTGAGGGTCTTGATATATCGTGAGTTTACGGTATTTCTAATACATTTCACTTACAAGTTGTGTGTGTCTAGGGACTTTTTGTATTGGTTTTTATGTGTTTTTATCATATTTTGCAGGAAGGATGTTCAAGTGCGGAAGTATAGAGACAACTGAAAGAAATCCAGAAAGGGGCATTCACGGAGGTGACCTACGGACCGTAGGTCCATTTACGGTCCGTAAGTTATGATCGTAGATCAGCGGGCAAGGTATGGAAGACAAATTAGGGAAATCTGACCAAGTGTGGAACCACGGTGGCCATTGACGGTCCGTAGATTGATCTACGGACCGTACTGTTGATCCGTAGATTGGTAATGTGAGGGTTCCAGTACCTGATTTTTTAAAATTCTAAGTGTGGAGCTACGAAGGGGATTGACGGACCGTAGATCTATCTACGGTCCGTACTGCAAGTCCGTCGTTTGCTTCAGAGAGCTGATTTTTGGAAACTGAAATATTTTCCATGTCCTGGCTGACGGAAGTGACTTGCGGACCGTAGATCCATTAACGGTCCGTAAGTCAGTCTCATGCAATGAAGACGCGTGCCTGAACAAACTTTCCTTAATTTGTTTCCCTTTTAATTTAGGATTTGTTTTCTATAAATAGGGCATGTAAACCTCATTTTCGGGGGAGACATTATTATTCTAGTTTTACTTGGTCACTTTGGAGATTAATTCGCAACCCTAGCAAATACTGATTTCCTAAGTTCGTTGTGAAGATTGTGGATTTGCAATTCAAGTTGAATTTCTGGGTTTATTATTCTCTTTATGTAAGTTCATGATTTCTTCATCTAAAACTATGAATTGTGTTCTTGCTAATATGGGTAACTAAATCCACCACTAGGGTTGTGGGATCCATGAGCGATTAACAAAGTATGAACAATAAATAAGCAATTCTTGAATAGTGTTTTGCATGCATTGATAATTCTTTCACTCAAAAGTCTTTTGAACGAGTGCACGCTTTAGAACTCACCTTGTTGCTACTTGCCGAACCAAGTAGGTAATCAACAAGAAAATAATTATCAACATAGATTTAGTGTGATACTATCTAATAGGCTAGTGTCGATTGGTGCGAAGTAATAACTAAGCCAAACATCGATTATGATGTCTAATATGAGGTAAAGGTAAGGGTTAGTAAATTAGACAAACGTAGCCAGACCAAAGTGCGGGGTGAAATTCTCTAGATGCCGGACCAAGGATTTAGAGATACCTACCTTATCACTTTGCATGTAATACACTAGGAAAAGATTGCTATTACTACGATTACTGAGTTAGGAGCTTGTGGTGAACACGTGTTCCTTATATAATTTTCTCATCTTGATAACAACCAAAATTTACTTTTGTTTACTGATTACTTACTGAATTCCTACAATTTGTTTCACAAATCCCCCCTTTTATTACTTGTTGCTGGAAGTAATTTGACTAATTGAATATAATTGTTGGTTAAAGTAAAGTCTAAACCATTTTCCTCGTGGGATCGACCCCAACCTACAAGTTGGGTTCTTTACTTGATAACAATCGCTTATACTTCTTTAGGGAGGTGTAATTTGAGCGTATCAGGTGTATGTTGTGGTGTTTGTTGGTCCATCAATGACATGTTTTGATACGTATGAGTTGGTTTTTTGAGTCTAATAGAAAAGATTTGCAGTAAGAAAATGGAATGGATTGAAATGGCCATGTGATTGATTGAGTTTGAATGTCTATGTCTACACAAGTGTCGTTTAGAGTTTTAGTGTGTCGCTTGAGGACAAAAAACATGCTTAAGTTGAGGGTGTTGATATATTGTGATTTTACGGTATTTTTTATGCATTTCACTTAAGACTTGTGTGTGTCCAGAGCCATTTTGTATTAGAAATAATGTTTTTTGTGTATGTTTGAAGGAAATAGGCTTAGACGTGGTTGGGTGAGATGACAACTGAAATAATGCAGAAGGAGCCACCGACGGATGTGGTCTACGGACTCTAGGTCCTTTGACTACGCGTCGATGGGTAGGCGCAGATGGAGCATCAAGGAAGTTAGACAAAGTGTGGAACTATAGAGCAACTAACGGATCATAGGTAGACCCAAGGGTCGCCTTGCACATCAATGAAATTCCTATGTATGGAGCCACAGAAGAGGACCCATGGAACATAGTACTACCTACGTTCTGTCCTGCACGTCCGTCGTTGATAATCTGAAAGTGAAGGTTCCAGTCTCTGCTGAAAAAAGTTCTATGTGTTGATCAACGGAAGGGGACCTACTGACCGTAGGTCAACCCACGGTCCGTAGGTCGAGTCATCAATTGATGTCGCGTTCTAGAAGTTTATTTGCTTATTTTATTACCTTTATGTTGAGGACATGTTTTTCTACAAATAGGGTATGTAAAACCTCGTTTTTGGGGGGTTAGACATTATTGTTTACTTCTTGTTCATGGTATTTTCTTTGGGAATTAACATGCAAACTTTGGCAATTTGATTTCCGGATTTTGATTTATAAGATTTTGGTTTTGAAATTCAATTTCAGATTTCGGGTTTCATCTACTCTAAACATAAGGTTCATCAGTTCCTATTACAAATTCATGAATTGTGTTCTTTCCAGCATGAGTAGCTAAATCCACAACTAGGGTTGTGGGAATCATGAGAAATTAACAACATATGAATAATAATTAAGTAATTCTTAAATAGTGTTTATGTATGTATTGGTAATTCTTTCCCTTAGAAGTCTTTTTAACGAGTGCACGCGTTAGAACTCGCCTTGTTGCTACTTGCCGGACCAAGGAGGTAGTTAATTAGAAAAGAATTATCAATAGAGATTTAGTGGGATGCTATCTGATAGTCTAATGTCAATTTGTGTGAGGGTGAAAATTAAGCCATAAATTGATGTGATGCCTAATCATTGGTAAAGGTAAGGGTTAGTAAAGTATACACACGTAGCCGGACTAAGGTGCAAGGTGAAATTCCCTATTTGGAGGACCAATCACTTAGGGATACCTATCTTACCAACTTTGCATGTAAAAACACTAGGAAAGGATTACTATTATTAAGATTACCGCGTTAAGATCTTATGGGGAACATATACAACCTAGTTTCTCTCTCATACTAATAACTTGAAGTTTAACTCTGCTCATTGTTACTTAAACAACAATTGGTTATTTGCTTACAAAAACCCCCTTTAATTATTGTTTTGGAAATAGTTTGACTAAACAGATATTATCGTGAGTTAAGTTTAATTATGAACAATATTCCTCGTGGGATCTACCCCAACCTACAAGTTGGGTTCTTTATTTGACGATGACCGCTTATACTTCTTTAATAAAGGTGTAATTTGAGCGTATCATCCCGTTGGAATGGAAAATCCTTTGATTATAGTTTTAATTGACCTCTCAAATGTAGATACAACAACTTTGCGCGCCATCTGCTCTTGGATACTTAAATTATCATTAGAAGGGTTGCAGTAGTACCTTGTGAATGCATCATTGATATTATCTGGAATAAACAATTGATTGTAGTGAATATGTATTGAATGGGATTGCACAGTTTTGACTTCTTCCATAAGTAGTAAAAAACTATATCGATGTGCTGCACCATATATGAAAAATAACACAAAATGTTAGTCAATATGATAGAGCACAATAATCAGAAGTTAATGTAATGTACATAATATTATTTGAGTTTTATACATTATAAAGACTATATTTATACAAAATATCAATGTATCATAAATATATTAATAATGTATCTTTTTTTACTGTACCTCATCTTTCCAGCATTTTTTGGCTAAGATATGACATAAAACCAATTTTATCCCGGAAAAAGCAACTACAAAGTCCGTGTCTCAAATCCAAATGAAGTTGATTTGGCTAAGTATTTATCATCTTTTGGTTTCCTATATATATATATATATATATATTACAAGTCAATACAAGGGAAAATAGTATGATATTTTGCTCTTTAGATATATTAAAGTGTTATTTACTTGTTGTCATGAGTTTTGAGGAGTCCCTTAGAAATCAACTTGGAATATTGTTCCAATAAATTTGACGGAGGTTTGTAAGAAATACCACATCCATCAAAGGGGGAACTCGGATGGACATCATCTTCAAACTTCTGTTTACCTTTGTCACTGGACCAAATTCAGTCAAATAGGGTAATTAAAAAATCTTTGATGGCATCCTATTTCGTTGAACATGGGTCTCTAATTGTTCGTACACAACCATTTCATTTAAAGATATTTTCATGGGTAACTTACTATTCGACACTAATTGATGTGTTTCAGTTAACGGATCTGACTTGACAACACTCAATGGTTCAACATTCAAAGGTGTTTGAAGGCCAGAAATAAGTGTGTCAAAAGCTTCTTGGGTTGCAGAAGAAATGGATGTCGATGTGGTGGAATCCTATTATTTTTTAAGAATAATTTAAAAAAATTGTATCATTCAGTAACCAATAAACACATGATGAATATATTTAGAATTTACCGATGCATCAATGTTACTGGCACTTTGTCTAGGAGTGGGATGTTAGGTTGCAATTTATCAGAAACATCTTGATCCACAGTTACTTGTTCAGATTTTTTGGTGTCAACCTCTACTACATCATCCTGATTGGTTATACAAAAAATTTAGTTATAATGATACTATGAATAATAAATAGATTTATACTTAAGCTTGTACTTAGAATAACTTCCTTGGATACATCCTCACCAGCTCTTTGATCCTTTAATGTATCCTTATATTATGTATATTAGTATATAACTCAAATAATAATGTATCAAAAGCTGAAACTTATCCTACATCAGTTGTGAGTAATTTTTTTTTGGAGTATTAACATAACGTATCTAAAAAAAATTAAGAATGTATCATAAAATTCAAGCTAAAATTGAATGATTGAACTAATCTATCAAAAAGGCGTGAGATACTTTTAAGAATATTGATAATTAAATAAATGTATATGATACTTACCTCAACTCCCTCTACAAAATCATCCTTATTGTTTATACAAAAAAAATTGTCATAATGATACATTGAATGAGTAAATATGTCATATACATAAACTTATACTTACAATAACTTTCTTAAATATACTTCCTTCAACAGGAACATCTCCTGTGGCTGGAGGTTCTGATACATCTTCTCTTCTTCTTTGATACGTTAATGTATGAGCATTCTATGTAGATTACTATATCAATCAAATAATAATGAATCAACACTTGAAACTTATACTACATTATTTATGAATAAGAAATTTTTGAAGTGTAAGCATAATGTATATAATACACTTATGAACCCTAGGTCTAGATATTATTAAGGGAATCAAATTTCTGACTGAAATCTAGGGACCTAATGAGTGAAAGGATGGCACTACTGAAATCCTACATACCAGGTGATGAAATTCACGGAGAAATCGTTCAATTTAGAGGCTGGAACTGATGAAAACTCGTTGCGTTCTTGAACTAGGGTTGCTCGACTTTCCCCTCTATTATGCTCTAAGTTTGATGCATTTTTGGTAAATAATTGATTAGGTTCGGTTCTAATTAGCTTACTACGTATATTTTTAGATATTGTCGAGGACACTATAGAGATATTTATGGATGATTTCTCTGTGGTAGGTGACTCGTTTGATGGTTGTTTGATGCATTTGTTCGAGGTACTAAAATGATTTGAAGAGTGCAACCTTGTGCTCAATTGGGAAAAGTGCCACTTTATGGTGAAAGTGGGGATAATTTTGGCTCATCGGATTTCTGAAAAGAGTATTGAGGTTGACAGAGCTAAAGTTGAGGTAATAGAAGATCTTCCACCACCTATCTCTGTAAAAGGTGTTAGAAGTTTTCTTGGGTATGCAGGTTTCTATCGGAGGTTTATAGAGGATTTCTGTAAAATTGCACATCCATTGTGCAAACTGATTGAAA